>NW_020664530.1:3945260-4181834 GCF_002925995.2 Terrapene triunguis | reverse complement strand
TGTGTGTGTGTGTGTGTGTGTGTGTGTGTGTGTGTGTGTGTGTGTGTTGGAACCAGTGCATAAACTCAGCCTGCTAGACAAAGGAATATGGATTTGCCTGTCTGACCAGCTTGATTGCAGACAGAGGACAATGAAGGTACCTTTACATATAAGGTAAACAGAGCAAAGGACAATAGACTTTGGGGAAACATAAGGGGAGCAAAAAGATGTTTGTTATCCATGACTTAGGGAACAAAGGGGATGGCATCCTCTGAGTCTGTGAAAATGATGGGTGCTATATGTGAATTAGATCAACTTTTTAGTAGTTCTTAGGCAATTCTTTTTATGGCTGTTGATTATAAAAAAAAATTAAACCAAGTAGGTATTCTTAAATTAAATGGAAGATGCCTATAGTGCTAAACAGGTACCGTTTTTACTAAATCTAAATAAATTAAATTGAGAGGTAGAGAGGGGAAGACCATGCTTGCACCTATATTGAGTGCATAGCCACCATTTTCCACTGTGGTTCCCATACTCATTGTCCTGCTGGTTCTTTCTATTTCTGGAACCCCAGACAGCAGCAGCAGTTGTTCATCACATCTCCTTCCATCTGCAGCTATCCAGGAGACTGCAGCCTGTCCTTTCTGATGAAGACCATACCCCAGTTATCCACCCCGGTATAATGAGCTATAGCTCACACTTGTGTTCCTCATGCTGCATTGCCAATAATTCAGTTTCAGGTGTAGTATTCAAAAGCTTGGAATCTTTAAAATGCTGCATGATTTTGGGACCTAGTTATCTGAGAGATTGCCTTTCTGTAACCTGCCACAACAACTGAGGTCCACTGGGGCATTTTAGGCATCTGAAGACAGCACTCAGCATTCTATAGTGAGCAATAGGACATTGTCAGCTGAAGCCTGTGGAACTTGTTTGGCTTTCAGACCCTGAGTTTGAGCTTTGGATCCGGCTGCAAGGTTTTCTTGTTCAATCAGGCTGTGGACTGAAATTTTCCCCTCTATTTGTTGGTGGTGGTGGCCATGGTGATGGCTTTTGTTCTGGTTCACTGGTTTCATAAAATCATAGCTTTTCTGAGAAGAGCAGGACAGTTTGAGTCAGTTTGGGGGTTTGTATAATTTTAATAATTGTTGTCCCAACACCCCACATACTTTTGCTATAAACATTATATGAGACAATTAAAGAAAATAAACCCAGGCCTCTATGAAGTGCTTTGGCTGCTTAGCTCTCTGTTAAGTGTTTGAAGTTAAATCTGGCAACTCTGCAATTGTCAAAACACACATCTGTGTTTACTGAGTATCCTACGTCTTGAGTGCAATTTATAAAAGGGCTCCCCTTCTTTCACGCAAGCTGCCAGGGATAATTTCGACACACACAGTCCCAGATGAAAGTGATGCTGATGAATAATTCTAATAGTGCCTTTGGGGGTTGTCTAATTAAACAGAGTAGTTAAGCTCTCAGCTTCATGCAGTTCAAAGGTTACTCTTCATAGCATCACTTATTCACAGCTCAATCATGACATTATATTTTTTTAATTTGTTGGTAGCATAATTATGAGGTTTTAGAATCACCAAACTGCAGATTGAGGAAAAGCAGCAAACTCTGGTGAAAACTTGAATACAAAAGACTTTGCATGAGCTAAACATGGACAAGGCAACCCATTGGCTCATGGCATATTCAAAACACAACACACATTAAAATAATAGCTTGGTGAGGACCACTGGAGTAAAGCTCATGAGAAAATGGAGTGTTTTAGCAGAAAGAGAGGATACATGATGGAACGTGCAGCTGTTAGAGAGAATTACGCACCTCAGGTTCGTAGTGAGGTCCAGGGAAAGTAACGAAGTCCTTCAAGCAACCAGAAGTACAGCTATCTCACAAGTGTATGCCCTAGAGTGTGTTGCTCCATTTATAATTTTATTATTTGAATAATATGGTTGAGTTGTGCAGTTGGCGCCTAGACACTGCAGTAAAATGTTTAATAATTATTATTATTAATTGCATGAGCTGGAACTTTACTTTAGTCAATCGGATTGCTTTCTTGGTCCTAGTCATTTTATACTTAATTCTTTTGAGCTAAAAAGAATTATTTTCCACCCCCCAAGAGAAGTTTTCAGTATTTTTCAAGCAAACTAATTACCACCCTAACTTATTTAGGTTTGTTATAATGTGGATTAATTGCTTAGTTGACAAATAAGATATTACTATCTTAATATTATTTTTTTTGCATTTTTGTTAAGAATAGGAAGTAGGCCAAAGTACAGTCCATTTATCCATTCACCCCACTTATATTCAGAGTCTTTAGGTTGAGATAAATGGGACTCTGTGAACCACTTGACGTTTTCGTTTTGCAATCAAAAAAAGCCCCAACCAATAATATGGCATGTAGCTATGAACTGTAGTCTGTTTTCTGCATACTGCACCTTTAAGTTTCTAAGAATTTTCTGTCTGCTGGAGGTACCTACCATTTAATGTTCAGTTGATGCAACCTACTAGGGAGAAGAAATACAATATGCTCTCTTCTGAAGACTTCACTCTTTTATAATTTATCTATCTTAGCATGGGCAGTATTTGAACCCCTCCCTTCAGGGAGGCTAGCCCCCGGCCCCACCCCTTCCACCCCAGGCCCCCCCCCCTCCCCCCCAGGCCCCCCCCCGCCCCGCCCCTTCCACTACCACCCCCCCCCCGGCCCAGGGGACCCTGGCTGACAGGCCCCAGCTCAGGGCCCCCCCCCCCCGCCCCAGCTGCCCTGAGCTCCGGCCTGTCAGCCAGCCAGCCCGCCCTAACCACACTGGCCAGCAAGCCTGAGTGCCCGCCCAGGCCGCCAGCCAGCCCAAGCACTTGCCCAACCCGTCAATCAGCCCAAGCCCTGAGCTCCGTGCCGCTGGCCGGAGCTGAGCCCCCACTGGCTTCAGGGGAGAGAGAGAGCAAGGGTGGGGAGTGTGGGTGGCCCCACGGCCTAGGTTAGGGGAGACTTACCCTCCCCTGGTCTATTATCCCCATCGCCCATGTTTCTCAGACGTTGTCTATTGAGTTCTATACTTGAGCTAAATAGGGACACTCAGAGCTTACTCCTGTGCTGCGCTCTTTAAGATAGCTTTGAGATGAATTTTCATGTCATGCTTATACCATAAAGAATCTGGCTTTCTACTGCCTCTCACCTTGATCAAGTTCCTTACGCCTGTGTGAGATGCTACCATTTTCATTCAGTAGCTTTTTACAACAGCTTTGCACGAGTGTGAACTATGCAAGGCGGAAGGCAGCGGAGAGCCAGGCCTACCAGATTATGGGAAGGGGTTGCAAAAATCCAAACCAAATGAACATTGTGGGGAAGCAAAGATGATTGAGACAGATGGCAAAGGTGGACAGGACTTGCCTAAAAGAATTGTGGAATTCTTCAGGGCTTGTCTGAGGCTTTACTGCATCTCTGTTGCAGTTGCTTTTGGGCGTCATGCTTTACAAATCCCTAGCATGCTCTAGCCTGTAGCAGTTTGAGCCTGGTAAAATGTTATATTGTGTCATTAACTGCTAAAAATCCCCCCCGCCCTCTCCCATAAATACATTGGCATAACCGATCACCAAAGAGACTTTTCCAAGGTAGAAATTTGATCCTGTGGACATAAAGACCAGCCCTGATGAAAAATCCTGTAGAGTTTAATAGAGATGCTACCACAAGGGTTCTATAGAAATTACTCTTTAAAATCTAGAGAATTTAACAGAAAAATATAATTTCTATGGGTTTGTAACCACCGATAGAATTCAATAGTTGTGGTATAATATTCTGTAGCATATGTCTAATAGGGAAACGTCTGGGACAATCTTCTCTCTGATAGACAGCATCACCTCTTCAGATATTTTTCCCCTTCACTGTTGTGAGGATGGCTCTCGTTTCCAGTGTTTAGAATGTACTTTGATGTGGTCCCTACTCTTATTTCCTAGCGATTGTGACTTTTTTTAATGGCCCTTTTTGCTGCCTGGCGTGCCATCCTTGTTTTGCGTCTTTGAATGAGTGATGGGCTCCAAGAAATCCAGGAAGTTTGCCAATGTATATAGGCTAGGAGGGTGTCTCCAAAACAGAGGCCTTCCAGCAGAAACAGAAAGGTTGGCAAGTGTGGACTGGCAATCCTGAGAAATACAGCCATTTGTTTATTCAGACCACAAGCACAGTGCAACCTAAATGTAATAGGAAGAGAGCCTGAGACATAAGCCCTTGTATTAGAGGCCTGGTATGAGGCAGGACCTGCGTACAGAATCTGGCTGATGTTGCAGAAATACACATGCCTAAGAAGTGCTAGTCACAGAATACTTACGCAAACACATCCCGATATTAAGTGGTACCAGAACCTCCCAATATTAAGGATGGTACAAATACATTTCCCAAGGATAACAGGAACACACTGACCCCTCCTAAAAGATAAGGTCAGGATGACCGTACGTAATAGAGATGTTTTGATTGAACCAACATGTACAAGGTAATGGGTGATAACTAGCCACATCAGGGGGCAGTAACTATCTCAGAGGGGCAGTGCTAACTTGCTTCTATTGGGGTATAAAGATGTATCTCAAAGGGAGTATTTTTATCTGGCCTAAGAAGGAACGGAAAGTCGCACTGCTCACTGAGCTGGTCCATTGTTATGGACATACATGTATTAGTGGTCCGGTAGAGTCTGCGGGATAATACTGTGCTTCATTGACAATAAACCTGGCTGGTTGCCTTTGTCCCTGAATGGCTCTTGTGGTCACTGGGCGGTTTGCTCAAGGTCTGCTGTGCCAGCTGTCTGCGCAGGGCTGGGGTGGCAGATGGAACACACACATATGCATCCAAACATCTAACCACACTGGTGATCCACGACCGCTGATCAGGTAAGTAAGTGAGCTGTCCTCTGTAGGAATCATGATCTAACATGGCAAAAAACCACAAGCTAGGGAACTCCTTTATCCCCTCCCTGCAAATCCCCAAAGATAGCAAGCACAAAAACAGAATAAAACATTGAAAACAGCTGTAAAAAAATTACAAAAAAAGATGTGCCGTCCCTTGTTATAAATACTTGTGGTCAACAGCAGGCTTCAGGTAGCTACCCTGTGCCTGAAGAATGGGACAGAAATGGGAAAAGGTGGTCCTAGCAAAATTAAAAGATAAAATGGGGTCTGCTGCATTGCAACCCACCACCATATAATTAAATCCAAGTTCTGGTAAAACCTAAACTGGGACCTAGACTGGTGCCTGTCAGAATAGGACGAGTAAGTGCACAGAAGGAAAAAGTAGCAAACAATACTTTCACTGAATTATTAAATCAAATGAAGGGGGAAATGGAACAGTTCAGAAAGCACATTAGGAGACAGGAGCTGCGACTCAATTGCAGGGGAGTGAATAAAAAAGAACTTCAAAGTGAAAAACCAAAATTGAGCAGGTTAACACCTAGAATTGATGCATTAACAGATGGAATTGCCCCAAAACAGTTAACTAAGGCATGTAAGAGAACTCCCACAATCCATTTGGCATGCAAACAAAAGCAACAGATACTGAGGGAACAAATTCAGGTTTTGCAAGAGCAGGTAATGACCCGCACTTTCCTTTCAAAGCCAGGATAAAAACCAGGAGTGCGGGTTCCCAACTGCTTTAACTCCTGGAGCCACACTCCTTGCTCATGGCTAAAAATATAACCACCTTTCTCAAATATTTTTACATACTGGCTAAGTTTTCCTTTATATCCTTAGTTTGCTAAACTTGCTGCTGCTGCCTGTATCTTAAGATAACTTTATAGAGTTAATCTCTCTTGGCTCAGGTCTCGCTACCTTCCTAGGTTACTCTTCACCCTCCTTTCCCCGCCTCTCCTCACTTCTCTCGCTCTCTCTGTTTTAAAAGTTATGTCCTCAGGTAACAGGTGTTCAGCAGACAATGGCTCACTCTTGAGGGCACAGATTCAAAAGGCTGGGTTTTTGTGTAACTGGAGGTGGGGAATTTGCAATCATCTTCCCCCTAGATAGGCCCCAGGAAACCCACTCCTTTCATTCCAAAAGTCCATTCTTGTCTGGCACATGGTTCAATATAGTCCTTTGAATATCCAGGTCTCATATCTGTCAATCTCTACCTTTGAGAGGTTACATACAGTCCTGTCCCCCCAATAATATACATTTAATACAATGGACCCCAGAGATACTTGCACTTAATTCAGTATGGTCTCACTATCTGGATGTTGCAAAGGCCAAAAATAAAACTGGATTCAAAAAAAGAATTAGATAAGTTAGGTCCATCAATGGCTATTAGCCAAAATGGTCAGGGATGCAACCCCATGCACTGGATGTCCCTGAACCTCTGACTGCTAGAAGCTGGAACTGGATGACAGGGGATGGATCCACGATATGACTCTCTTCTATTTCATTCCCTCTGAAGCATCTGGCTCTGGCCACTGTTGGAATACAGGATACTGGGCTAGATGGGCCATTAGTCTGATCCAGTATGGCCATTCTTATGTCCTTATTCCCTAGTGTCCACTTACAGCATTTGCCCATGTTTACCAAACATTGCTACCTTTATCTACCATCTTCTCCCCTTATACTCCGGATAGAGTTTACGGCCAGAAGGAACCACTAAATCACATCATCGTACATCCTATATGTCACAGGTCACCAACACCACCTAGCACTTGCACACCAACAAACCCAACAACGGAAGTAGGACCAAAGTAAATGAGACCCTCAGAAGACTAGATTATGATGTGAAATAGGCAGAGAATAGGAAGCACTGTGGCCTGAGGCCCCTGCAGTGAAAGGGAAATGATTAAGTGGGAGAGACCCAGATACTCCTGGCAAGTGACCCGCACTCTCACATTGCAGAGGAAGGCAGAAAAAAACTCAGGTCGCTGCCAATCTGACCTGGAGGAAAATTCCTTCCCAATTCGATATATGGAGATCCATTAGATCTTCAGCATGTGAGCAAAAACCAGCCAGTCAAGCACCTGAGAGAGCGAGAGAGTGCTCAGTGCCACCTCACAGCCCTTGTCCACCCTACTCAGTGTCCCATCTCCAGCCATGGCCATTCCTGATGCTTCAGAGTAAGGAGATGAAAGAATCTCCCACAATATACTGGGGAGAGGAAAAAATCCCTTTCCAACCCCTGCCTATAGCTAGCTGTAACCTTGAAGCATGAGCTTGAGGAACATAAACTGGAATTGAGGCCCAGGGCTATGGAACCCTGCCCACCATCATCACAAAGCAACTCCTTTATACAATTGCACTCATAAATTTGTCCAGCTCTCTTTTAAAACTAATTCAGTGGTTTGCCCATACAACTCCTGATGGGAGGCTGTTCCAGAATCTTGCCCCTCTGATGGTTTGGAAAATAAAAGGTTTCTCCCTGAATTTGTTCATAGACAGTTTATATCCATTTGTTTTTGTGCCAACATTGTCCTTTAGTTTAAATAGCTCTTCACCCACTCTAGTATTTACCTCTCTGATGTATTAAGAGAGAGCAATCATATCCCCTCTCGGCCTTCTTTTTGCAAGACTACACAAGCCAAGTTCTTCCAGTCTCCTCTCAATAAGATAGGCCCTCCATTCTCCGGATCAACCTAGTAGCTCTTCTCTGCACCTGTTCCAGTTTAAATTCATCTGTCTTGAACGTGGGTGACCAGAATTGTACACAGTATTCCAAATGATGTCTAACCAATGCCTTGTACAATGGCATTAATATTTCTCTATCTTCACAGGAAATTCCTCGCCTAATACAAACTAGGATAGAATTTGCCTTTTGCATAGCTGCATCATATTGATGGCTTATAATCATCCTGTGATCAACCCACACACCCTGGTCTCTCTCCTCCTTTGTTGCTTCCAACTGATGAACCCTTAGCGTCTAGCAGAAATTCTTATTATTAGATCCTAATTGCTTGACCTTGAGCTTTGTACTATTGAATTTCATCCCATTTCTGTCACTCCTGTCTTCAAGTTCATCCAGATCTTCCTATATACTGTTCTGATCCTCCTCTGTATTGTCAATGCCTCCCAAATTTGTAGTGTCAGAAAATTTCATCAGCGCCCTCTTACTTTTTGTGCCAACGTCATTTAATAAAAATATTGAATACGATTGGTTCCAAGACCGATCCTTGAGGAACTCCACTAATAACCTCTTTCCAATCCGATAATTCACCTTTCAGCACAACCCTTTGCATTCTCCCCTTTAGCAAATTACTTATTCACCTTATGATGCCTGTACTGTTCCCCATCTTCCCTAATTTAACTAATAACTTCCCATGTTGTACCATGTCAAATGCTCTACTGAAGTCCAAATATATTAGATGTATTGTACTTCCCTTGTCTAAAAAAATCAGTTATTTTCTCAAAGAAGGAAATCAGGTTAGTCTGGCATGATCTACATTTAGTAAGCCCATGTTGCGTTACATCTCCATTACCATTTACCTCTACAAATTTAATTATTCTTCCCTTCACAATTTGCTCTAAAACCTTGCATACTACAAAGGTCAGATTTACAGGTCTGCAATTGCCCAGATCATTCTTTTCCCTTTCTGAAATATAGGTACAACGTTAGATACACTCCAGTCATATGGCACTACCCCAGAATAGATAGATCTATTAAAAATCCTTACTACTGAACTAGCAATCTCATGTGGCAGTTCTTTCGGTATTCTGGGATTGAAGTTATCTGGGCTCCCTGATGTGAGCACATTAAGCTCTTTAATTTTTTTTCTTCCACCTCAGATGTGGTAATTTGCATTTCTAGACACTCAGTTCCATCAGCCCTACTGCCTTCATACCCATGTTCCATATTATCGTCGTTATTGAAAACTGGGGCAAAGTATCTATTCAGGTTTGGGGCCATACCTAGATTATCTTCAATATCCTTTCTAACCACACTGCTTAGCAGTCCAACCTCATCCTTCCTTATTCGCTATTTATATAAATACAAAAATCTTAATATTTTGTTTTTCTTGGCAAGAGTTAATTCAGCTTGACTTTTAGCAAGTCTCACTTTATTCTTCATTTTCTAACCTCCACATTGCAGCTTTCTTTGCTGATCAACCACTTTTCCCCATTCCCTGTAGGCTCTCTGCTTACTCTTAATAACCTTTTTGAGATGGTTATTCATTGAGCTGGGTCTGGAGCCTTTCCCTCCAAGTTTTTTCCTTTTTCTTGGGATGCAAATTTCAGGTAGTTGTATATACTTGTAATTTGATATGAAGAAATTCCAAGCCTCTCCATGTAAGCCCTTGAGCTCTTCAGTCCAGCTGACTTCATTAAGGGAATTAGTTTATTTCCCAAAGCCTGCCCTTTTGAAAAAAAAAACATAGCTGACGACCTGGTTTTGAGTATCCTTCCTTTTAATTTAAACTAAATCAGCTTGTCATCACTCGCCACAAGGTTATTTTGCATGACCAACTCTTCTATGATGTCCTCACTACTTGCCATTTTAGACTTGGTTTTAGTATTCCCCACTTGTTGGTGCGGTGACAATTTGATGAAGAAAGCTGTCATCTATCCCATCCAGGAATAACTGGAACCTGCCAGTAGCAGTAGCATTTATTCCCCAATCTATATCTGGGAAGTTAGTCTCCCATTATGACAGAATTCTCAAAAGTATTTCCCTCTCTAATATTAGAGATCACTATCCATATACTTAGAAAAGAACAGCAGTAACTCTGGTAACTATTAGTAAATATTGACACTTCAGTGTACTAGTGTACTGTTATATGTACCAAGTGATAGGCCTTTCACCTTTTCCCTAGCTAATCCTGTACCCATTCCTTTCTGGTTTATAACCTAATAGATCTTGTGGTTCCTGTCATCTAATTTTCAGGCCAAATTTTCCTTTCTAAATTTTATCCCATTGTTCCTAGCTCTATCCTATTTATTTTGCTTTAGTCCTCCTCCAGATATTTGTTGTCTTACCGTATGAATTTTCCTCTTAGTCATCATCACTTAGAGTATGCATACTCTATTTCTTATTCTTTTCTCCTAAGCAATCCTACCCACCTGCTGAACCATTCTGGATGGCCCTCCTTGTTTAATATCTTGGCAAAACGTAGTATCCAAGTACTGCTGTGATTGGTGCTTTAGCATTCACTATGTAATAATGGCCTTACTTGGTAATGAGGTTTCCAGAATTTTATGCATCATTGCAGGTGCTATTTACCATTTTTACACAATTAATAACTATTTCCTAACTCAGAAAAACCCTCAGCTGAAACCACCAAGATTTTAACCTAATTTTACCTAGTCTTGAGTTTTTCTCATGATTTAAAATGATCAGTAAATCCATTTCTGACTCCCATGGAGAGGGAAATTCTTCCTAGATTCACTCAAAACTTGGTCCCAGGTTTGCTTGCTAGGTTCACAAACCATGGTGAACTCAGTAATGTAGTCAATGGTAAATGCAATTAAACTGAGTTTACTCACTTCACCTTTGGGGAATATGGAGTTTAGTTTGTTTAGTTTGTTCACTACTTTTTTTTTTTTTTACCACTACACCACTCGGTGAGCTTGGGTTGTTGGGGTTATGAAAGTTTCATACAGTTCTCCACAGACCAGGCAGTACACACTTTTATGGGTGAATGTACACCGAAAGGAAGCAGAGTCATTTGATAATTGCAAGAGGAATGCATTACAAACATGTACCAACCTCAGGAATGCTGTACCTATTTTACAACATGGAAAATTATGATTCAATAAATTGGCACATTAAAAAGATTATTTTTTTTCCTCCTCCATAAAATTTTGTAAGTTTTATGAAACCATTGCTCTTCTTTTGGACTTCCCCTTTGGTGTCGTGTTGAGGGCAAAGCTGAGATGAATTGTTCAAGGACAAAATCAAAAAGGGATGAATGTTCAAGGGTGGTGCTAAAAAGTGAATAATAATTTGAGCTATTGGACTGTGAGAAACAGCAGTGCCCTGTAAGACCAAGCATGGGTTTTGGAGTTAGGAGGTCATGAGTGTCATGCTGTCTGGTATGGGACACAGCTAAGAGCGTCAATCTTAGGTCAGACTGCCAGGAAACAGGGCATGTGCCCCAAACTGATGGTATATTCTCTCATAAGATTTCACCAAGCCAGTAACAAATGTGTGCTTCCAAAACTATACTAGCTAGTATGAAGCCACAGGCAGTTCCTCTAGCCCCTCATGTACCACCCAGACAAACCAATCTTCTGTGATAAATGATTATTTAAACAAAAAATCATGTATATTAAGTTCTTCCTGTTCCAAAGAAGAAGACACATGCCCCTGGTCAAAATATACTTCAGATCTTACACAAAAATCATGCTGGTAGCCGATCCTTTACTAACTAAAAACTAAAGGGTTATTAATATAAAAAAGAAAGTGTTATTAATGAATCCTATACATTACAGTTGATTTCAGAATTTGTAGATCAGGATAATAGCAGTGATGTCAAATCTGCTAGTTTGTAATAAGTCTCTCTAGTTCATCCCAAATATTGGGATCCTCAGTCCATTGTTCAAAGCTTTTCTTTGTTAAAAATCATAATCCAGAGATCTGAAGCAGGAAAGAGGCAAGGGAATGATGTCACACTTTCTAATTTATATCCCCCAGTCCATGTGCATGTAAAGTTACTGTTTCAAACATGGAGTCATGGATCACATGTTCTATGTGCCTTGCTGAGTCATGAGCATCCATTGTCTACATGTTCTCTGAGGTGCCCTTGGGAGGGGCCCACTGGGAGAGTTGATTCTCCTTAATGGCCCTTCAACCACAGTTGGCCGGTCTGGATGTAAATCTGTCTTGTGGGTGTTACCCAGGAACACAATATGTTTGAGAAACAAACATATAGCAAAGATTCATAATTTCATACACGACCATAATACACACATATAAATAGAATAACATTGTTCAACAGATCACAACTTTTCCAATTGCCTTACAAGGCATACTTTGCATAAGATTTATCACAATTGTATATCCGTGGTAGCAACAGCAAAATATATAGTCATTTTCTTTCTAAACAGCATCACACTGAGTTCTAACCTTGGCTCTGCCCTGGAATCACTGTGTGGTGGTGGTGAGTCTGTCTATCTCTATTTTCCGTATCTATAAAATGGGGCTAATTTACACTTACCCACCCCCTTCATATGGATGTTAGGAAAATTAGCCAGTTAATTCCTACAAACTTCTGAACATATAGGCAAAGGATTTTCAATCTAATTTTAGGCTCCTAAATCCTGATTCAGGCACCTATATAAGTGCTGTGACTTTGAAAGGTGTTGAGCACTCAGCAGCAATCACTAAAGTCAATTACTATTGAAATACTATCCTGAAATGAGTAGCTGCATTTACTCACAAGAAGTCTGGATGTAACCCATAAAGTCTTTCCATTCCTGACTTTTTGTTTGTTTGTTTTAATGTACCACCTTACTAGTGCCTTAATGTCGTTTTGCATCTCATTTCCTAAGTTCTTTAAAAGAAAAAAGTTGGGGGGAGGAGGGAGTAAACAGGGAAAAAATGTAAACTGCATGAATTTTTCAACTACCCTAAGTCTTTAAACTTTTAAGCTTCTTGAAGTCCTTAAGGTGGAGTAAGTTAAGATATTAAGGCAGAATAAGTGCTTAAAATGGAGGGTTAATATAGGGGCTTCAGCGGATTGGCCAGGGGGTGGAATACTTGTATTTTAGTAATAGCGGTGAGGTAAAGCCGCTCAACCCTCTTATAAAGGTACATACTTCCCAAGCTGTACATATATGCATGGAACAGCTGCCTATAAGTGTGAAACTCTAGACAGTGATTATCTACTGAGCATAGTTCTATATATAATAACGAAATGGTCAGAACTTGATTAAATACTTTTTCCCCTGAGGACCAGTCCTATGTCAAGTTTAAAGTATCAGCTGTTTTTGCTGAAACAATATCTAGAAAAACCAGGGATAAGATTTATTTTTAATTTGGGAGGTGACTGCTTTCCCGTCCCTCCTCTCCCCCCCCCCCATCCCCACTGAAATCTAGTGGGCTTTTGCTCAAACTTGTCACAAGTAGAGTATTCAGCTCTGGGTAGAGACTAAGCATGGAAAATGTAATCTCCCGGGTGAATTTTGGAGAATCTTAAGAGAGTCTGGAAAACAGACAAGGCTGAGCTCTAACATGGCTGTAAGGTTCTGTAAATTGAGAGAAGGATAACTTTTTAAAGAATGGAAAATGCACTGAATGAATAATCTCTCAATTTAGCGATGGAGCAAGGGATCCACCCATGCCACCTGCACTTGGCTGCCAGGAGAGCTAGCTGATCATACTGTGAGGAGGGGAGTATGCTGTACTACATAAGGTTTCACAGATCACTCCCCTGCCCAGTGCAATAGGAGCTCCCCAGGAGGATTTGAGAGGAAGGATGGTCCAGTGATTAGGGCCCTACCCTGAGAGTTCAGTTCCTTGTGCCACCTGTCTGACCTTGGGCAAATCACTTAGTCTCCTGTGCATTAGCTCCCATCTGCAACAGGACTTTTCTACCTCAAGGGAGAGTTGTAAAGATAAATATATTACAGATAGAGGTGCTAGGATGTTAAGGTAGTGGGGGCCATATAAGTATCGTAGATAGCAGGAATCTTTGAAACACAAGATGCTCCTTCTGGATAGTCTGTCTGTGCATCGCCCCTGACTCTGGGTTCTGCCTCAAAGCATGGTCTAGCCCTGGATATTTCATCATACATGTAATTCTAAGTGGGTTTTTTGCATTTAATATTTCACAGAACTTGTGGCAAAAACAAACCCTTTCTTGTCCCAGGGACACTAATAATGACTATGACGAAAAGCTGTTTCCAAGCAGTTACTTTTTCAGCTGTTAATTTCCTCTCTCCTGGTATATATTTTTAGAGAGAGATTTCAAGCAGATTCCAAGAAATGAAGCAATGCAGGATAAATGACTGAGTTTTGGACTATCGATGCATTTTTTTTTTATTTAGGAATTCTTGAGCAGATGAAGTAATGGACTGAAAATATTTCACTGTGGTTTCTGCCTGAGGAACTTGCACTTTCGAAGGACCTGTAGTGTTGGAACATGCTACCAACTCATATTTTTCCTTTAATCCATATAATAAACTGTTCCACCAAAATATTCCATTCTTTGGTTTAAAAAGAAAATAAATTAAGCAGCTAGGAAAAATATAGGACTATGTCCACAACTGGTGTAAGTCTGTGTCGCCTCACTGAGATCAATACAACGACACAGATGTACTCCAGCTGAGGATTTCGCTCTATAGTCTTTCTTCCAACTACTAAAATGAGTAATATATCAAGAATTATTTATTGACGGGGCTTCAGCTAGACTAAGTGCAAATGCAGCATAAATCATTTGTTCACCAAGATCCAGTCAGCAATACTGTGTTTCTCCAAGGTTTAAACTCATTTTATGTTGGTGGATTGTGGTTGGTGAGGAAGTGAGTCTTCCAGTTGGAAGGTAAAGTCCATGTTCTTGAAGCATTTTTTGAGAAAAAAAATTGGAAAATATTTAAGCAAGATTAGTGTGACTTATAGTAAATGACTAAAATTTGTGTGGAGTATCCCCTAGGAATGGCCTTTTGTTTGATCTGTGGGTACCAGAACTGAGCTTCATAGTTCTCTTATCTAGACAACACACTTCAGGCAAAATTCTGCTGCCCTAACCATGGGGCTGCTCTTGACTTCAATGTTTTGCTCTTGAATCTCCTGTTGTTGTGAGCAAGAGATGACCTGTGATACAAGAGCTTTAAGAAATGTGGTGTTACTGTACCTCTAAGGTTTTGGAACATTCTGTGGGACAGAGTTTAAAAGATGTGTTTGACAGTAGCAATTGCAGCTGGAATTAGAGATGGAATCCAGCAATGAAGTGAGGCTGGATGTAGCTTGTGAATAAGAATCTGCTTTATTAATTCACTTCATTTTTGCGGCTTTGTTTTCTTATTGCTCTCAACCGGTTCACTAAAAAAGCATGATGGGTTAATTTGAATCTGGAGACATAACAAAAGTATGCGCCTGAAGGATCTAAGACCTAAGCAGTGTGGATGGGAACAGACCTGTGGAGAAAAGTAGTGATGGAACAGTATGAAGGGGGGCAAAGCAATTCAGGTGGGAAAGAATAGCCTTGTTTTCTGATGAACCACTTACCTCTTCTCTGCAACAGATCTGTGTGGCCAAAATAACTTTTGGAAAAAGAGGATATGGGATTGCAATAAGCTGCATACTTTATGTAGTTAAAGTTGCAAAAAGCGAATCCCTAAACTCACACTGCATAATCTAGGGCAATAAGATAACCTGGTCACGGGCCAGCCAAACAATGGTAGCATGGTCCATGTTGAGGCTGGAGGGTGTCAAAGAAGGAAACAGTATCTGTGCATCTGGCTGGGTTCCATGGAGTTGGGACATTATTGTCCTTGTTTTTGAGAGTCTGCCCACTTCACACCCCCACTGGTACAGCATACAAGAGATGGACTGTGCCATCTTCATAGTTCTTTCAGAGTTTTTGCATTAACTTTTTCCCCTGTGTGCATTTCTGAGCAAGAGGTGAGCATCTATTAATTGAATGGAGTGAAGACCAACAGAGACTATCTTCTGCTGTTTTTTCCCCTTTGTTTCCTTCTTTCAGTGAATTAATCTATACAGTATGTTTCCTTCATTAATAAAACAGGACAGAGACTTGAACACCTGATTCTAAGTAATTGCTAAACATCAAACCCACTGATCCTGAAGGCTGGTTAAACAATATTCCTAAACAGACTTCTTCATGAAGCTGAGAATACATTAGCAATTTACACTGAAAGATTGACTTTTATAGCTTTTGTAGGGAAGGCTATGAATCTTGCGCACTGATCAGTTATTTGTGATTCTTTATGTGGCTTGCTTCCTAAAGTTGAGAAAAGGCAAGGTTGCTGCTATGTGGACACTCTCTAAGCTGTTGAATCTTCATTATTTGATATAGTATATACAAATACATAGTTGGAGTGGAAAAAATATAGACTGTTTGAACTGAATCCAAATAAATCTGTGGGGGTTCATGCCCTGTAGATTCTGTGACAAATTCAATGAAACTCCATTGAACTCTGTGGGCCTGATCCTCCTTTTACTTACACCAGTCTATGTCAGAAGTGACTCCACTGAAGCCAATTGAGTTGCTCTGGTGTAACACCAGTGCAAGGGGAATCAGGACTGGTAGGTGTATGTCAGAACAGAACTTGGCACCCGGAGTCTATTCAATTCTACTTCCTCCATATTGGTGCTAATAGTTATACGACTGCCACAATAGTTATAGTTCTTGCTTTAAAGTTCATTAAGTACCTACTGTAAAGTGCATTGAAATTTCAAACCAGGCTTGATTCATACCTCACAATAGGAACATAACTCCATCCTCAGAGAGTAGATTTTCTATGGCACTTCTGACAGTACATGTAGGGGAGAGAAAATGGAATGGGAAGGTGTGCAGTACCAGTAGCTCGTGTCAATTAAATATTCAGTACCTTTTATTTCACTTGTGTCAGTGATTTCCTCAGCTAGGCTTCAGTGGTTTCAAAAGTGCAAACCTGCTGCTTTCTTCCCCATTTGCAGAGCCACTGGGACCTGAACTCGGCTTGCTCTATGAGTTAGCAGCTGTTTAAATCAGAGAAGGCATGTGGTTGATTGAATCGCCTGTCATATTGATTTATGGAGCTTAAAGGTCATTTTGTTTCTGACTTGTAAGTGATTTTCTTAGAATAAAAAATGTTAAAGAAGAAATTACAGGTTTCCTTTTTAATATTGTCTTTATTCATTATTTTAACCCTTTTTAAAAAAAATTAAAGTCCAATGGAGAAGACCATTGTATCAATATAGCACCCAGCAGTACCAAAGGGTTGGTTGCTGTTGACAAAATCTTTATAATGCTTTGGATGAAAGGATGATATTAATGGCCTCTGGCTTAGTGATAAATCCACTACCACATCCCCTGACTGAGTTTTTAAAAAAAAGTTTTTTGCAGCAGCAACTGTGCCTTCCGGTAGGCCAGATTCTGCCATCCATACTTCTATTTAGGTTCTTTTATCATCTTTCATTTACTTAGTATCTGAATCCCTGGTTTCAGAGGTGCCGAGTTTCTGATTTGCTGGGGGTGCTTGACTCCCGCTCCACCCCAGACCCCACCCCCACTCCACCCCATCCTCCAAGGCCCTACCCATGCCCTGCGCCTTCCCATTCCGCCCCTTCCCCCAACTGTACCCCTCCCTCGCTCCGCCCCTACCTCCCCAGCACCTCCTGCACACCGCTGAACAGCTGATCCTCAGCGGGCGGGCGGAGCTGGGGGGAGGGGGTGGAGCTGATCTGTGGGGCCCATTGGTGGGTGCTGAGCACCCACTATTTTTTTTTTCTGTGGGTGCTCCAGCCCCGGAGCATGCACGGAGTCGGCGCCTATGCCTGGTTTCACTCTTATTTCTGTGGGACTGCATGTGGAGTAAAGCACTGCACAATGTGAGTAACAGTGAGAGAATCTGTATATGATCACACAGGGCCTAGCACACCATGGGTACTGTAGTAATATAAGTAATATGTTTTATCTAGTGACGTAGGACAGTTTCTGATATTTTTTCTATTAAAATAATAAAATGGAAAGGTACAATTTAAAATAAGCATTTTTCACTTGGGTAATTATAATGGCGAGATTCAGCCTGGGAAGTGTGTATTCTAGTAAAATCGATAGGAGTTGTGTGTCACATCTGAGAGCAGAATTTGGCCTCATGTCTATTGCTTCTCCGGTTTTATTCCTTTTAGAGGATTTGCTCATGCCTTTCACTCCTTCCTCACCCGTCACTTCTGACTAGGAATGCTGCTGATCACATGGCTAAGATGCAGAGAGAAACTCTGTGAAGCAGCGTGGACACTTACTTTCACCGTTGAACTCCAGGTATCACGTGCATCAATTACAGCTTCTATTTTTGCTTAAGTGAAAAGCTGTTTAATCGCCAGACTTGCTTGCTCTTTACTGAACAAAATAGAAACCAGGGCCATGCTGGGGCCACTATCCAATCAGGAATTTTCAGAATAACCAGAAAGGCCCCAGGGGAGGACAATGGAAAGCTGACATCAGCTCTCTTAGGCACTGGCTGACACAATTTACTGAACTGGCCCCAAAGCCATTCTGCTATAAAGTCGGAATTTCTTCATTTTCTCATCCACAGAAACTTTTTTTCATAGACCAAGCAGTGATCCTTCCACTGTTCAAATCGGTGCCAGTCAAAGTAGAGGAACAAATGATGTTCAAAATCAAGAATACCACACGAGTGAAAATCTAGCTAAAACACAGAGACCTTTAATTAAAAAGGAACTACTCAAATAATAGACTTTGTGACTCAAGTTTCACTGCTTCCGTGTTAGCCAGATCTAACCACAAATATCTGACCAGTTTCACAGGTGCTGATTCTAGAGCCTGTGCTACTGTTCTGAAACTCTGCTTGAATTTGCACATAATTCAGACAAGCTACGTGGAATAATTTAGACAAGCTCTGAATGAATCTCTTCCCATGTCCTGGGAAATCTCAGAAGAGTTTCAACTGTTTCAGTTGTCACTTTTGAAGGGTTATATGTGAGCATGCGTTCAGACAGCAAATAAATTAACTTCCATGCCTGGTAAAGCTGTCCATTGGCCTTTCAGAAAAGTCATTTCAGCCCAGTCCTGTAGTCCTTATTCACAGGAATAGGCTCATTGACTTCACTAGGACTACCTTTGTGAAGTATTGGTTTCAGAATCAGGCCTTTTATCTTTTAAACAAAACCTTGATCTTTGATGGCCCAATGAGGGATAGACTCTAACCTAGCCTTCTTGGATTCAAAACTTTAAGTTGTCAGTATTTGTCCTGGGCATTACAGTTAAAGCTACATGGAATCCAGTGCAATTCATGTTGTTTCAAAGTCTTGAAGGGTCATGCATCTTTAGTGCAGAATAGACACAAACAAATCAGTTCTTTTTACGTCAAGCTGTCATAATCTATCCCTTTCTGCACAAGAAGAAATGACTAGTTAGCTTTGCCAATATCTCGCCAGAGCTCTTCGTTTTTTAGTTAATTTCCTCGATCAGTGTCAGTTAATGTCTCTACCTATTGTACCTGTGTGATTTCCCAAAGACAGATTCATTCAGTAAGTTTACATCAAGCATGAATTTGGTCCTCGTGTATTTCTTTTGAACTGATTTCTTACATCAAATCTCTGTTTAAGGCTCTGCCTACACTTGGAGATAGGGATGTGATTCCCAGCTCACATAGACATACTCATGCTAACACTTATTGAGTTAGTGCTAGGGTGACCATATGACCGGGACAGTCCCTTTTTAAGCCCTGTCCCAGCCATCCTGACTTTTTTGTCAAAAAAGTGGTGTGTGGAGGAGGAAGGCAAGTGGCGACGCCAGCCCATGCAGGGGGGAGGCACAGCTTGATTGGGGGGCAGGCGGGGCTCGGGTGAGCAGCGACACCAGCCCCGTGTGGGGAGTGGGGGGCAGGCCTCTGGTGAGCGGCTTGGGCCAGCCCTGCGTGGGGGAGGAGGGGATGCTTGGACTAGCCCCACACGGTGTCCCATTTTCCCTTTGGAAAATAGTAGTGTATCTGGGGTAGCGTGGGCCTCTCTGAATATGTACCCATGGGGTTCAGGTGGGATTGTACTCGGCACAGCTAGCCTGTGCTGCTGCTCACCACTGCCCATGCTATCCCAGCTGCACTGTTAATTTTAGCTCACTCATGCAAGTATGTATGTGCAACCTGGGAATCTCATCCCCCAGCTCCAAGTGCATCAAAACTCGTTCAGCAGCTGCATCAAAGTAGATGAAAGTCATGCTGACAAGAAGAATGCTTTTGCCTTCAGAGGGATATAGCCGCTATAAAATCAGTAGCTGCTCCAGGGCTATGGCACACAATCCATGTCTAATTTTGCCCAATGGAAGTGAGTAAGAGCTGGGTGACCTGGTTTGGAAAAAAATAAGGATCTCTACTTTCAGGACAGAATTGGAATCTAAACTCTGAAAAGACAGAAATGTTCATTTAACTATTTCCATTATTTTTATTCCCTTCTGAAAGTCAAGGTTCCAGACTGGACAAGAAGCAGAAATGCCGAAATCATATGAGCCAATATTTTTCAGAGATTCCAAGGCAAGAAGGGGACCATTGTGATCATCTAGTTTCTAGTCTGACCTCTTAGTCTGGCTTGTTTGGAAGGAAGGAAAGAAGTAGTGTTATATTTTCCATATAAAAGAATAACCATGTTCTTCCAGTAGCAGTTTTAGTGTAAGTGAACAAGACAAAGGACAGAAGCGAGGTCGTTAGGCCAATACTGTTTAGTCTTTCATAACGCTCCTCCGCCCTGCACCCTGTGTCGGCATTTACGTTTGTGCACAGTGGGTGTAAAATACGACCAGCTCAAAATAACAGCACTTGTTCCAACTGTGAAGAGGTGTAAATGATGACCCAATGTGCAGGACCGTGGAGAACCAGGCCCTGCATGTCTCCTCTCTGACAGTCTGTGTCAAATGACAGTTGCCTTCTGAAGACCTTGAGGCTAAGACCCATAAAATGTAAGGATGCACAAAAAGAACCACAACTTACATAGGTACAGATGCTACAAGCAATACCGATAACCTCATAGTAGACCACATTCTTGCAAGGTCAACAAACCCATTTTTGCTTTTCTAAAAATTTGCCTGTAGCTTCATTTATTAAAACCATTAGTAGCTTCCTCTTCTAAAAGGATAGTTATTAATTATAGTTGGCAGCCAATGGCTGCCATGAAACACCAAGGGATGATACTGAACACATATGTGGCACTTCTAATCTTTTTGGCACTGGGATCTCTATTTTGCAGAGGGGGAGATGGAGGTTCAGTTACTTGTCAGGGAATTAGTGCAGAGCTCTGAATCCCAATCCTGCCATCTATGTGCTGGCATGTGGCTGCGTTTCAGCAGGGGATGAAAGGATAGGAGATTTGCTGCCTCTTTGAGGAGAATACTGCAGATGTGGGCTCCAGTAGTTGGGGGAAGAAAGATAGATTTATTAGGTGTATAAAGTGACAGCATGTGGAAATGGTAGTTATTAGTTGCTAAATACTTTTGTTACTCTTTTTTAAAAAGGTCTTTATTTCAGTTACTTATTTGCTCATGTGAAATATAGCTCTGTGGTGAATGAGATAGCTAGCAATGCCCACACACACACACACACACACACACACACACACACACACACACAAATATGCCATGGGATTGAGTTGTAAAGTCCTTCTGGATGACAGGTGCTATGTAAATGTAAGGCATTATTACTATATATTGTGTTTTGAAAGTATTAAGTTCTAAGAATATGCACCTGTATTGGTACTTTCAGCTGTGTTAGAGCTCCTGTAGGATTTACATTGACTTTACAACTGGGTTATCTCTTAAGTAAGCATGAGCAGCTCATGGGTCTCAGAGCCCAGGTACAGCACTGTAGCGCGGTGAACGCCTGCTCCAGCCCTGAAAGGGTTGGAAAAGCCCTGCAGAGGGCTGGGGCTGAGTAAAGGAGTAAAACCCCGGCTGATTGGGGAAGTGGCTGCAGCTGGGGCCACGCCCCAAACTGAGCCAGTCAGCCTTATAAGAAGGCCAGGGTAGCCAGAGCTGAGGAGTCTCCCTCTGACATGACTCACCCCTCTGGCTGCAGGGAGCTCACCCGGGGACCTAGAGTAAGGCAGGGCTGGGGAAAGGCCTTGGGGGCTGGGAAGCCCTAGGCCAGCAACTCCCCAGGCTGCAGGGCCTGGTCCTAGGCTCATATAGGTATTGGGGTTGCAGAGGGGCAACCTGAGGGTGGGTAAAGGCAGCCAGTCCAAACCCCTTGTTGCCTGTGATGATTGGCTGAGAGACTGCAGTCTGCCCCAGGGCGTGGGGGCTAGACGGTGACTGGCAGTAGCCATAACTGAGGTGACACTGGGATGCGGGGGGGTTCCCCTGGGTGGGGAGACCCAGAGAGAGAGTGGGGTACTGCCAGGGGGGCAGCACCTAAGCCAAGAGCACCGGGGTCCGGGAGGGACATGGGGGCCAACAACAGGTGGGACACCTGGCCTGCAGAGGTTGCTCCGGATGCTGGTGAGCTAATTCCCGAGACGACCAGCAGGAGGCGCCGCAGGGGTGAGTCAGCGCCTGATTACAAGCACCTTAAGGCCAGAGTTTTGCTGACCTTGAGAAAAAAGGGAAAGATGGAACTGTTTAGTGTAGCCTAGAGGATAAAGCACAGGACTGGGACCAAAGAAAACTTGGAGCAAGTCACCTCACCTTTCCCTGCCTTAGTTTCCCCATCTGTAAAATGGGGATAATAATACCTACCTCATTTGTAAAGTGCTTTGAGATCCATGGATGAAAAGGTTTATATAAAAGCTAGGTTTTATTATTTATTATATAGATGGCATATAGGGCTATTACGGAATAGAACTGGCTTCCCTGATCCTCTGGATCAGGAAGTCAGTCTCACAAAGGAAGGATACCAAAGATGAATGGAAGAATACATACATGCTCCTAGACTGCAGATAATGGAGATGAATTTCTCATACACCACGGTTGTTGCTCCAGGAGATGGGATTACAGTTCAAACTAAGAGAATCCACCACTTCCCTGGGTAGTTAGTGCCAATGGTTAATCACCCTCACCATTAAAAATTTGTGCCTAATTTCTAGTCTGAATTTATCTGGCTTTAACTTCCAGCCATTGATTTTTGTTATGCCTTTCTCTGTTAGATTAAAACTGCCCTTTAGTACCTCTCACCAAGACCATATACAGAGGCAAAATCACCTCCCTGCTCCTACTCACTACTCCCTGCTTATACAGCCAAGAGTCATATTAGCTCTATTTACCAAAGCATCTCACTAGAGTTCATGTTGAGTTGATTGTCCACTATGATCCCTAAATCCTTTTCAAAGCTGCTACTTTCCAGGATAGTCTCCTATACTATAGGTATGGCCTGCATTCTTTGCTCCTAGATGGTTGATCTTGCATTTGGATGTATTAAAGTGCATTTCTTTTAATGGGCCCTTGTTACCAAGTGTTCTGGTTCATTCTGTATGACGGCCATGCCCTCCTCATTATTTACCACTCCACCAACCTGTGTCATTAGCAAATTTTATCAATAATGATTGTATATTTACTTCCAGATAATGTTATAAAAATATTGAATAGCATCAGGCCCAGAATCAATCTCTGTGGAATTCCACGAGAAACACCCTCATTCAATGATGATTCTCCACTGAAAATAACTTTTGGGGCTCTGTCAGTTATTCAGTTCTTAATCCATTTAACGGGTGCTTTAGTAATATTGAATAGTGCTAACTTTTTAAGCAGAATGTTGTATGGTACTAAGTCAAATATAACAAAAGTCTAAGCATCTTGCATCTAGACAGTTACCTTTATCAACCAAACCTGTAGTTTCATCAGAAAAGGAAATCAGGTTTCTCATGTTGGGACAATAAGTTGAAATATCGAAACTTTTACAAAACAAAATGCTGCAAAAAATTTCAATCTGGAAACGTCTCATGGGAGTTGTAATTAGGTGCCTGATACCCCTTTCTAGCCTGTGGGCTGGGTTCCCTGTCCAGATTACATCTCCCATCTATGTGATGCACCAGGCCACTTGGTCAAAGGGGAAACTGCATTGCAATACAGGAGATGTAACATGGCGAGGGAGACTGGCCTGTCGGAAGGAATGGAGGCATTAGGCATCCAAACTAAAACTTCCATAAGGCAATGCACCATCATAGGGGAAAATATTTTAATACTGAACTGACTTGAAACAAAACCTTTTGAGTCAGTTCAACAAACTGAAGTATCTCGATTCACGTCAAACTGGTCTCAAAATGAAATATTTTAAGGGGTTTTCCCAATGGAAAAATCAAAATATTTCAGCAAAATCAAAAATTTGCAGCCTCTCCTGGTATATAGTTAGTGTGAGTGAGGGTATCATAATCTGGCCTGGGTTCTCTCATATTTTGTCTAGACTTTGGGATGTGGGGGAAAGATGCACTTCTTTCTTGTTTTCCTTGTCTTAAAGGAGATTTTTTCCCCCCTGCATGACACATATCCCAGGTTACAGAGCTTGTTCTCCTTCTCTTTATTTTTCTCTGTCTTGTCCAATTTCCACCTTTTTCTGCAGCTTGCTTCTTCCATCTTTGCTGATGAGACACGCAAAGGAAAAGGAATCTGTACAGCGTGGTTCTCTCCTATGCAGCAGTTGGCTGCTTTCAGAGCTCGCATAAGACTGCTAAGGATAGGGAACGCAGTTCTTCTTTCTGCTTTGATGGGAGCTTTCAGTAGTTTTATTGCTTCCAGTAGTTCCTCCTGGTTTTAATGTAGCAGGGTTGCAGAATGGGCATTCTGTGTGGCATCATCCATCTCCGAGCCTGCAGAAATTCCACTCTATTTTCCCACACAAGCTAATGCAACTCACTGTACACTTCCTGGCTTCACATTTTCTAGCACCTCAAGGGATAGGCCTGGCCAGAAGTTATGCTGACAGGAAGTTCAGAGAGTGTAGTTCAGAGAGAGGCTTCCCCTTCACACAGATGCCTAAAAATCCATATGGATTTCGGGATGTCTGAGTGACTGAAGAGAAATGTATCTTCCCCCTCTCTGGGAGAAAAGATAGTCTCCGATGCAGGGAATGAATTATGCTGTTAAACTTGGTGTTCACCCAAGAAATTGGCTTTACTTTGCTTGCAGAGTGTGTATTTGCAGCACAGAATTAATCAGAAATGACTTTGAGAGTATACATCTTTATGCCAGCATCTGGGTGGGGTTTTCACTGTCTGTATACTTGACTATGAATTTCTTTGGCTCCAATAAGGAGGAATGTGAGTCTCAGGGTGGAGTGATCTAAACATTTACACCTAATTCAGAGAAAACAGAGAACCTCTTCAAGTATAAAGTAGACAGGAACTGATGGTTTCATACCATAGTGGCTGCTGTTCTTATTACCTTTAGCTCTGCTACATTCCCAATCTTTCCTATTGATGCCTCACATACCAAGATGTAGATTATCAGTTCTGATTCTGGAAAGACAGAATTTAATGGTACCTGCGCCATTCCACTGGATGTATTTAAAAAAAAATCAC
Source organism: Terrapene triunguis (assembly GCF_002925995.2). NCBI lineage: Eukaryota > Metazoa > Chordata > Testudines > Emydidae > Terrapene > Terrapene triunguis. The sequence goes on along the minus strand of NW_020664530.1, from coordinate 4,156,786 downwards.
ATCCAGTGGAATTTAGGTTAAGGACAGGTTCCAGGGAGAGTTGTTCAGTTCTAGAGGAATATATGGGTTCATAGTTTTTTAAGGCCAGAAGGGACCACTATGATTGTCTAGTCTGATCTTCTGCTTAACACAGGCCATGGTATTTCACCCTGTAATTCCCTCCTTGTGCTTGATAACTGATGGTTGACCTAAAGCATATCTTGATTCAAAGATGCCAAGCAATATGAGATTTTACTACATCTCTATTTACAACCGTTCCAACAAGTAATTACACTAAGGCCTGGTCCACACTAACCCCCCACTTCGAACTAAGGTACGCAACTTCAGCTACGTTAATAACGTAGCTGAAATCGAAGTACCTTAGTTCGAATTTACCGCGGGTCCAGACGCTGCAGGCAGGCTCCCCCGTCGATGCTGCGTACTCCTCTCGCCGAGCTGGAGTACCGGCGTCGACGGCGAGCACTTCCGGGATCAATTTATCGCGTCTAGACAAGACGCGATAAATCGATCCCAGAAGATCAATTGCTTACGGCCGGACCAGGAAGTAAGTGTAGACCTACCCTAAGTGAATTTTTTATCTCCTGCTTTTGGTTTCTCCTTCCTGCCTTGTCCAACTTCCTTCTTTTTGCATCCCTTTGACACTGCTGTAGCAGAGTCATAGGGCTACTTATCACCACTGCACTTGTCTCCCTGAACCACACTGATCACTAGACGTCCCTAATCTACTTAGCATGTGGCCAGAATGGGGAGCCATGCAGAGAAGAGGGAGTATGTGTTAAACAGAGCACTCTCCTGGTCATGCTTGGATCCTTCCTCTAGCCTTGTGTTTCAGACAGAGGAACAGAGAGAGAGAACAGAAAGAGAGGACTGGTTGGATAAGATCCTGCTCTGGCCCCTTTGTGCTGGGTAAAAGGACTGGCATGGAGGGTCCTTAAAAGCCCTGGTTCCAGTTGAGGCACTGTGAAAACTGTAACTTAAGGCTGACTTCCAAGGACCTTTTTGCAAGCCCTGTAGGCAGCTATAAGAGAAAGGGGATCTGAAAAAATGATCTGGGCTTGACAGACTAATACTGTAGAGCTCTGCGCTTCCATTGTAGCTTCCATCCTAAGCGCTCTATAAACCCTAGTGAACGAAGCCTCAGAGCACTCCTGTGCATACCTCACAACTTGCCAGTGCCCAAATGTGAGACAGTGTTGCCTGTCCCTTATTTTCATCATTTATTTAAGCAACAAACTTACAATATTCCAAGTCCTTCCTGTAGCATAAATGACTCTTTCTATAACCTCTGGTTCATTATTTATGATGTAAATAATTTGTGGCAATAACAGTCGGGGGGCACCTAATGTGTGTAAAAAGTAAGTAAACTTTTGGGCTAAAATGAAGGATCGTTCCCTAAATGAGGGGCATATGGGAGGCGCGCTCCTCTGAAGTGAGTAATTACTGATATCACAAAAACGGGGGAAATGGAGTAAAGGACAATGAAATAACTAGCCTAGGACACACAGGATGTCCATGAAAGAGTTGAGAAGAAAAGGCAGATTGTCTTTCTTAGATTGTAAGAAGGGGGCAGGGACAGTCTTTCCCTATGTATTTTGTACAGTACCTATCATAATGGGGTCCTGATTCCTATTGGCCCACTAGGCATTAATACAATATTAATATTTAATAATAAGGATATTCTTCTATACTTTAACTATAAAATCAATTTTTCTCCCTGTGCCCTCTGTATGAATGTGCTGTAACACTGCAAGAGTCACTTGAAATAATCACTACTCTGACTTGGGGAGTCAGGTTGGGGTTTTCCTTACAATAAATAAGTTTATTAAGAGAGAAATTAGCGACAAAGCATGTTTTCCAAAGACGTATGTTTATGTCTCATACACTGGAGAAATCACTCAAGAACAGTAACCTCTAGTCACATTGTTACTACTAAAATCAGGGGTGAAATCCTACCTCTGTTAAAGTCAATGAGAATTTTGCCATTTACTTCATTGGGGTCAGGATTTCACCCAAGGGCTGTGGGGCCTTAGGGATGGCATATTTACCACACAGTGCAGATTGCATAAAATGGGGGGTGAGAAGGATTATGGTTTGGGTATTTTACTTTTCAGAAGACTTTCATGGGGTTTTCATTTAATCATTCATGTTTATTATGGCAGCATCTAAGCACCAGCCAAGAATGGGGTCTCATTGTGCTAGGCGCTGTTAAGGTAGAGTAGCATGCAGTCCCTGCCCCAAAGAGCTTACAGTCTAAACAGACAAGAATAGCACAAGCTGAGGGAGGGGGTAGAACACACAAGCCAATGGCATGTGAAGGGGGTTTTGTTAAGAGGGGATAAGCCAGATAGAAAGAAAAGGGAAGGGAGATGGGACATTGAAGAGAAGGCGAGGTGAGGGGGATGAGGCAGGGGAGAAGAGAGTAAGAGGAGCAGTTGAGGAGGGATACTGAGGTGATGAGGATCAGGGGGAGCAAGGGTTGGAGCAAGTAGGCAATCAGCATAGGTATAGGAAATCCAGTCAACTGTAGAAAGGTCTCTGAATGTTCAGAGGTCCCTGCTTTGGCTGCTTCAACTGGAGCCTCTGGCTGGCTATTCACTGCAATTTCCCCCCAAGGCCATGGGGGAGGGGGGGTGATTTGGGGGCACTACTTGGGTTCTAGTCCAGATTAGGGTGGTAGTGTCTACTTTGCACACTACTGGGTCCAAGAGAGGTTGCTGGGGACAGGTGTGGCCACAGTTGGGCCCCATTCTTCCCCCTCCTCCAGTGCCACAGCCTGAGCTTTTATGAACCAGTATACTAGGTGCACACTTTTTTTTTTTTTTTTTTTTTTAAACTTCTATTCTCTGCTCCTCTTATTTGGAGGAGCGCTCTCTCTTCTCCCCCCCCCTTCCTCCCCTCCCCTGCCCAAATGTTGAAAAGTTCTCTGCTGCATGCAAGCTAAATAAGGTTGAATCCCAATTGTGTGTCAGTAAAAAGCAGAGTCAATTTTCCCATATAATAAAGTATACCCCAGACGATGCATAAATCAGACTGGAATAGTGCCTTAAGCGTGTTTTTATAAATCAGAAAAGAAAATCCTGTCCAACTCGACTACCTTCCCCTCTAGTTATACAGTGTTTCTTTTAAGTCCCTCTTCCAAGACAGCTTAAGAATTGTTGACATCTGGAGTCCTCCCTGTACCCTTTCATCAAGAAGCAAGAAAACTTCTTTCATTCTTCTGATTCCAGTCAGGACCAACCTTAGGGAAAATGGTGCCCTGGGTGAACTTGGCTTCCCAATCCCTGCACTGTGCCCCCTTCACTCCTAACCCCTGCACACACACCCATGCCCCTAACCCTGGCCTCCCTGTGGCCCAAACCCTGCACTGTGCCCCCTTCACCCTAATTCCCGCACTACCCCTGCACCCCTAATCCCAGCACTGTGCCCCTTTGCCCCAATCCCTGCACCCACGTGGGGAAACTGACCTGGATGCATGGAGCAGCAGGCATTGCTGCTCGGGGCCCCCTTCCCGCCCCCCAAGCTGCTCATCCACACACCCCTACGGAGCTGTGAGGGGAGGAGTGAGGAGTGACCTCCTGGTCACTTTCCCCTGGTCACTTTCTGGGCTGTGTGTGGGGAGGACAGGAGAGCAGTGGCTTCTGATGCTCACCTCACAGCACAGCCCAGGTAGGGAAACACGGAGCACTTGGTGTTGCTTCTCGCTTTGCCCATCACAGCCCACTAGGGGGCGCAGAGGAATATTGTGGTGGGGATGAGCAGTATCTGTGCATCAGTGCTCGCGCCCCCTGCCCATGTTTCTCCACCAGGAGGAAGCAGGCAGAAATTTGGGCCACCCCCCCACCCCCCACGCAGAGCTCCCTTGCCAGCCAGGAGGAGTTTCTGTCTTTATACTGGCAGTGCGCACCTCTGCACTGCCACGTGGAGCCCTCTGCAGCATGGCACCCCGGGTGGTTGCCCGGGTGGCCCGTCCCTAAGGCCGGCCCTGCAGTGGTGTCAGTGCATCTCACAGCAAATAAGGAATATCCCTCTTAAGGAAAATCTGATTCCTGGCATTAAGGAGTTAAATTCAGCCACAGGTCTAAGTGAGGTGGAATTTTACTTAATTGCTCAGTTCAGCTCTGCAGTGCGAGTGGTGAGGTAACACCCACTAGGTGCTATTAACATTAGCTGAGGGCATGTCTTCACTAGCCACGTTAAAGCGCTGCCGGCAGCGCTTTAACGTGGGTTGTGTGGTCACGGCACCAGCACTGGCAGAGAGCTCTCCCAGCTCTATAAAAAACCCACCTCCATGAGGGGAGTGGCTCCCAGCACTGGGAGGTACACTGTCTACACTGCCACTTTACAGCGCTGAAACTTGCAGCGCTCGGGGGGGTGTTTTTTCACACACCCCGAGAGAGAAAGTTGCAGCGTTGTAAAGTGGCAGTGTAGACAAGGCCTCAGCTACTTAGCTGGAAGTGCAGAAAATGTGTTGTGGAAAGTTCACTTTAAAAGCAATAATACATTTTAAAAGATTCAAATAAAAGACTTGGTATTGAGCATTTCTCCAGAAGTGTCTAGCAGTATATGATAGCGTTGTGCCAGCAAGGCCATGATTAAAGTTAAAGGAAATATTCTATTAAAAAAATAAAATACAATCCCCTTACTTATTTAGTATTACAGTAGTGTTTAAAGGCCCCAACTAAGATTGGGATCCCACTGGACACTGAGCAAATGCATAGTGAGAGACAGTCATTGTCCTGAAGAATTTACAATCTAAATGTACAAGACAGATGGATGGAAACAGATGTCAAGTGACTTGCCAAAGGTCATACGGCAGATCAGTGGCAGAGCCAAGAATAGCACTCAGGTCTCCTGACTCCCAACCCAGGGCCTTACCCACTCACCCACGTCTCTTAGGAATAAATATAGTGCTTTGACTTGTATCCGTTGTGTCAGTGGAAAGAGGAATTTTTAAGATTGAAGTATACTTGAGGAGCAATATTTGAGTATTGCTTATGTATTGTTCTCACATAAATAACTTTGTATTTCAAGTACCACATACTTATGAATGATAAGCTATAATGTTGTGTGATTGAAAGCTATTGGTATAAGAATAATCATTGTTCATGTTTAAAGTCACAGGGATAGATTGTGGTTTTAGTCACTGCGCTGAGGCTGAAGAGATCATCAGGGAGTAAACCTAATCAGTTGATCCTGGAGGCACTATATGGAAGGCAGACACAATGCCTCAGGGAGCATATGCTTGTGGTGGCATCTGCTCCATTTTATGGATGCAGCATGCACGCCCCCTGCGATGGCCTAGTTCTACAGAATCATGACCTTACCCCCTCCCAGCTCTCTCTTTCTCTCGCTCTCTGCTGGTGGTGTTAGATTCACCTGTTTGCAGAGCCCACAAGGATTGAGACTGTGGCTGGTCCCTACACAGAGGAGAAGGGGTGGGGGAGGGAGAAGGCTCCTTGAATTACTTCCTGCCCTCCTTCCCCCACCCTCTTCTCTCTGAACTCTGCCCAGGGATAGATACAATCTAGCTACTGAATCTCTTTCATTGAGTGTGCAGTGCCTTGTAACTAGAGCTGAGCAAATAATGTTTTTTTCCAGCCCAGCGGCCAAAATGAAAAATCCGAGTTTAAAAAAAAAATCCAGTTTGATTTCAATCAACCAAAACATTTCACGTTGATTTGAAACACGACATTTTCATTTTTTTTTTTATTCATTTAGAGTTGAACAAAACATTTTGGTTGATTCTATACTAATTCTTTTTCTTTTAGTTTTTTGTTTCAATTTAGCCACTTCAGGTTTTTCTCATACCTTCCCCACTTCTTTATAATTGGCCAAATTTTGAAATTGCAACACTGTTTCAAATCAAAATGAAACGTTTTGACTCATTCAGGTTTTTTTCCTCAACCAGAACTATTAGTTGAATTCTACCCAATTTCAGCAAATAGTTACAAACCCCCCGAAATGGATTTTTCGGACAAAAAATAAACTCAAAAAAATTCACCGCACTCTACTTGTAACCCATACAAAATTCATAATCACAAGAGAAATCTTGCACTGCTGAAAAGTAGATTTAAAGGAAAAAGAGTTAATGAAAATAGCAGCTTAGAACAGAATCTTGCTGGAAGATCCTGCTCTTTGAGGGGCTGAAGACTAGAGAGCCCTCCACATCCTGCAAAAATATATGGTATGGAACAGGAATGAACAGGCATCAGCACATACACACCTCTTCCCATTAGTGGGCAGCAGAAGGCCTTGCCTCCCTCCACCCCTCAACATATAAGCAGATGGCTTCTACTCCCCTTTATAGCATGGGCCAGAAACTGCATTCTGCACCCCAGCTCTCTTGCCTCTACCTTTCCACTGCTCTGCAGAGTCCTACTGTTTGCCCACCAAGTCAATGCTGCACTTGAAACAGAGAATTACAGTTTGAGCTGGAAACTCTTGTATCGAACCCTGGCACAGGCTCAGTGCATGGATGAGTTATACAGTATAATGAAATCAAAGAAAACTGTGATGAACCTGTACAAGAGGCGAAGGTCCCCAGGCCTGTACGTGGTGTGTAGGCAGAAGTGTGGGAGGAGAGGTAAATCTGAACGGATAACTCTTGACTATTTTGATGCTTGCATTGTTTCCCTTGCTGTTAATGAATTTTGGTTGCTGTTGTGACATCATGAATTGCATTTAGTATTTGCTAGATTAATAAATTAATAATTTAATCTTTCCTAGATTAATACAATTTTCCAAGGGTTTGAAATATTATTCTCCCCAATTTAAAGATGGGGAAACTGAGGAACAGAGTGATTAAAGGCTGGGGTTTTCAAAGGAGATTGAATGAGGTGCCCAAATCCCCACTGAGTTTCACTCACTCAGGTTTGTTCAAATGACTCGCCCAAGATTATAACAGCAAGTCAATGGTTGACATTGCAGTGTCTCCATGTCTCAGTTGTAGTGAGTGCAAGGGGAAGGGAATTTAATATGCTGGACACAAACAGATACTGTAGTTCTCCAATTCACAGAGGTCCTGATCCAAAGCCCTTTGATGTCTATGAGAGTGTCATGGAGTGTACATACCCTACGCTAGCCCAGCAACCAAAGGGTTAATACAGGCACTGCTAGCCACTGCTGAATGGCAGTCTCTCAGCAGCTGGGAGGATAAAAAGGCTGGGGCAGCTACCAGAGGAGTGAGCAGGCTGGAGAAAGGAGCCCCTGCCCAGCGACAACAGCCCAGAAGGGAACTAACTGACTGACAGGCTGGAGAGCCTGCAGAGACCCAGGGGGAGGTAGGAAGGAGCTCAGGGCACTGTCAGAGTTGAAGAACCCTGGTCCTGCTTATCTAGCTCAAGGGCCATGAGCTGAAACCCAGTAGAGTGGGCAGGTCTGGGTTCCCCTACTATAACCTCCTAATGGATTTGGGTGTGAAGAAAGAGTTTTCAGACCCCTGGGCACCAGGAATAGACTGACAGCCCCACTAGGCTATGAGAGCTCAGGGGCTGAGCCATGTTTGGCCAGAGGGGGCGCCATTGCATTGACACCCTGCTTCACAGAGAGTCTTTCCATTAATTTCAGTGGGAGGTTAGATGAGAGCTGGACTGAGCAACACATGTGCTGTATGGTGTTACCACATAGGTTTCTCTAAATCGTGGCCTGGATTAAGCATTCCTGGAATAGACTATTGACTACTTTACAGCCATGAAACTGAGTCCAGAAGTCTTGTCTCCCAGTCCCCTGATCTAACTAATAGATGGCAATTTTTTATTGTAATAATAAATAGTGACTACTACTCTTCATGGGCTGGTAGTAGCTACCCAAGTCTCCCTCGTACAGATGGAGATAGGAACTGCAGCAAATTATTTGGAGTCTATAGCAAGTGTATTATGATTGCAGTGCTGAATCAAAATGTTACAAAAATCCAGCAATAAAAAAAAATCCAGTTAGGACTGGCAAATCTGTGTTGCCAGCGTGGGGTGTCAAGGGAGAATGTAAAATTCAAAACCCAAGTAAAAGAGCTTTCGTTCACTAGTGAACAAGCTTGCTGCCTGCTCATTGTCTCCATATGAAATGCATATTTATCCAAAAAGACTGATGCTCAAATGACTGTCTGTGGATGGCAGTCAGAGCATTTGTGGCATTCCTTGTAATTACTGCTTCACCTGCTCTAGAAATAAATAAGGGTTTGACTACTCTGTTTGTCCAGTGCTTAGCACAATGGGGTCCTGACCCATAACTGGAGCTCCTGAAGGCTACTGCAATACAAATAATAAATGAAAAATGGGATGAGAAAAAATATATTCCCATGGGTGGGCCTATTTTGAGTTAGGTTAGGTCTCATATGGGCTTCAGTAAATCTGATGTTTCATGTACTAACTGAAAAAATATATACAACTAAAACTACACATGTATTGGTTGTTATGGTCCTTCAAACAGCTGATGTATTTCCAGTACTCGGAGGCTCCAGGAACTACATGCAGTATGTATGGTCTAGGCATGGTCTCACCAGAGCTGTACCGAGAGAGACTATCTCCTTCCTTCTTCATGACATGAAGTCATGGCATATACATCTGGAGGTCTGGATCTGGCAAAAAGAACTGCACAGATGGATCTCTGCACCTTGTATTGAATTCCTTGGAGATCTGCATAGGCACAGGACAGATGCCCATACAGTTCTTTTTGCATGATTAGAGCCAAAAATAATATTGACTGGTAAAGTTTGGTCAAAAATTTTAGACGGAAGTTTTCCATTGGGAAAATTCTATTTTTTCTAAATTCAAATGTTTGGCAGAGTGTGACACTTCCCAGGATTGTGAGACACCTTGCTACCACCTGCCTTTAGTGTGAGGAAGCCTTGTCTGTGCCTGGTAGGGGTGAGCTCCCCAACTCCTCTGGTATTACACACACCCAATCCTTTAAGCCTATACAGGCCCCACTCTCTCTCTCTCTCTCTCTGTAGGTTAGCGATAGTCACCTTCCAATCTCCAAGCCTGAGCATCTCCCTAGAGTGTCCAGCCCCTGTTCTGCTGGGCATGCACAGTATTCACAGATTTGCTGCTCTCAAAGGAACAGGACACCCTAGCTTACCAGTTTCACCTCAGATCACTAAATTTATGGTGAAAACAAGTTAAAGTTTATTTAACAAAGTATAGCGGTTTGAGTGATAGCAAGTAGAAGTACTGGAAACAAATGGTTACATGTAAAATAAAATCAAAACACGCATTCTATAGCCTACACTTAATTAACCAGGTACTCTCATTGTATGCAGTGTAATTGTAGCCCTCTCAGTCCCAGAATATTAGTAGACAAGGCGGGTGAGGTAATATCTTTTATTGGACAACAGAAGTTGGTCCAGTAAAGATATTACCTCATCCTCCTTGTTTCTCAAAGGCACTCTCATAGCTAATTAGCTATCTCTCACCAGCACTTTCCAGCCAGGCAGATTGTGATCCCTTTTTCATGACACAAGATATGCTGTCTGCTTGACTCTTAGGTGCAGGATAAAATCCTGGCTCCTCTCCTCTCTTGTGGGTGGGGTGGGGGGGGTTATGCTGTTATTGACCATTGTCTCTTACCCTAGGAGGTCCCCTCATTGGAGACTTATCTTGGGGTTCTTTTGTCTTTGTAAATGTTCAGGCCCGCATCTGGCCCAGACAGTAAATATAGCTTGTCTCCACAGACGTTTTTTTTGTTTTATATACTGATTGAATCAGCCCTGAGGCTTGCCTTGACTCAGGTGACAAGCTTTATTTCAGCAGTTTTGGAACCTAATATTTTACATTGTACATAGCTCTTAATCCATTTCTCATACAAACATCTTGCAATAATTATGACCCGTAGGCTGCTGGCTCTTGGTAGAGACCTCACATGCCAACCTTTGATGTACTATTATGCACATATCTGAACCAAGGGATCCTTGTAAATCTCTGTGCATTGCCTGTGCTCCCTGCCAGTTGTCATTAAGGCGTTCCTGGATCATTCAGGGATGTGTTCATTTGGACAACATTTTCTAGGGGAAAATGTTTAAATTAATTATTTTGACTTTATGGTTTTCGTTTCAACTTATGTTAAAATTGAGATGTTCATTTTATTTATATTATGTTATAACCGTTTTATATTATCAAAATGAGTCAGTGTTTCAACAAAGGGTTTTGATCGTTCTGAATCAGTTTTTCAGAATTCTCATTTTGCAGAAAATCTTAGCTTTTCCCTCTGATTTGGAATGAATTGGTTTTTAAATGTCTGAATTTCCCAAGGGATGGAAATTCTGGTGTCTGAACAGATCTGTTAGCTAGCGTGTGCCTGCAGTGCTCTCATTCAACTCATGAACATAAGAGACAGACTAATAATTTGTAATAACTAGGGCCCTATGGCTCCAATTTATTAAAATACTTAAACACATGATTAAGCCTATCCCTATCCTGCAAAGTCCTTAAAAATTTTCTTTAGTCTCATGAAAGTAAGTGGTACTTAAGCATGTGCTTCGAGAGACATCAGAAGGCGGTATGACAAAGGTGGAGGCAAGTTGCTTGAGTTCTGAAGCGGCCCATGGGGACAGGGCTGGCTCCAGGCACCAGCCCACCAAGCGTGTGCTTGGGGCGGCGCCTGGAGGGGGGCGGCGCGGCGGGGCGCTGCGGCCCGAGAGTGGGGCCGCGACTGGGCTCGCCGCCCTCCCCACGGCGCTCCGGCCACCGGGGAAAGCAGGGCCCCGGCCAGGCTCGCCGCCCTCCCCCTGGCGCTCTGGCCGGTCGGGGAGAGTGGAGAGCCGCGGCCGGGCTCGCCGCCCTCCCCCCGGCGCTCCGGCCACAGGGGAAAGCAGGGCCCCGGCCAGGCTCGCCGCCCTCCCCCCGGCGCTCTGGCCGCCGGGGAGAGCGGAGAGCCCCGGCCGGGCTCGCCGCCCTGCTCCCGGCGCTCTGGCCGCCGGGGAGAGCGGAGAGCCCCAGCCGGGCTCTCCGCCCTCCCCCCAGCGCTCCGGCCGGTCGGGGACTGCGGGCCCGTGGCCGCAATGGCGGGGGGGGAGGGGGCAGCCGGTGGCTTTTTTGCCTAGGGCGGCAAAAAAGCCAGAGCTGGCCCTGCATGGGGAATCCCCAAACGTTCCCTAAAACCCACCATCCAACCCTGAGAAATTTTGCGCCCGACTACTGAAACCCTTAAGATACCCTCTAGCTCTGCGTCTTCCTCTCTGAACCTGAAAGCACCAAAAAAAAGAGAGAGAAGAAAGGCCTCCCTGCCCTTTTATAAACAAAATGGTGCCTGAGCCTGATGGAATGCCGCTGATGGTTGTGCTATAATAGGTGGCCCCAGATACCGTTGAAATTAAATCTATAGTGTCCACCCTAAAGACCGCCATGACTGAGATTCAGAGTGCCCTACAAGCTTTACCCAGATGGATGGGTGAAGCAGAACACAAAATTTCTGGTGTGGAAGATGATCTCAAAGAGAACAAATTACAGATTGTGATGAACTTGTTAATTGATAACAAGACTATTAAGACCAAGCTAATTGATCTAGAAAGCCACTCACAAAAGTGTAATGTCAGGATTGTAGGTGTCCCTGAGGGAACAGAGAAAGGTAACCCCTCTGAATTTGTCCATGTATTGCTAACTAAGTTGTTGGATCTGCAGCTAGGTTTTGTTTTGATACAGAACAGGTACACAGGCCCTTGCCTCCAAGCCAGCTCCAGGAAACTGGCCTAAAGCACTGATTGTGCAGTTCATCTCTAAGGAGCTTATATTGCAGAAATCCAGAGGTAAAAAGGAGCTGTTATGGGAAAGACCAGCAGTTAAAATACTGCTCTTTCAAAATTATGCCCATGATGTGTTTGCAATAAGGGCAGCTTTTAACCAAGCAAAATAATTGGCTGGGAAGCTGTACTTGAAGAATTTTATTAAATACCCAGCAATGCTCCACATTAAGAATGGTAAGAATTCAGTTCTCCTCTGGAGGTAGAAAAATCCCCGAAAAATCTGCAAACTCCTACCTAGCAAGAGGAGACATCTATGGAATGATCTGATCCTATGGAATTTATATATTACTCCCTCAGATGCAATATGGCTCTTCTAAACAGGTTGGCGGCCACGGGTTGATACTGATATGTTAGTTCCTTTTCTTTTTTTCTCATTCATTGGAGTTAAGGGTTAATAGGAAGCAAATTGATAATCACCCTTTGCCTTAACTCATGGGAAAGGAGCATCAATGTAAAATCAATAATTTTATTAGTATATATATCTATCTAAAATATATAAAACCATTGTTTTATTAGATGGTGCTTCCTTGTAGCAAGGTTTTATTGGTAATACGCAGTGCTTAATTTGTAATGAAAGAGGTGCTGGGGCTCAAGCAATTAGGTGCTGAGGCTCAAGAAATTTTTTTACGTTCATAACTGATGCAGCAATTCCAGAGGTGCCAGAGCTCTGAACTGCCAAGCTTAGAGGTGCCATGGCTAAGTCCTGGCACAAATTAAGCACTAGTAATAGGTGACTACTAGTGGTAATGTTTGTGGTTCCAGGGACTGTGAAGACCTTCACGTTTCACCTGATCTGGCCACCCCCTGTGGGTGTCAAGCGAGCACAGGCACCAACTTTCAAGGACCCACTATTTGTTTACCATGGGTGTTCCAGTCCCGGAGCATCAACTGAGTCAGCGCCTACGCAAGTGTGTATTTTTTGGATTCTTTAAACAGATTCTTCTTTTTATTGTATGAAATACAACATCTTTTCTGTTTTGTTTTTTCACTTATTTAATTCCTGTTTCTGACCCTCTCCCATTACCCTCTCAGGCAGAGATTTTCCTTCCTGCTCCGGTAGAATAGGTACTGGGAAGCAACATCTTATCCCTTGATTATATAATTTTTGCTGCTTAGATATGCAAACACTGTATGCTGCTCAGGAAAAATTGCAATTCCTCATTTGTTCTCATTTTATTTGGTATATTTTAACAATGATGGCTCCAATAATGAAATGTGTCTTTTGGAATATAAAGGGTTTTAATAACCCTATTAAAAGAAATATATATATATTCAGTGCTTAAAATAGAGAATGTTGACACTGAGAGACATCTGACAGAACTTGAAGCAAGTAATCTGAATAGACCTTGGGTAGACCTCTCAGTTTCTAGTTGCTTCAATTCTAAAGCGAGGAGTGTTGCTATACTGATACATAAAAAAATTAATGTTAATATTTTGAGCACAGTATCTGACAGCGAGGGCAGATTTACTGTCCTCCAAGCTGAAATTGGCAATTCTATAATCATCTTTGCCAATCCCTAGGGGCCAAACCACAATGATCCCAAATTTTTTCATAATCTTTTAGGTGTATAAAGGACTTGGGCCACTATCGTCTTACTGCTGAAGACTTTAATGAAACTCTGAACTCAGTCCTTGGTAAATCTCCATCTCCACATAGAAACACTAATACTTGTCAAGTACTTCATATGTACATACATTCATGGCTGGTTTAAGCTTTTTTGGGGGATTATCCCTGCCACAGATCTCTGACACTCAGAATGCCCCTGTAGAATCGTGGAACTGACTCTGTCTATAAAAGAAATGAAGTTTGGAAAAACTCCTGGCACAGATCGGTTGCCTATTGAATTTTACAAAAAGTTCTCTAAAACTTTAACACCTAGGTTATTGAATATGTTCAGTGAGGCCAAGAATGAGCAAACTCTCCCTCCTATTCTAAGAAAAGCTGTAATTTCAGTTATTCCTAAACCTGGGAAAGACCTTGGATGATACAGTAATTACCGTACTTCAATCAATTGTGATGCTAAGATTTTAGCTAAAGCTCTTGCTGTTATACACACAAGTCAGGTCAGCTTCCTTCGTAATAGACAATGTCTGTTAGCTGATTGATATAACTCAGGGGTGGGCAAACTTTTGGCCCGAGGACCACATCGGGGTGGCGAAACTGTATGGAGGGCCGGGTAGGGAAGGTTGTGCCTCCCCAAACAGCCTGGCCCCAACCTCCTATCTGCCCCCTCCCACTTCCTGCTCCCGACTGTCCCCTTCAGAACCTCTGACCCATCCAAACCCCTCTGGAGCTCTGGCGGCGCGGCGAGCTGAGGTTGTGGGGGAGGGAGGACAGCAGGGGAGGGGCCGGGGGCTAGCCTCCCCGGCCGGGAGCTCAAGGGCTGGGCAGGACAGTCCCACGGGCCAGATATGGCCTGCGGGCTGTAGTTTGCCCACCTCTGATATAACTGCTACTTTGAGAGATTGTAAAGAACCCTGAGCTGCCATTTAGATGCCAAAAAGGCCATTGACCACATAGCCTGGGACTATCTTTTTCATGTGTTGGCAAAATTTGGATTTGGGAATCAGTTTATTGCTTGGAACAAGCTTTTATACCCTAACCCCACTTCCAGGGTAGTTGCGAAAGGTATCATTTCCATTACAGAGAAGTATGAGGAAGGGCTACCCTCTTTCTCCTCATCTGTCTGATTTAGCTGTAGAACTTTTCTGGTATGTCTATGATGTAATAATAACCCCGTGGCACCGAGTCTCAGAGCCCAGGTCAGCTGACTCAGTCTCTCGGGGTTCCGGCTCTGGGGCTATAAAATTGCAGTGTAGATATTCAGGCTGAGGCTGGAGCCTGGGCTCTGGGACCCTCCCCCCCTCATGGGGTCTCAGAGCCCAGGCTTCAGCCTCAGCCCTAATATCTACACTGAAATTTTATAGCTCTGTAGCCTGAGCCCTGAGAGACCGAGTCAGCTAACCCAGGCCAGCTGCAGCTGAGCCACATGTCTTTCGACACAGTGTAGACATACTTTTAGCCATCGCCATCTGAGCATATCAACAGATGAGGGTGGACCAAACAGAGCACAATATTATGCTGTATGTGGATGATGGTCGTGTATTTGTATCTAAGCCTGAGGTTACTATTCCCAACCTTCTAACCACTATTAATCAGTCTGCACACCTCTCAGGATATAAAATGAATTGAGGTAAATCAAGTCTTAGTAGTTAACAAATATGCCCTCAAAGGCCTTTTCTCAAATTGGGACTTTCAATGGTAATCCTGTTACATGAAATCTTTAGGACTTCTGATTCCTAGTAGTGTTCGGGACATTCCTAAGATTAATGTAGAACCAGTTATTGCCCAAGTGCCTAACAATTTGAGAAGACAGAGTTCATTAACCATGGTTTGTGCGATAAAATTCATATACTTGAAAATGAATGTCCTTCCCAGAATTTGTATGCCCGAGGGGCTCCCTGTTTCCATTCCTCAAACTTATTTTAAGAAATTCAATAAAATTTTCAGAACATTCCTTTGGGGTGCAGGTAAGAAACTGAAACTGGCTCCGAACAAATTACAGCTCCCCCGCTATCTAGGGGTTTTTCATTCCTAACTTGGAAAATTATAGTATCTCCTTTCCGTTAAGCCAGACATCTTCATGACTGTTAAATATGACCACACAGGCCCTACCTTGAATTCAGATTGAATGAGTATTGGTCTAACTTTTCCCCCTTTCAGGCCTTGTAGGATCAAATTATTATAGATTTGATGGCTCCAGAGATCCCACAATAATGGCTGTGAGGCAAGTTTGGTCAAACTTGGGTAGAAAGTTCCACTTCCATTCATTCTTCCATGTAGAGGAGGAGGTCTTGTGGAGGGATTGGATGGAGAGAGAAATTATGACAGTGTCACAGCTAATTGACAGTGATAAATTTCAGCCATTTGTAGATCTTCAGCAAAAATTTGGTTTGCCCTGCTCCAGAGTGTGGAAATATCTCCAGGTAAAGCATTTACTTATGAACGTATTTGGGCAAACTGGTTGAAACTATAATAAAGAACAAAATGGTCAGACACATAGATGAACATAATTTGTTGGAGAAGAGTCAAAATGTTTTTTGTAAAGAGAAATCATGCCTCACCAATCTACCTGAATTCTTTGAGGGGGTCAACAAGCATGTGGACAAGGAGGATCGAGTGGATATTGTGTACTTAGATTTTCAGAAAGCCTTTGACAAGGTCCCTCACCAAAGGCTCTTAAGCAAAGTAAGCTGTCATGGGATAAGAGGGAACGTGCTCTCATGGATCGGTAACTGGTTAAAAGATAGGAAACAAAGAGTAGGAATAAATGGTCAGATTTCAGAATGGAGAGAGCTAAATAGTAGTGTCTCACAGGGGTCTATGCTGTGAGACACTATTCTGCTGTGAGTCCTATTCAACATATTCATAAATGATCTGGAAAAAGGGGTAAACAGTGAGATGGCAAAATTTGCAGATGATACAAAACTACTCAAGATAGTTAAGTCCCAGGCAGACTGCGAAGAGCTACAAAAGGATCTCTCAAAACTGGGTGACTGGGAAACAAAATGGCAGATGAAATTCAAAATAAATGCAAAGTAATGCACATTGGAAAACATACTCCCAACTATACATATAAAATGATGGGGTCTAAATTAGCTGTTAGCACTCAAGAAATGTAATGGTCCTGCATAGACTAATAGTAATGGGCCTCACAAATGCTGGCCACTGTTGGAAATGTAACTTCCTTGCTGCTACATTAACTCAGATGTTTTGGGGGTGTCCTGGTATCATGAATTTCTGGTAGGATATGGGTCAAAGACCCAATATGAAATTCTATGCTAAGTTGGAGTCCACTCCTTAAGTTTAATTCTTAACAATTTCTTCACCTTAGGAAAACAGAACATACTATGAAGATGCTTCAAAAACAGAATAATCCTGTTGCGCTACATCATATGTACAGTAACTGCTTTGGAAAAAAGGGGAGACTGGTAACCACACACACTGGTAACCAGGCAGCAAGGTTCCACCATGCAGCTTTGGTCGCCTAAAAATGTATCCTGCAAAAAATTGAAAAGTCGATCCCCACCAAACATTGATGCCTGGCTTGGAGATATGGCTGACCTCATAGCTAATGAATGACTGGCATTCCGCAGAAGGGGCATGCCCCAAAAAATTCAAAGTGATTTGTACTGATTTTTTACAGGTCTATGAGTAATGTAGACACTGAAGATAGATATATTGCTTCCTTACCCCTTCATTTATTCTAACCCTATTTACTTTGTGTATTATGTTGAACCTGGTATTTTGCCATATTTGTTGTATTTGGAAAAATTAATAAAAAATTATAGCTAAGAAAAAAGCTGGTACTAATGGTTCATTAAGGGCCCTATAAAGGTAAAATAAGAAGTTCACACCATGCCAGATGTGTGAATGACAGCCCCTTTTTAACCTAAATAGGGCGGTCAATTAATTGCAGTTAACTCAACAAGCACCAGGCAGCATTATCTCCTGCAAATGTAAACAAACTTGTTTGACTGAGCGATTGGCTGAACAAGAAGTAGGACTGAGTGGACTTGCGGGCTCTGAAATTTTACATTGTTTTATTTTTGAATGCAGTTTTTTTGTACATAATTCTACATTTGTAAGTTCAACTTTCATGATAGAGATTGCACTACAGTACTTGTATTAGGTGAATTGAAAAATACTATTTCTTTTGCTTTTTTACAGTGCCAATACTTGTAATTAAAAATAAGTATAAAATGAGCACTGTACTTTTTGTATTCTGCGTTGTAACTGAAATCAATATATTTGAAAATGTAGGAAACATCTAAAAATATTTAAATGGCATTCTAGTATTGTTTAACAGTGCGATTAATCACGATTAATTGTTTTAATCACTTGACAGCCCTACTAAATAGGTATTATCATGTCTCTACTACCACAGGATTTTGTAAGGTTTAGGGAGTTATTTTAATTACCCACTAGGTATTTCTTTAGACAGCTCTAAAACTAGCCCCATTCCAAAGTAAGAAAAGTAGGAGTGGAACTTCCTCAATGTACTGCAATATATACAACTCCCATAATGTAATACAAGCTCTAAGACATCTAAAGGATTGCATATATTTTATATGCAAATAAATATCAGTAGTACTCCTACTCACCTTTATTATACATATGTATATACTAATTTTTTTTAAGTTCCTCAAGAAGTTATATCACAGTTTTTGACAGAAATTCAAGGTTATTTTTCAACACTAGAAAAGAAAAAGCACCAACTGCAGGATACAGCGAGATGCCTACAAAGCTAGAATCTGAGATCAGGTTTCCACATATCCCATCACAGAAATTGGCATAAAAATATAATCTCTGATTTAGAAAAAGAGAGTTAATTATATTGAGCAGGAATACCATTAACCGCCTGCCCAAAGGCAAGCAAACTTCAACGTGGTGCATAATAAACTGTCCATCCATGTCACAACTGTAACAGGAAAATTTAATTTTAGGACCCAACACAATGGGATGAAAAAGCAAGGCAATCTTTGGTGTGGTTGGTCAGAAAGCAAAGAGAGTGGATATGCCATCTCCCAAACAGAAACAAGGAATGGCCTCTTCCATAAACCTGTCAACATGAAATGCATTATTTATGCAGCTCCAGAGTCCAGGCTGACAATAATGCTTTCATATATTTCTTTGAATAAATTCAAACAACAAGGTTTAGCCCATAACAAACTGCCTGCTATGAAAAACAAACTACCTCTGAGAAAATATCGTGGTAGATGCAATCAAAACACTCAATCCCACCAAATCCCAATGGACTGCCAATTGATCTAATAATTTGTAGACTTCCAAATAGAAGTCCTTCTAGATTCATATGGCTAGCTCTCATAATAAGAGGAACTACTTAATGCCTTCAAGCTGTCTCTGCATTACAGTTCTGTATTAAATCAGGACACTGCTGAGAACTATGTGAATCTTTAAAAAGTTTATTACACTCAGGGAGATAGGAGGAGAGAATTGCTTAAATTTGAATCCCATGAGTAGAAATAATGATTGCATCAATAATCTTACAGCAATAATTTGGCTAATGAAAACCACAATTTGTAATTTAGCGAATATTCTCTGTTACAAATAAATTGGGGGCTGGTGGCAAGTTTTGGCCATAGCTATAGAAAATGTTTCAGGTCCCTTGAGCGGGTGTATATGCAGGCTCCAGGAAAAAAACATATACATGTTCATTTGAAGTTAATGGGGCTACTTGCATGTTTAAATTTACACACGTGCTTAGGTACTTTATAGAATTGAGGCCACAGTAATGAAAGAAAAGGGATTTCTCAGTAACTTTAATCCAATGAATAAAAATTCTATACAAGCATTCTAAGAGCATCTTAAGAATATTACAAAGCAGTTCCTACTGGCATATGGCATAAGAAAGGGGTGTCTGCTTTTCTTCCCATGTTTTTTAGTTTTGATAGTTGAGCCACTTTTAGTAAAGTTTAGATAGGCTACACCCCAAAGCTGAAATTCTGGTCCCATTGATTCTAAATGGGAGATTTGGCATTGACTTCAATAGGGCCAGGATTTCACTCAGTTATCCTGGATACTTCTGTAGTTAATGATTCATTTTGTGGATGATCTCTTGTTTTACCGCATATGGTCATGGAGAACAGATGTGTTCAGAAAATTCTGAAAGCTTGGATACATTGCAAATACTTTTTCATAAAATCTCCATTTTGGAGCAGGGAGGGTCACTTCTGCACAACACTAATTGACACAAAACAGTATCTGAGCTAGAGCTTCGACTGATGGAAACTAGCATAGCTCCATTGACTTCAATTGATATAGCCCCACTGATTTTGCTAGAGCTATCCAGATTTACACCAGCCAAGGATCTGGTTCGGGAGCCCCCAGCACTGGAAGAATCCAAGCAAGAATTGCTACTGAACTTGTGTGACGTGTAGGCATTCAATTTAAAGAACTCTAAAATCAATGTACATCTTGACCTATGATAAACTGTTAAAACCCCCATCAAAAGTCTTTATAGATGGATGATGCTACCTCTTACTTTGCTGGGTATAATAAATGTTATTAAAATGGTTATAGACCAAAATATAATTTCCTCTTCCAAAGTATATACAACAAAATTCCATATTTTTTTTGCCTGTTGATCTAAGGAGAGCTAGTAATTTTATCTGTGCCAAGCATGATGGGGTCAGACTAGGGTGTTACAGATACTAGGGGTACATACCAGCACAACTGAAGTTCTGTGTTCTGTTTAGTGAAGACCAGCTAACAGTAGCATATGGAATTTCAAAGCTTCCTACTCACTGATGATTTCTTTGCAGGAATCCTCACCTAAGTGGTGGGAAATGAGAATTAATCAATATATACCTCTGGAAATTGTCTTGATAACTATAAAGCACTTTATTTAAAAAGCTGGGATTTTGTATAAGTAGTAACACTTATTTCAAAACTAGAAAATTATGGGTTTGTCTTTCTCCATTACAGTGGTAGAGGTCTGAGACAGATTTAGTGTGGTACTATGCTGAAAAATGAATTAGTACAAATAATTCCTTTTTATCAACAAATCTGCCCTATCTAGATTCATTGCTGCCTACTTTAAGGATAATTTTTTTCCCCTTTTCTCCTCCTTTTTTTTTACTAATGTCAGCCTCTCAGGGGTGACGCAGTTCTGGGATGGTTATGTTGAATCATTTGGTGCTGCTATGTCAGCAGAATTATCTGAATTCCAGTTCAGGATCACCTGAGTAACCCCATTGTCTTCATAGCATGAGCTGTTTTTTTCCTATTCATCAGCCCTGAAAGCAATGAAAGTTGCATAGGTGTAACTGAGAGCAGAATCTGAGGAGCATAAAGTTAGGCATCTAATTATTTGTGAGTGGGTGGAATTGAAATTGGGGAGAAGATGAGAAGGTTAGTGGCATAATATTTCACAGGGCTTGAAAAAAATACTAAGGCCTGCCTGGCTCATTGTTTTGTGAAAGCTTAGCTCTGAAACTCCAGCATTCAAATGTTTGGTTTCTTTAAACTACAATCTTTTAATGAGTTTCTATTTGCTTAAGGTATTTATATTTCCAATCTTAACCCTGTCTTAAAGTTTGTTTGAGGCAGAGACGACCCGTACCTGCCGATAGTGGGAGGGGCACAGTGAGGGCAGTGGCTTCAGCAGATGTTACTGAGCAGGCTCAGTCCAAGCCAAGCAGCAAATCGGGGGGAGGGGTGCATGACCCTCCCATCCTTCCCCCTATCACTTCTGGTTTAAGGATAGCTCCTGATGTAAAGTGAGTAGGCTGGAGTGTTTTAGTACAAGCTGAAGTTAAGGAAGAATGTTCATATATGGAAGATTGTGGAGGTCAGACAGAGTACTGACCTGCTTCAAGAGAATTCATTAAAAAGCCAGTGAATAGTGACAGAATACCAGGCTGATTATATATTCACTCGAGAATGTTCTCTGATGTAGTTCATTATTCACTGCTATGACTCAGAATACAGAGAATGTGTATGCGAATGCAGTTTGTGAATGGAGGCAATGCCCCAAAGCAAATTCAGTTCCTCTTGCCTGTGTAAATGAAACACAAAATACACCAAACATCCATACGTGTTCCAAAACCTAGCAGTGTTGAGGTTTGAGAAATCAACCATTCAGAAGTCCAGGAATGCAGATTTTAAAGATGAAAGCTCAATTTTAACCTGGGCCTCATCTATAATGCATTATGTTGAACCATAAAAGACCATACAATTTACCTTTCATGCCAAGTTATTGCATAAATCTATTTGCATTCCTTAAGTCTGCATCTAAGTCTCTTTTCCTGTCATCTTCCAGATTCTCAGCTTGCGCACCTGCTGTTTTGTATTCCTTCTCCCTTGTACTCTTCCCCCAAAGCCGCCAAAAGGGATTTCAGAGGATCAGATCTCTCCTTAGGGGAATTTGTCTGTCATGCAATGCTTCAGGTCCTGTCTGGTGTCAGAGATGCACAGAATTGGAGAGGTAACCACCCAGCAGAGTTTATAAATCCTAGATGGCAGCTACATCATGTGATTCCCACAAATAGATGGTTTTTCCCTTTTTGTCCCTCAGGCTGCTGCACATCCCTGGTCCTCCTTTTCCCAGCCAGCCACAGAGTCCAGTAATGCTCCCTTTCTCCAGAGCTATAGGGTACACAGGAATTGTATTTTACATTTTCAACAAAACAAGCCTTTCTTTTTAAAATGAGAATTTTAGATTTTTTTTTCTTTTGTCCATTTTGTTAAATTAAAAACTGAAAACTGTTTTTAAAAAAAAAAAAAGGTGGAAAATTATTGACTCTTTTCTGACCAGTTGCCATGGTATTCCTGTAGTACTTTCAAATGAAAAACATGTATGTTGGCTGTTTTCATTTTGTGGTGTATTTTTGCAGTTATTTCACTAAAACTGAGAGTTATACGATTTCATAATTAACTAACATTGCTGTGTAATTCTCATTTTCCAGGAGAATTCAGCATAGAAGAGATTTTCAAAAGTACAGATAGCAGTGGGGTGCCTAACTGCCATTTGTGCCTTTGAAAATCTCCCCTGAGCTCTGAAACACCAATTGGAGGACATGACTATATAATTCAGGTCCAAAATGTGGCACACAGTAGCTGGGGTCTTGACCTAAACTCTGCTCCCTTTTCTTTATGCCTTTAAAATATGATCTTTTCAGAGCTGGCTGAAAATGTTCAAATGGAACAGTTTTCAGCGAGAATCAGAGTTCCCCAGAAACATGATGATTCTGCCCAAACTTTTGATGGAAACTTGGCCAACTGGCCAGCTTCCCTACCAACCTGCCTGGTTTTCTGCCAGCACTCCCTCCCTCATGCAAGCCAGAATGAAATGAAACATTGCCAATCCAGAATTTCCCATGAAATGGAAATTCCCTTGTTTGGACAGCTCTAGTCACACGTTATCCAGGCCTCCCACTATTAACAGGGAAAGCCAAGTGACTGTTTTTTCTCTCCTCTTTAAATTCTTCAAACTTTTTTCCAAACTACATGTTTGCATCTGGAAATGATTGTTTACTGCCTTACTTTATTGCTCTTTCACCCCACACTTCTTCCTTGAAGGCATCTCTTATTTGGCAGCTAAATCCACTGAATATGATTCAGTTGCAGCCTTGCCATTCTATGAGCTGCAGGTACCTGCTGACCCACTGATCTCAGCTTTGCAACCCCTGCTGACTCTACAGGGTGAAGTTGAATGGAACACAACTTGTATATTATATTTTGTGCTCCGAGCACCGAGTCGTTCTCTAACATGCTCTATAAAGGGGTGAATTAGAGACTAGTAGAACTAGGCGGTTACTATGTTGGCAAACAAGGCAGCCATTCTGTAGTCTGCAATAGATTCCTAGACAGTTGGCGAGGGACAGTGTTGGCCAAGACACTAATATTTTTCTCTTGTTCTTTCAGAAAAGCATCGTGTGTACATTGAGAAGGTTTGAGAAGTAGAGATTTGCTGCAAGTTTTCAGCCAAAAGCAAAGAATAAGCCCAGGTTGCACACAGCCCCAGCACCATGTTCAAGTTAAATAGATAGTCCTCAGCTCTAGGTGGTCAGGCTCTTCCACTTAACCTTCTGAGCCCTCCTTAGATTTTTCTAACAGCATTAGGATAGCCATAAGGAAGATTGCAAAAGGATCAAACAGCATGCTCTTGTTTTATCTCTGATGGGCTTGTTCAGCCTTGCAATGAAATGATTTGATGGGGTGGGAAAAACATTCAGAGTTGTGTAGCATTTATGCATACTGTGAAAAATTATCTATTGTTGGTTGATTGTTTTGTTTTTGTGGGTGATTTGAGGTTAAGTACAAAGCTGACTGTGAAAAGTTACAGGGGGATTGCATTAAAAAAACTGGGTGACTGGACAACAAAATAGCAGATGAAAAGTTAAAAGTAATGCACATTGGAAAAAATAATCCTAACTACACATATATAATGATGGGTTCTAAACTGGCTGTTACCACT
The DNA here is from genome assembly GCF_002925995.2 of Terrapene triunguis. Lineage (NCBI taxonomy): Eukaryota > Metazoa > Chordata > Testudines > Emydidae > Terrapene > Terrapene triunguis. Next base: position 4,133,050 of record NW_020664530.1, on the reverse strand, counting down.
CAAGAAAGGGATCTTAGAGTCATTGTGGATAGTTCTCTGAAAACAAACACTCAATGCAGAACAGCAGTCAAAAAGGCTAACAATGTTAGGAACTATTAGGAAAGGGATAGAAAATAAGACAGAAAATATCATAATCAGGTCTTCAATTCTCAACTATTATTTCCCAGAGTCCTCTCCCCATTCGGGGCTCCAGGCTTTAGCCCTGCCTGGGGGTGGGGGTGTATGCTAGGGCTTGGGACTGAAGCCCCGTGGCCAGGGCTGAAGCCCCGAGCCCTGGTGCCTCCCCTGGGGCTGAAAATATTTACCAGTGGGCTCCAGCTGAATTTAAGCCTTGATCATAATGCAATCTGTAAATCCATGTTGCACCCACACCTTGAATACTTGTCCAGTTCTGGTTGCACCATCTTGAAAAGGAAATAGTGGAACTGGAAAAGGTTCAGCGAAGAGCAACAAAGATGATCAAAGGTATGGAACCGCTTCTATCCGAGGAGCGATTAAAAAGACTGGGACTGTTCAGTTTAGAAAAGAGAGGACTGAGGGAGGATATGATAGAGGTATATAAAATCATGAATGGTATGGAAAAAGTGGATAAAGAAATGTTATTTATCCTTTCCCACAATACAAAAATGAGGGTCAGCTGGTGAAGTTAATAGGCAACTGGTTTGACACAAGCAAAAGGAAATACATTTTCCCACAATGCACAATTAGCCTGTGGAACTCATTGCCATGGGACACTGTGATGGCTGAAAGTATAACTGGGTTCAGAAAAGAATTAAATACATTCAAGGAGGATAGGTCCATCAATGACTATTAGCCAAGATGGTCAGGGATGTCCCCTACTTGGGACACTCCTAAACCTTTGATTACCAGAGCCAGGAAGAGAAGACGTGGGGGAATCTCTCCGAAATTACCCTTTTTTGTACACTCCCTCTGAAGCTCTGGTACTGACTACTGTCTGAGACAGGATACTGGGCTAGATGGACCATTGGTCTGACCCAGTATGGCCGTTCTTATGAGGAAAGAAAATCCATTTCAATTAGATATGTCTCTAGTTAAGCATGCACTTAACTGTTTTGCTGGATTGGGGCTGGAATGCACAACCCTTTTGCAGGATCGACCCCTCAAAAAAGAAATGCCAAGGATTGGACAATCCACTCATTTGTTCTCCCATTTAAACACACTAGCTTGTAGTCATAAGCAAGGAAAGATGAAACGTATCTTGGCAAACAAACTTGTATTAAGTGCACTGGCTAGAAATGTTTATACTTTCTTCCTGAAAAATATATGGAGTATATTAATAGTAGTGCTCTGTTTGTATAGTGTGAAACATGGGCTGTGTGTATGCATGTGTGACGTTGCAGTGAGAGGCTGATATCTAGTGCAGGAAGTCAGGGCTGTCCTCCCTTATTAATTTTTTTTATATATATATCTGACATTTGGCACAATCTGATGCATTTCAAAATCAAACAATTGTTTTAATGAGCTTTGGAGCAAAGTCTTTTCTGGCAGGGATGATTCAACGGCATCCAAAGAGAGGGTGAATTCCCACAGGCTAGGAAACTACCCATCCCTCCATTTCAGATTGGTAAAAAGGGGCTCATAGTATTTCCTGGGAGTCCCCTTCAGCACATCACTGCTCAAGATACCTTACAAACAAGAATGTAAGCTCCTTGGTACAGGGCCACTGACTCCTCTTTGTTCTTTGTGGTAGGGTGCAGTGTGTCTGGGCCCAATTAGTAATGACTGAAAATTAAGCATTACAACACCTTTGTTAAGTACGTGAATGATGTCCTAGGAAAACATAACTTATGTTCAGCAGCACACAAGGACACTACACAATAACTCAGGACAGGAAATGATAAAAACCTCATTGAACTGAACCTGAAGGACGTTTTGAGAAGCAGACTATAATATCCCAAATTGGTATTTGGTCAGAGCATGGGGTATAATGCCTCTACTGTTATGAACATGGTCATGAGATCCTTAGGAACCACATATGGCCAGGCCCTTGGTTTTTGTCTCAGTTGAAGGCCTCTCAGCTGACTCAGTGCAACACTTTTAAATAAGAAATGTTTTTCTTTGCAATGGCTGGCGATAGGCTCCAAAATGAAATTTAGTGCATTATCAGCATTTCCCTCCTGCTTTTTGGTCTCATTGTACGTTTCTACAGGGGAAGCCCTGACAGAATGATTTAATATTTGTAATTTGAAGGAAGTGGGTGTAACCTTACAGCTGTATATTTTTAATAGGTTTGGATTTAAAGAAAGTAGTTTTATTTGGAGACGAGTACAAAAATAATTCGTGTTTGGCTGCCGATAAACACAGACTACGGTGACTTAAAATTCTTACAGTGCAAGGCAACCCAATGTAAACAAATCGAAATAAAGAATGTAAGAAGCTCAAATTAATTCTTTCCATGTGGGGCCAATAACTGTGGGCTTCTTAACCAAAGAGAATTCAACTAAACAATGAAGGCGCACTTAAACGGTTTATATCACTCCACTTTACATGTTCCTAGAACTTCAGTCCCACACAAATATTAATCCACAGAGACATATGAAGGTGTATATGGCACAGGCTAACTAGTTGTAAGAGCACTTCACCATTTCATATCAGATACTCATTGCTGCCAGGATGCGAGTCAAACCTCATTTTTAGTAGTCAAAGTGAGATGATGTAATTTTAAAGTGTGTTATCTGGCAAATGGAGGTTAAATAAAAAATGCTATAAAATGACAGCTGTCAAAAAATCAAAACAGCTAACTGATAAATAGTTAAATCCCAAAGCAAGGTTTTATTAGTTCTTATGAGTTTAGATGCTCTGCGGGGGTAAAAGCATGGCAATATTAAGGGTATTACATTTACAAGAATGTAAATAGCAAAAGAAGTGCAGAACACGAGGTTTGGACTGGGGGCATAATCTAGTTTCTAGCTGGTAGCCAGATCCTGCAAAGTGTTGAGTGACTCACAAGAGGTACGTACTAAACCTCCTTAACTCCCCTTTGATTGCAATGAAATCAAAGGGGAGTTAAGCGCTTCTCAGATTTAGGCCCAAAATTAGGCTAATTGGCAGGCACAATGTACATGCTCTTTTATACTGTGAACCATTTCTTTCTTCTAATGCAGATTTCATTGATTTTTCTAGAAACAGGAAAGGGGCTACAGCAATGTGTAAAAAGGCCTTTAACTCTCATTAAAGTCATTGCGAGTTGGATCAAGGCCCAAATACACTTATAATTTATGCACAGCTGGATATAAATGAAGCATGTAGGATGGGATAAGGAAGGGGCTCTGTGGGCTTCATCTAGATTATAGAACACCAAATTCTGCAAAGTGTTTTTAGTAGCAAGTGTGGGAGGGGATGAATTTTTTCATTGACTAATCACAAATTTTACTGACACTGTGACTATCTGATGACCTTGGAAAAACAATCCAATATGGATGAAAAAATTGTTGCAACTAGTGAGGGGCCAGCTGTCCTGGAAATAGTGTAGATTAGCCTTTCTGACTGTGTTTCTATATTCCCACTGCTGATCCAAACCAAAACCAAAAATGTAAACCAGATTTTTTTTTAAGCATACAATTTTGTTTGTGATGCGCTCAAAGGATGGGTAAAGATTTCAACTGCACATCGGGTTGATACCTGCGCATAATTGTATTAGCATCAAGTTGTGACTCTGTTTGATCTAGACATCTCAATGCAGAATACTTGCCCTGCAGAATAAATAGCAAAAGGTGATGACTCTATATGAGCATGCTCCATGTCTCTGTCACAAACTATTTCTCTCTTTATAGACCATTTAATATTCTGGTTGGAACTGCTATGTGGAAAAAACCTAGTTGTTTGGACTAAAGCCCTGTCTCTAACCCAAGAGATGTAAATCCAAATTGTAGTATTATTATTAGACCAACAGCCGAGAATGCCAAATGGCTCAAGGGAAAGGAGGTCAGCGTGGGTCGAAAGGGATAAAAGTATAATATTTTGGGCCAGTTGGTGTGTCAGCTAGTTAAACTAAGGGCAACAATTCCGTAACACAATTCTGAGTGTTGGTGTAAACTGAAGGCTTCTTATAGCCAGAATTAATATAAGGCTTCAGTCTGCAAGGGTTAAAATAAAAGATCATGCTGCTTGCAGCTCAGAATCAGTTGTAGGATCATAGTTAGTAAGTGAACTCATCAAGCTTTCAGTACAGTGCCCCCCCCCCACCCCCCAGCTCTGGGTTTATAGTCTCATCCTTTATAGGCTCCAAGGCCTGTTGACAAATCCTGAAGATTTAATAAACCAAGAGGAGTTGGTGCCTTTAGCTGCCCAAGTGAGAATTCTTAACCCAACATAGCCACACACTGTGCGGGATTCCGCTGCACTGTCACACACGGCTACATAAGATGTGTTTGAATGGTTCACTTTGTTAAAAAGCAGTATTCACCTCACCACACAGTTCTTGACATACAGTAGAAACTCAGGTTTTTGTCCACATTTTTCTCTTGCAAGGGTGTTTCCAGATCATACCTACAAATGAAGTAAATGTTGCCATTACCTACCTGTGCCTGGCTTTTCTAAACAATTTGCTACATGCCTTTTAATATGCAAAGCAGACCTCCAAAATGTGCCTTGGCCATAGAATTGAGCATGGCTGTGTTAAAATTTTTGGTTACTAAAATAGATTAGCCTAAATTTAGTAAGTGCTGAGTGATTTTGGGGTGCTTGACTCAAAACACCTTATAGAAGTCTGATTTTCAGCAAGTCCTGAGCACCCTCTAAAAATCAAGCCCCTTCAAAGTGGGCACCCAAAAGCACGGGTCATGTTTTTGAAAATTTAAGTCACCATGTTTAAAAAAATATATTTAATCACATATTTAATTGCAACACAGAGCAAAAAGCTGGCCCCTGCCCCAAAGACCTTGCCTTGGTTTCCAGTAATATAACTAATAATGATGACTCTGCAGTCACTGTTGGAAAGCATGCACACCACCTGCTGGAACACTTCTTCCTTTCAAAATCAAGTTGGATTCAGTTGAGCTGTGTGATCCATCAAGTAAAATTCCCGTTTGCTGGGCTTGTTCCTGTGATCCTCCCTCAGTTCTGCAACACATCCACATGGACTTCGAAGGAGTGTCTTAGTTCAGGATTTGACCCCATAAATGTTAGTAATGTTTCTCTGATAGATGAAGGGAGTTAACAGACAAAATGGGATGCCTTTCAAATTTGGTGTTGGTCGTTGCATTTCAAAGATGAGACTTGTCTGATCCTTCATACTTAGTTTTAATTCTGGTAGACAGAATGCTAGTTCTGTAATTACATTGCTCACTTTGTTGGCCTTAAAAGTCAAGCTCTGTCATGTTCTACAGATGTAGCTGTTGCATTGAGGGTCAGCAAGCTGCTGCTGGTCTGATCTCCACCATCATTGGTTCTTTACTGGGAATTCAGTTCCATGGGGTTTTGTACTCTTGGGGCACTATTAAATATCACATTGTGCCTTCTCAATGCTGACACAACTGAGCAGCATGCCAAGGTACAGGAAGGAGAGATGTTAGTCTGTCAGGAAAAAGCGTGTGCTTCATATGGGAAAGGCTCCTTTGGACCTTGTAAGATATGAAAGCATTGATGAAGAGTGCCTGCAGACTCTGTAAGGCGCACAGCAGAGACCTTGGCTCTGCCCCCCACGGGCAGGTATGGAGATGTTCCGATGTCCTAGAGCTGGGCTCCCTCTGTCACACCTTGGTAGGTGTGCAAAAGAGATGCTGTGGATGCGTGTGCAGGGGAGGTACTAAACTCCTTAAAATTCAGTCAGGTAAAGTGAGAGCTTTACAAACCATTGCTTTACCTTCTCTGGTCATCTTGGAACACATGAAAGGACTGAGTAAGGGCTTGGGTGGTCTCTGATTGTGTATCTAAGGCTGTAGAAAATATGGTATGACTTTGTATTGTATTTGGAAAAAAAGTTTGTGACTATATAACTAAAGACTTTGTTGTAATGCAGTGGCAACTAATCTCTGGCACTTGAGGCTCTAAATTGTGGCCTTCAAGGGCAACTGTTTTAAAGAAGAAAGATGTATCTGATTATGAATTGCAAATGTATTTCCTGAGCTGATCCCTGTGCCTTTTAAGTAGAGGTGAGTGAAGTGTCTGAATCACCCCCAACACTACAGGAAGGCAGCGGTATTGGCTGCTGCTTCTGATTCCCACTGCTTCCTCTGCAGCTCCCCTGCTGGCCATCTGCAACAATAGACGCTCTTGGGTAGAACTGGTCGGGAACTAGAATGTCTATTCTGTGGGAAATTCCAACATTTAAAAGCAATTGTTTGCATTTGGAATGAAAAGCTGAAATTTTGAAATTTCCTGTGTAATGAAAATTCTGAAAAACAGGATCATCTAAAGGTTTTGTTTTGGTAGTGAAATTTCAGTTCATTTAGTTTTTACTTTTATATTTTATATTATATTTAATATGATGTTTACAATTATATAATATGTCAAAACTAAATGCATTGAAAAGACCGTGCTGAAACAAAATGTTTCTCCCTATACCCATTGAAAAGTGTTGTCAAAATTGACACACAGCCACAAAACATTTTGATTCTGTTTAAACTTTATTTTTCAAAGGAAAACTGTTTTGTCGAAAACCTTTTGGCCACCTTTTCTGTTGGGCATTGAGCATTTTTGAAAATCTGACCATGTGTCAGCCCTTGTGCTCAGTAAGTATCTGATTCTGCTTTTGCACACATTGAGTTATGCTGTTGTGAAATCAGAAACTGGCCCAGAGAGCCTTGTCCAGAAGAAGAGTAGGGGAGGGGAAGGTTTAGCTCTCAAATTGAAAACCCGGAGTTGTGCACTTTTCTTCCCTGTGAGCATTCAAACATACAGCCTGTAATAAAGGGGAATTAGTCCTAAATCCTGCCTTTTTTTCTCATATGTTTACAACTGTGCAAGTCTGAACCACTGACACTGTTCACCCACCTTTTGCCTATTCCTGCTGGTCTCAGCCTTTTCCTCTGTTGCAGCAGCTCTGGCCTTTGAAGTGAATGGCACTCTAGTAGGAAGAGTTCTGGAGGCAGTGAAACTGAAAAGTGTTCTAAGACTCATCTTTAAATGCAAAATAAAATTTTCAATTGCATTGCTCCAGAAATACTTGGCCTACTGATGTTTTTCCCATCCAGCACTTCCTTGTGTCCTCCCCTTCAGACCCCCCTAGGATTAGGTAATCTTCTTTTGCAGCCAAAATAGTAGTGCAGTATCCTAGCAACATATGGCTTAAATGTGCTACTTTAAATTACCATTCATACTACTTGGGAACATAGAACCTCATGCAAAGCCTATTGAAGCTAATAGGAGTCTTTCCATTGATTTCAATAGGCTTTGGTTCAGGACCATACTTAGGCTTTCTCTTCATGGGGTAAAAGGTGCGTATTTACGTTGATATAGCTATCTCAATGTAAAATCCTAGTGGAGACAAGGCACAGGTAGATTTTTACTGCAATGTAGCTAGTCTAGGTCAAACGTATGCCTCTGACCTGGGGCTCTCCTTGACTGACTACATCAAGCTGAAGACTGCAGTGGTGTGTCTTCTCCCTAGCATTTTGTAGCAAGAGAGTCATCTCAGTATAAAAACACAATATTTTTGCAGTGAAGACATATCCTTAATTAACTATTATTTCCATGCCCTAATCTGATACTCATGAAAAATGCTTTGCGACTAAATCCATCTAGTTACAGAAAATATGAGCCGTTAACATGACTGCATTCATCTTCCTACCTTTGAATGCGTAGCATCATTTTTAAAAAAAGTTTGCATATTATTTAATGTTTTTAATATGTGAGAAAGATTCTGTTGAGTAATTTGGATCCCAAATTTAGGGCAGTAGAGCCCCCCTTAATCACATTCAGTAGCATTTTATTCCATGAATAGTTCCACTGGTTTCAATGGAGCTACTTGTGGAGTAAAGTTCTACATAAGGACTTTGTCCCTATGGCTGGAATTCTTTTTTAAAAATTATTTCACTTAAACCTACTATTAACAGAAATGTTTCAATGATTTTTATTTAAATTTTGACAATAACATTTTTTTGCTTAGTTTTAAACCTGTCCCTGAAATATTTGACTCCAGCAACTCTCAAACACTGCAATGTTCAGCTAGAATATGAGAACCAGAAAGTGAAATTGCCTAGAAACTGATTGAAAACTTATTTATTTGTAATTGTGGTAACACAGGGGAGCCCGAGCCACCAACCAGGTGTGCAAGGTGTCGTACAAACACCAGACCTCATTTAAATTGGGTCCTCAAGGCATCTACAGCCAAGATGCTTAGAGCTGTGCTGATGGTGCAGAGACGGCAGGGTTCTGGAGGCTGATGCTATTGCAGACATCTATGTAGGTGGCCTTGATTTGCAGTGAACGTCTGTGATGCTACATGTTTGTGGATGGATCTCTCTGGTTGATCCATGAAGGGAAGGGAGCCGCCCCCGGAACAATATGGAAGGAATTCTATGCAGACTCTTCAGGTTTTTCTACCCCGCTGAAACTTTTCCTGTACAGTTTGGGTGGAGGAGGGGTTGATCTGGCCCATTGTATTTATAACCTAAATGTGTCACTTGAAAGTATATATTTTTGTCGCATTCATTTCACGTTTAAATAAAATGTTAGCATACGTTATTTACTCTTGCTTTCCCCTGTAGGTCTTAGCTGCAATAGACCAAGGTAATGATCTTTGTGGGGGTTTAATCTAGAACTAAGGTTCCTCTGGAATATTGAAACTTCAACAAGACTGTGCCAGATATTTGGAACATGAAATGTCTTTGGCCCCAATTTTTCCCTTATGTTACTCAACAATGAAACTGCTAAAATATGTGTAGTAATTTATATTTTTTAATGTAATTAAAATTTAGTAACTGCAGGTGAAAAGCTGTTGAATAGGTTACCCTTGCGGAGCACTATCCTTATTATTTGTATTGCAATAAAACATAGGAGCCCAGTCATACACCAGGATCCCATTGTGCTAGGCACTGTACAAACATAGTATAAAAAGATGGTCCCTGCCTTGTAAGACTGCTTCAGAATATACCCAAGCATATTAAATATAATTTTTCTCCACGTTGATTAGAAGATCAGCTCAGTTAGACAACCAGATTTTTTTGGTCCCGTGGGAAGTCACTTTCAGATAAATGTTACTTTATAACAATAACATGTAATGGTTATTCTATTTGTGTGCCACATGTAATGGCAGATAATGCAAAATGCATGTTCTACTTGTTTCATGAATAAATATAGGTCCCAGCTCTGCTTTCATTTATGCTGAATATTTCCAGCTAGGTATTTGTGTATTTATTTAGATGAAGTAAAGGGCCCAAAGAGCCAAAGGTGTTACTATGACCCTGAAACTGTCCAACATTAAACGGTTTTAAACAAGTTTTGGTATTCAGAGATCTTAGCCTGTTTTGTTCCGTGGTAAACACTATAAAATTCATGCCCAAGTTTAGAAATATATTGATAGAAAAACACAAAAGGAAAAGAGTTTAAATGAGGTAAAGAGCACTGAAATGGATTGTTTATGCAAAACAAATTTCATCAAAACCTATTAGAGTCCCATTTTAGAGGCAGTCAATATTGGTTAAAATTTCTTTTTCAGTCAAACAGTCTTTCTCAGTGGGAAAGAAAGGGGTTTGTTCTGTTGTTCAATTCTGAGTTGGGACTTTCCTGCTTTAGACAAAACAGACAGATGCAGAAAGAAGGAAGAACTAGGATTGTAAAGATGGGGGAAATATAGCTTTTGTTGATGTTATTAGGATAAAGGGTGGCTGGTCACTCACAGATGGATGCCTTAGGCTGGAGATCATCCTTGACAGCTGTTGTTGTATGTGACATTACCCAGTGTACAATCTGGACTGCTGAATGGCTGTGTTCCCTCAATTCTCCAACCTGGGGTGCCTTTTACACTGCTTTGCTATGACAGCAACCACTCCTGGTCTGCTCACACACGGCCTCCAGGATGTAAATTGCTCCCAGCTGTATTATATGATCACTATGACCAATCACTCCTGAATTACACTGCAGAGCAACACCAGCAAATTCCCAGTCCCAAACTTATCCCCCAGAAATGTGTATCGTATACTGCCCAGCACTCTCCTGGACAATACAAGCTCATATAAAGTCTGTCATTTCATTACTAGAAAATGATAGGCACAAATCCTGTTATCTCAAATGCAGTTTCCCAAATACTTCAATCCAAACACACTGGTTTAGATAAAACAATAAAATGAGTTTATTAACTACAGAAAGATAGATTTTAAGTGATTACAAGTAATGAGGCATAAAAGTCAGAATAGGTTACAAAGAAATAAAAGTCAAAACACAACTAATATCTAACTTAACAAGTTAAATGAATACAAAGCAAGAGGTTTCTCTCACCACATCCTTTAGCAGTGTTTCTGGCTGGAATCCTTTCAGCCAGGACCCCTCCTCCTGTTGTTCAGGTGGTGTTGATGTCATGAGCAGAGAGAAATGGAGGAGTATTTTGGGGTGTTGGTTCCCCTTTCTCATAGTTCTCTTTTCCTGTGCAAGAATCCTCTCCAGCTGGATTCAGGAGGCAGAAAGTCTGTCAGAACGGGAACCTCAATCTGTTCATTTGTCAACTCATTCACACCCTCTTTCCTGCCAAAGAATGGCCACTTAACCAGGTGATAGTCCATTTGATTTTGTTGACACATGTCTGAGGTATCAGTTTGCCTTATTGTCTCTGAGGAACAGGTCTGTTGGTGTTCCCCAGAATTGTGAAATGTCTCAGTAATCCCATGTAGTAGAATTGTATAACTTTACATATATTGTTGCCACACATATTTTAACAGGACAATAATGTTCTGCAGACTATGACTTTTCAAATCATACCGCACAAGGCATACTTTGCAGAAAAATTATCATAATTCTGTAAAGGGGTGAACATGAGGGTACAGACTGTCACACTCTGGACCCTGGCTCACTTGCCTGGTCAGAAAAATCATCTGGTTGGTCTGGTCAGGTCCCTCTTCTTCACTGGTCCTTCTCAGGCCAAGCAGAGCTGAATGAGCCATCTCAGCTCACCATGCTGGTGTTATGCAGTACAACTGATTCCGGGAGCAGGTGAAAAGCCGAGAGAGAGAAGACAGAAGGAAGATGGGCGTGGGGAGGAGGGACAGAAAAAAGCCCATGAGGAAAGGCAAGACACAGCAGGATCTCACATGTATCCTGTTGGGGTCCTCTCTGGTGCAGCAATGATGGTCAAGTATCCCCATTGGAGTATTGAGGTTTCTGGTGTCATGGCAACAATCCTTATGCCGTAGCTGCAGTGATGGTAAAAAGTTCCCCTTTTACTCCCCCAAGATGGTTGGAATAATACATCTCATTATTTGTCCACAAATTAGGCTTAATTTCTGACTCATCAACTTTGGTTTATTGATTTCTGCTCCTCTTGTTCACCAGTCATAATCGTAACGCAATCCTTGAGTGGTGTCAGCTGACCCTTTCCGTTTAAATTAATTCAGTCTTTCTGTCTCCTTCTTGCATCTTTTCTTAAATAGTGTTATATAATAGATGGTGGTGACAATTGCTCACTTTTTGCCAATTAGGCTAACAATTAAAGTAGGCCTGCTAGGCCCCAATTATTACAACAGTGCATAGATTATCCAAATTTGCTTTTATTGTTGCAACAGCAGTGAGTTCAATGGAGTTGCATTAGTGTAACTAAGGGCAGGTTTTGGTCCCCATTCTCTACTCAGATCCTCTAAAAATGCTCAATACAGTTCAATTCACATTACAAATACAGCCCCAAATCTCACATTTCTATTCTATTGCTAACATTTTATTTATCTATTGCCATTGCTTATTCCTTTAAAACTTCAGCGTTCCTGGACAGGAAACCACATGTCTGCTAGGCCTGTAGCTTTTCTGATTTGTGTATGAATCACTGGAGAGACTAAGCAGTTTGATGGAGGAGGAGTGACAAAGTCAGACTGTATGGTCTCAGTGTGGGGTGTGTCTGTCTGCACATAAGAAAAATACTATGGGATTTTTTTTTGTTCAGATGTTTCAGTCAGGGATACTATCAGAGTACTTCTTTTAGACTCTTTGTAATCATGGAAAGGAAGTTAAAATAAGTCTGTGAGTTGTAAGGTTGGCAACTAGCATGTGGCTATCCCTGGGATAGCAGGTGGCCTACGCTTTCTTCTAAAGCTCAGTGAGATTACTTAACCTGGGTGCCATTAAAGAATATGCTCTGGTTGCACTGGGCCAGATTCTTGTTTATACTACGGTCCCTTTTACATCGCTCTTCAGGGTAAAGAACCCTCGGTATAAATGAGACTCTGGCCCTCTGTCATACCCACTTTTGTTGTTATTTAATTTCTTTACAATTTTTAAAATGAATATAGTGCACATGAAGTGCAGTCAGTCCTTGTGAGTTTCTGCAAGCACTGAGTAGACCCAGTCTGTTGAATAAGAGAGTGACTCAAGCTGTGATCTCAGAATATGGATGTATATTAAAGATTAGTGGACAAATTCTCCAATGACTTACACCTTGTAAAACCACTGAAGTCAGCTGATTCTAAACAGGGTGTAAATGAGCACTGATTTTTATTTTTATTTTATTTTGATCTAGGAATCAATGGGAAGGGTCTTCTAAATTACCGTATGACTTCTACAGCAGAAAGTTCCAAGCTGTGGTCCAGAGATCTGATAGTTCACATGGTTCTAATTGTTTCTAATCGCTAGATTACAATGGCAGATGCTGGGAAAATATTTAATCTATTTTAATGTTAATTTTCCATGTAAACTTTTGTCATAGTTGCCACATGAATGTTATGTAACCATGAATTACAGGGATGTGGAGGAATGGGAGAGAATATTGTCAGTGCAGTTGTGAATGGTAGGAAGGTATTAAGTGTCTATTAAGATGTCCACTTTAAGAAAGGTGGGAAATCCTCTGTTGCAGATTAACCAAGCCAAGCAATGCTTTAGCTGGTCTGGAGGCACTGACAGACTATAAAAAGTCGGCAAGGGCAAGGGGAAAATTCTCCTCGTGCTGTGCTGGGCCACCTCTACTGGCTCTACAGAGACTTCCCTATGCAAGTCCTGGAATAGTAGGGGGCACACCAGGGGCAGGAGGAGATAGGGCTATAGCATATGTCACTATGGCCTGTTGTATTAATATTGATCTCAAAGGCCTAAAGAGTTAAAGGCGTTTAACCTCTGTTCAACATTAAACAGTGATAGATAGGCAGGGGGGTATTTTCTAGAGAGACCGTGGGTAGACTTGGTTAATTGGCAAACACCCAATTCATACAAGCAGAAAGTTTATTGATTAAACACACCCAAAGAACAAGGAATTAAAAATAAGTACTTATATTGAAACTGTAGCTGAGTAATGACAAAAAAACAAATTTAGTCAGATGCTATCAAAGTCACTCTTCAATTGGAATCAAAATATCAGAGTCTTTAATTTTCATTAATAACCTTTCTTTGATTAAAAGGAAATGGTTAATTTTACTCTCAGCACTGATGTGCCCAGCGCATTCACTTATCCTGTTTTTAACAAAGGTGGGGGAGAGGTAGAGGACGCAAGGTGGAGGAGAGAGAGGATAGAAAAGATGGGTGAAACACAGCTTTTGCTGAGGTTTTGGAATACTGGACTGCTAGTTAGTTACAAGTGTATGCTTTGGCCAACAAGTCCACCACGACACCTGCTTAGACCCTGGTTCGTGTTCTGGTCAGAAACATCTGTTTGGATCCTTTCTCCTTAGGCAAGGCAGGCTTGGATGAATGCAGTACAGTTGATTTCAGGATTCAATTAATAGCTGTGGGAATAAGAGATAGGATAGGAGGAAAGAGGAAGGGGAACACAACAAGGGAAGGGAAAACTATACAGGATCTTGTATGTCTCTGCGATGCAGACAATTAGATAGCCCCGCTGATGACTGGATGGCATGATAATGTGATGACTTTCAGCACTGGCAAGTGAAAACAAAGTTCCTTAAACAAGAGCAAGGCCAGCCAGCCTTCCTCTCAGGAAGAAAGTCCCTTTGCCACATTTGCTTTTGCTGCCTCGAGGTCGAGGAAGCTGAGATGAGTTGTAAAGCTGGCAGGTGAGGGGATGAGCTGGGGAGAGGTTGATTCTTCTTCTTTTTTCCTCCCAAAGCGTCTTTTTAAGAACCCCAAAAAGGAGTAAAAGTGTTTAGCATATTTTATCCTCGTTATTTTGTCCGCCAATTAAATCCATTTCCATTAAGGCCAAACTTGGCAGGGGTAAATTCGTTTCCGCATTTTCTTGTTTACCAAGTATTACCCTCACCATACTCTTTGACTTATATCAGAAGGCCATTTTTGTTTGGACTAATTCCATTTTTCTGTCTGATTTCTTACACCTGTTCATAACATTCATTTATTAAAAATAACGTGACCTATATTCCATGTTAATTCTCAGGCAGGCAAAAGGTCAAAAGTTATTGTGACATCTTATGAACTTTCACATACTTTTCACTGTTACTTAGGGTAAATTTTTAGGTCCAAAAATCACAACGGCTTATTCTGCCAAGGCATAGGCAACACTGGGGAGGCTGCTATAACTTCAATTGTTAGATGGGTCCCCAGTCCGGGGGGGGGGGGGGGGGGGGGGGACAATTATCTAAGTAGCAGGGAGGTTACTTCAAGCTGTCCTTGCTCTCCCTCTCCCACCCCTTGTTTTGGAGGTGCAGCACAGAATCTGACTCAGAGTCTGTGATAGTCATCTGTTACATGTACAAAGTAAATGTGCTTACACACAACACTACAGATTAAAGGCCATATCCCCGGCTGGTCTGAATCCATTTGGCACCTCTGACAGATCTTCACCAATAGAAATGACAGATCTGACTCTTTGGCCACATCACCAGCTTGACATGAAGTCAATGTGAATACATAGGTGGTGGCTGCCAGCACCAGGAATTGAACCAGGGACCTATGGAGAGGAAAACATGAGTCTCTACAGTCTGAGCTAAAGAGTTGGGCTCTCTAGTGGGGGCTGTAACAGACTTGCATTCCCTGTGGATCAGGCACAGTGGGGGGCATGTAACCCACCAGTGAGTAACACAGGTACACCTCTACCTTGATATAACGCTGTCCTCGGGAGCCAAAAAATCTTACCGCATTATAGGTGAAACCGCGTTATATCGAACTTGCTTTGATCCACCGGAGTGCGCAGCCCCACCCCCCTGGAGCACTGCTTTACCGCGTTATATCCAAATTCATGTTATATCAGGTCGCGTTATATCGGGGTAGAGGTGTATGCTAATAAGAGCAGAACTGGTCACACTAAGTAGCCATCATGGAGAAAGCAATTGTAGTTTTGAACTATTATTTTTGTCAAAATGACCTATAGTCCATGGGTTCTCTTCATTTGCATAGCAATCGCTGTGCACAGCACGGTATAAAGATACCCTGTTAATCTAATGAACACCATCATTGGAGCATTTTGCCTATGCAGAGGCAGGCATCATACTGGGACAAGAGGACTAATTGAGTTCTTCTCTTCAAGAGAATTCCCTTTGATCTGAGCTAGAAATACCAAACCTAACACCGATGACCTGAATTTTAAACCTTCATTCCTGAAGCATTTGAGTCCTGTGCAATTCTACTGCAATTTTATTGCAAGCTCAGTACTACCATATCTTTTGCTTATATTACACCTTTACATTAACAACTGTTAACAATGTATTTATTTTCTACAGGCATTGGTATTGCTTTAATGTACCAAAAGGTGGAAGTTGCAAACTGAGAGAATATAAGTGATGGTGGCTCCATCCATCACATTTATGCTTATCCAAAAAATACAATTAAATGTATATTTAAAATGTTATATTTGCGATTTGGCATCTGGCCTTTAATGGGCCACTTAATTACATAAAAACATAAGAACCGCCATACTAGCTCAGACCAGTGATCCATCTAGCCCAGTATCCTGTCTTCTCATGGTGGCCACAGCCAGGTGCTTCAGAGGGAATAAACAGAACAGGCAATCATTGAGTGATCCATCCCTTCTCGTCCACTCCCAGCTTCTGGCAATCAGAGGCTAGGGACACTCAGAGCAAGCAGTTGCATCCCTGACCATCTTGCCTAATAGTCATGGATGGACCTATCCTCCATGAACTTATCTAATTCTTTTTTGAACCCTGTAATAGTGTTGGCCTTCACAACATTCCCTGACAATGAGTTCCATAGATTGACTGTGTGCTGTGTTAAGAAGTACTTCCTTATGTATGTTTTAAACCTGCTGCCTATTAATTTTATTGAGTGGCCTCTGGTTTTTGTGTTATGTACACCTCTACCCCGATATAACGTGACCCGATATAACACGAATTCGGATATAACGCGGTAAAGCAGTGCTCCAGGGGGGTGGGGCTGCGCACTCCGGTGGATCAAAGCAAGATCGATATAACGCGGTTTCACCTATAATGCGGCAAGATTTTTTGGCTCCTGAGGACAGCGTTATATCGAGGTAGAGGTGTAATTAGAAGTCTGAAGAGCTCGAAGGTCTTTAGGTGAAAGGTATATACACATGTTAAAATGGTGTGTTTGATTATAACTTTTCCCCTGGATGCCTTTGTAATTCAGTTGTTGTTTTAGGCCCTAATCCAGCAGAGGCTTACACATGTGTTTAACTTCACCCGTTGTGAGTGGTCCCATTGAAGTCTAAAAAAATATTCACTGGAAAATTTTCAACCAGCTTTAATTCTATTTTAAACTTTAAAAAATAAATGGCATTTCTGTTCTTTAAAGTTTGAAAGCAGATGCATTAAAATCAGTGACCCTCTCCCATGGCAGGAAGCTGTATCCAAATTTGAATAAAATTAATATTTTTTCTAATTTATGAGGAAAAAGATGTTAAAAATAACAATTCATGCTATTATCTTCATATGGGTTGAATTATTATAAATACAGACATTTAGGTAATGGTTGGTATAGTGCAGGGGTCGGCAACGTTCGGCATGCGGCTCGCCAGAGTAAGCACCCTAGCGGGCCAGGCCAGTTTATTTACCTGCTGACGCGGCAGGTTCGGCCGATTGCGGCCCCCACTGGCCGCGGTTCGCCGTCCCGGGCCAATGAGGGTGGTGGGAAGCCGCAGCCAGCACATCCCTCGGCCCGCGCCGCTTCCCGCCGCCCCCATTGGCCCGGGACGGCGAACCGCGGCGAGTGGGGGCCGCGATCGGCCGAACCTGCCGCGTCAGCAGGTAAATAAACTGGCCTGGCCCGCTAGGGTGCTTACCCTGGCGAGCCACGTGCCGAACGTTGCTGACCCCTGGTATAGTGTCATTATTTGCCTGCTTTCAGATTTCAGTGAACAAGAATGCCACTTGTTCATTGAAGAACCTGACCCTTGCCACAAAAAGTATCTTGTTTTGCCACAGGTGAAACAGGCTCCTTTTATTCAGTGCTACTTCCACATATAGATAAAAGTCTTTTTAGACTTCATCATTCCCCTCCTGCCCCCACTTCCCACAGGGAATAGCAAACCCTTCAGCTGTCTTCTTTCTGCATGTTAGTGCTTTGCATAAATCAAAGGCAATGACAGGGTCCAATGACATTGATATTTCTTTCTAGTTATTTATAACAGGTATTCAGTCCTCCCTTTCCCTTTACATGTGTGCGTGTGCACATACACACATGTGTTTGGCATCACAGGCACCAACTTTCCAAAGTGCCGGGGTGCTCGACCTCCGGCTCTGCCCCAGGCCTCCCCCATCACCCCCAGCCTCTTGCACGCTGCGAAACAGCTGATCGCGGCAGACGGGAGGTGCGGGGGGGGGTGGAGGGGAGCTAGTAGAGGGCTGCCGGTGGTTGCTCAGCACCCACCATTTTTTCCCCGGGGGTGCTCCAGCCCCGGAGCACCCACGGAGTTGGCGCCTATGTTTGGCCTGATTTTTCACTGGGCCTCTACCTGGTCTCCACTTGTGCTTATGCAATTTCTGCACTTCTACCTACACATGTGATAGTCTGTATTAACCACATACCCCAGGGTGGTGCACAAAATGTGCAAACAACCACAATTAGAGGTTGTCTTTTGAAAATCGGCCTGTTTGAGCCCCAGACCTTGGAGAACCTGGAATCAACACACTGAAGGCCCATTCGTGCCAGTCAAGATAATGGAAGTTGTACATTGACCTTCAGATGCCTGGCCACAACTACACTCCAGTTTGTACTATGATTAGAATCACAAGAACAATGCAACTTATTTGTGTGTGTATTTAATACAATCTAGAACATGTAAAGTGCAGTCTTTCTGTATAGCTCTTGCTATATTACTGATGATTGATATACCTTTAGCAGAAACTCTCTCTAAAAACCACATGCAGCATCTCAGCATTGCTCTCCTGGGTAAATACATCTAAAAAGGCAGGTAGAGGCAGAAACAGCTCCCACTTGTACTGTGGTCTTCCTTAGGAACACATTGCTCTTTGCTATTAGCCTCACACATGCCAGGCATTAAATAATTGTTATTCATTGCAACCCATAGGTGTCATACCCATTGCAGTGCACCAGAAAGATGTAGGAATGGGAAATATTTCTGTCAGGGAAACAGGAAACAATCACCTCCAATGACTGTCAGAATCCACAGGGCTGAACTGCTAAATCTGGTTACTCCTTGTAATGGGCAGATTTTAAAAGGAATTCAGGTTTGGTGTCTGATCAGAATGGTTATCTGAATGTATGGCGGCGTCTCATTCCACCTCCAGGTGGCTTTTGCATCCGTTCCCCCAAAACAGACTTAGTTCCTTTCCGAGTGAGGTCAGGCTTAAGGGTGCCTGGGATGCTGGGCAGCTTTCTCCTCATCTGTTTTCCATGATGATGCACTGGTTCACGCTTTTCTTCTCTTTCAGCATTCTCAATGTTATTATTCCATGCTACTTTAATTCCCAAATCAAGGCTTGATGAAACTAGCTGCAATGGTTGTTAGAGGTACCACATTTGTTTTGCCAGTGGACTTCCTCATATCCGTGCTGGCACTGCCGTACTACACTGCTAGCTAACTCAGGCAGAGCTAGTACATGTCTGTCTGCCTATTTTGGGAAGCCCTAGCTGCGGTGTAAACAATACAGTGAGGATACATGACAGTAGCAGAAAGCAGTACTTGGCCTACTAGCTATTGTGGGTTTTTATTAAGGAGAAAACCTTCTTAGATACTTTGAGTGATTTTTCTGTATGAACATACAGATGAGGAACAGATCTGTATTGGGCAATGTCTTTACTAGATACTTCAGACCTGATTTTGCTCTCTGTTTATCCTGTTGTAAATCTTCTGTAACACCTCTGAAGTCACAGAACTTACTCTGGACTTATGCCAGACTTCAAAAAATTACAACAATTAATGTCATTAACCACCCACTTACCTACTTTAGTCCTACATTCATCACTGGGCAAATGCATCCCTATTACCCCAAATGTATGTTAATAATGTCCAAGTTAAGTAGCAGTCATTACAATTCACTGTCATTAAGTTAAACTGGTTCCTTTTAGGAGATACACTCACAAAGCAGCCATCCCTACTAAGCTGAGTTTATCTTGTCTTCTTGCAGTGCACATACTGTTATACTCCTGTCAGAGAGATTCTGTCACATCAGGAGCTCATACACTAACTGGAAATAGCAAGTAAGCAACCTAGATATTTAGGACCCTTTATTACCCTTGATTTTCCAGCAGTGGGAGATCTGTACATGGATCAAAGGCAGTATCAGATAATGTCTGCATGTGGTTTGCTAGGGGAAATGCCGGCGTATAAACAGAAGTGTGACTCTCCAAACCCTTCCAAGATTAGGAGAAGGCAAAGAATTGGTGGTGCTACTCTTGACTGACATTGAGGAGGGAGCATGTACCACCCTTCAGGAGACGTACTTCCAGTTGTTTCTGCTCATCCGGTTTAGCAACTGTTTTGTTCTTCCACGTTTTACCTTGAGGGAAGGGAGTGTTCAGAATTTAGTTCACCTCTTGGAACTGCCTTACACTCTCAACAATGCTCTTTCACTGAGGGATACATTAATTAAAGTTTCAGTAAGTATTCCTAAAGAGTAATAAAATGTTGATAAGCCTTCAAGCAAAGTTCACGTGCTACAAAACCGTGTGACTTCATAAGAGGGAAAAAAAGCTAAAGCTTTTGCCAACATTTTTGTAGCAGTTCTACAGGACTTCATGCTGCCCTACTTCCATGCTAAAGTTTCTTTTTTACCTGGCTTGACAGCCACAAAAGTTAAGATATGTTCCTGTAGTAATGCTTGTCACAACACCTAAGCCCCAGCTAGAAAGGTGTCACGGGGCAAGTACGCCCCATCCCCTCTTGGGGTGAGGTGTGGTAATTACTTCCCCGCGGTCACATACTTACAACCAGACTTTGTCTTGGGGTGATGAGGACTAATCGAAAAAGTCAGTATGGCCACTCTCCTCTCAAGGATGTGTGGCCCAATGGCCAGGGTCAGTTATAGTGGCCCTTGTGTGCAGGTCATCATGGCCTAAAAGCCAGAGTCAATATCACAGCCTCCAGACATGGAGCAGTGCAACCTAGCGGCCAGTACACAGCGGGCCACCTCCAGGTGGGGGTGGGGCCCGGGCCCACCCAACTCCACTGGGCCCCGACCCAGGGCCCTAACAGTGGCGGAGTGGTTCATCACTGGGTCAGTGGGGAATCCCACTGAAATACGCTGACCTCACTCGGGCGGGAGATACCACTCGCTCACCATCCCTGGGTCACTTCCTACCATGTTTCCCGAAATCACAGTCCATGGGGTATCAGGGTCTCCAGGCTCCTCAGCATGGATGATTCCCTGGGACTTTGCTGGCCACAGATCTCCAGTCTGACTCTCAGGATCTCCGGCTCCTACAGGCAATGACTGGGACGGCTCTTCAGCTGGAGCCTCTGTTCAAGGTCCTTCCCCTCCGGTGACCAGCCCTGAATGAGCTGAGCTTCTCTCTTTTATACCTAGTCTTCAGCTGGAGCATGCCCCGCAGGGCCATGGGAGTGTGGCCTCCTCGGCCCAGAGAGTGGCATTAACCCTCGCAGTACCAGTGTGGGGCAAGTGTGCCCCATCACAGAAGGTAATATGTTTTTCTCTAAAAAACAGTGCCCATTCATATGCACAGTTCCATCTGCAGATAGGGCAATACAGGGAAGATTGCAGAAAGTATTGTCTACCCTTTTTCTGTCATGAGCTAGAATGACCAAACATAATGCTCCTGATTTGCCCATAATAATGTTCTAAGTGTGCAGCACAACCACTTTGTGCTGTGATTGCTTCAGAGTTCTTATGCTAAGCAGAATCCTTGGTATCAATACTTGTAGAAGATTTCAAGAAACACCTAAGTGTTATAGGATATAGGTAACTCAGTAGATGGCATTCTTCATTCTGAAACAGAACCAAAACTCCATGATGTACTGGGGGTATAATGTTTCTTCCAGCTCTGTCTTCTTACTAAGACATACATATGAGGTCCTGATCACTTTTGGTCTTTCAAGATCCCATTCTAATTTTTTAGTAGTAGGGTACTAGCTCTGGAGAACATGGCCAAATTCCAACTCAGGTGTTTACATTCTGCAATCCAAAATTCCACCTATAATTGCAATTGCATATGAGTGTCTTTTTCTTTTTTTTAACTTCCTGTCCTATTGGGTAGTGTAACTGTTTGCTGTTACACAGTTGTTCTTCATCCCATAGTTGGCTGCATTTCAGTGGTGACCCTGTATAATTGTTTGAGAGGCAATTTGGTAACTTCAGGGATAAGAGGCGCTATGTTCAATAGATGTAAGCTATTAGTAAGGCAGTTCATAAGGAACTTTGGCTCACTCTCTAGAATCTTATGGCTGCTTCCTTCACTTTATGCCTTTGGTATGTGGACATCAGGCAGGGCCACTGTCCCACTAAATCTCAAGGGTGTTTTATCTACCACAAAGTAACCATAAACCCTGTACACCAAGTTCAGGTTTCTTGGGAATTTGAAGATTTTGCAACTTTTTTTTATTATTATTCCTGTCAACTCTAACCAGAAAATCTTATTTTTAGACAAAAGCAAAATATGTGGAGAAAGGGGAACCAGTTTTGGATTTGGATCTAGGAGAAAGATGAGAGATCTCACTGTGACGGGTTGGATCACAGAAACCCCCTTGGGAGCTGCCACCTAATGTGCAAAGACTACCTCTGCTCCTGTTTTCCCTGCCAGCTCAGGACTCCAGCACCCTGTCTTGCTGAGCCAGACATGCCCATCTGCTCCAACAAAGACCCAGGGTCTGAATCACTTGCCCCAAAGCTGCAAGTTTACCTGAAAACAGCTCACAGTAGTGTGCTTGTCTTTAGCACTCAGATGCCCAACTCCCAATGGGGTCTAAACCCAGATAAATCCGTTTTACCCTGCATAAAGCTTATGCAGGGCAAACTCATAAATTGTTCGCCCTCTATAACACTGATAGAGAGATATGCACGGTTGTTTGCTCCCTCAGGTATTAATACATACTCTGAGTAAATTACTAAATAAAAAGTGATTTTATTAAATACAGACAGTAGGATTTAAGTGGTTCCAAGTAGTAACAGACAGAACAAAGTAAGTCACCAAGCAAAATAAAATAAAATGCGCAAATCTATGTCTAATCAAACTAAATACAGATAATCTCACCCTCAGAGATGTTTCAGTAAGTTTTTCTCAGACTGGACACCTTCCAGGCCTGGGCACAATTCTTTCCCCTGGTACAGCTCTTGTTCCAGCTCAGGTGGTAGCTAGGGGATTCTTCATGATGGCTCCTCCCTCTCTCTGTTCTCTTCCACCCCTTTATTTATCTTTTGCATAAGGCGGGAACCCTTTGTCCCTCTGGGTTTCCACCCCCCCCTCACTGGAAAAGCACCAGGTTAAAGATGGATTCCAGTTCAGGTGACATGATCACATGTAACTGCAAGACTTCATTGCCCACTTGCCAGCACACACATATACAGGAAGACTAACAGGTAAACACAACCATCTGCAGACAATGGTCCTGGTTAATGGGAGTCATCAAGATTCCAAACCATCATTAATGGCCCACACTTTACATAATTACAATAGGCCCTCAGAGTTACATTTTATATTTCTAGTTTTAGATACAAGAGTGGTACATTTATACAAATCAGATGATCTTACTCAGTAGATTATAAGCTTTGTAATGATACCTTACAAGAGACCTTGTGCATGAAGCATATCCCAGTTACGTTATATTCACTTATTACCGTATTTTCTCTAAAACTATCCCAGTTACATTATACTGACTTATTATCAAGTTTTTATAAAACCATATAGACTGCACAACGTCACACTCATTACAGAACAATTTTTGTTTATATTTTTCATTCTTCTCCACACTGCCTGGTTCTAGATTGGAGTACAAGTGTAAGTACAGAAATGCCAAGATTTTCTTCTAGTGCTGTAGGTCCATGAGACTGTGGTATAATTGGGATAAATTTTCACTAAGTATTCACATCTTTGGGAGTTATACAAACCAAATTTCACTGCAGCATTTCTTGTAGTTCTCCCCAGGTTAGTTGCTATCTGTACATTATGGACTAAATGGAAACCAAAATACTTCTCATTGAACAGCTACAGTCTTGAAGCCTTATAATTCCATTTGCCCAACACCGTGAATACCTTTGAGCAATATACTCTTATGGTAAGTGTCATAAGGTGGGGCTGTTCACATAGTCTTGCAAGCTCTTTTTCTTAGTGTACAAGCAAGTTTTGACTCTTGAGGAGATGGGCTGTCACTGTTAGTTTTGGATTAGGCAAGGCTTTTGTGTAGAAGCAGCTTGTGGAGAGAGAGAGTTACACAATCAGCACAAGAGTTTGCTATTTGCCTCGGGCTCTGATTAGAGTCAGTTCTTCAGGCAGAATTGCTCCCTGAGATCTGGGCACTGGTGTTGTTCTGGGATTCCTGGAGGAAGGGATTGCGTGCTGTCTGGCCATCTCATTTCAGGACTGGATTATGTGTTTAAATTAAGCAAGTCACACTTAAAGTATCCCAGACTTCACATCACTGAGTTCTCTCCCTACTGGGAAGACAACTGGCAAGGTCCCAGACACCTGCTACCACTTGGCAGAAGGACAACATTGGCCTCAGAACATGGCACTGGTATCAGAAGAAGGCACAACAATACTGAGGGCCAGATTCACTGTTATGTTCTGTCTCCTTTGCATTGCTCTGGCAATACAAAGCAGCTCTAAACCCAGTCTAACCAGACAGTGAAAGTGGGTTAATAATGGTTGCTTTGTGTCACCAGAGCTGCACAACACAGCTGGAGTGTACTAGTGAATCTGGCCCTGATTTCTATTTTTAAAAGGCCCTACCTTCCAGTAGGACAGGTAAGATTTTAAGGTTCCAAGACTGTATATCAAATATGAATTAATTTCAACTTATTTGAAGTCCATAGGTGAAAACTTAGTGTAGCATCCAGCTCTGTGTTGCTGTCCTGGCTGAAGTTGTAACCTTAGAGTGGGGCTTAACAATCTATTCTAACCCCTGTTATTGTGAAGACAACCCTGCAAATGGAACTCAGTGTCTACAACAATAGGGCTCTGATGCTGGCTGGAGCCTTTAGGGGCTACTATAATACCAATGATACATTATACCTAAGGGTGAAAGTTTTTCAAGATGATTTTTAAAAGTCATGGTTTACTTATGGCTCCCTCCAGTAATGCAAGGCTGCCACTTGTGGGACACTTGACCTTTTGAGTAACTCAAGGCCAATTGGAGAGTATGGGAAAGGGTCATGTCACTCAGGCTGCTGCCAACGATGCTAGGGCTCCTGAGCAGGGCTTTGGAGCGGAGCCTGGAGCTGGAGCGCGGAGCAGCTCCGGAGCAGTGGAGCTGCAGGTTTTTGCCTGGAGCTGGAGCGGAGCTGGAGCACAGCTCCAAAGCCCTGCTCCTGAGTACTCTCTCCTGGCTGCTGGCTGCCTGCAGTTGAACCAGCTCTTCTCCTGAATAGCCAACGTGGCCTCTGACCATAGGAGGGGCAACTCAAGAGCACAAGTGGCAGCAGGATCTGGTGTACTAAGCAGGGAATGGAGAGCAGAGTATTTCAGTGTCCTGGTCACAGCTCTGACACTGATTTCCCTCTGTAGCCTTCATCAAATCACTATGGGCTATGATGTGGACTACATGCCCAAACAGGAGCATAAGGAGGAGTAACCACCTCCTCATTGAACAACTGCACAGATTACCCATACAGTGGGTGTGCAGAAGTAAGTGGCCATCTGTGTCCATTACTTCCTCTCTCCTGGAGCAGATGGGATGTTGACAGAGCACTGGCTCCACCCCGAATAACCAATTAGACCAGCTTGCAAATTGTCATAATACGCAGCTGTTATAGATCAGCAACAAATTACTGTATTATGGGCCATCCCAAAGCAATGGGGAATCAGGTAGGGAATTATAACTTTAGAGGAGTGTCTGTGAAGCACAGCACCTCCTGGGACTACTTCTTGGGACAGTGCCGCTTATATAGCACCCTTTGCTCAGGGCTGTGTTTATAGGCAAAATCTAGTCCTTAACTTTTCTGCCTTACAAAAATGGTATAAAGTATTATTAGTCTCATATGAAGAATAGGTATGATAATACTTACCTTTCTCATGATGGGGTGTTGTAACAATTAAAGTTCGTAAAGACCTAATAATGTTTAAAAATATCTGATGAAATTTGAGCAAAATTTATTAATAAAATGGAGAGGGCAAGATAGGGGACCTTCTTGAAAAATAGACATTTTGCCACAAAAAATGCACACATCTATGTGTCAGTAGAAAAATATACCACCTACCCACTACAAACGGATGCCCACATGTTTGAAAGTATATATATATTTCTAGCCAGTGGGATCATTTCTATGCTGCTTTCATCAGAGTACAGCCATTTCATTAGAGTTTGTGGGGAGTTCCATATCTAAACATTCCTAACCAGCACTATTAGTTCCTGACCTGGGGGAGCAGTAAATTCACCCACAATGTTTTCTTTTAGAATGGGAACTAGAGCTTTTTAAACATTCCAAAATATATAACCATCTAGACAAATTATCTGCAAACAAATTGATATGTTCCCTATAACCTCAAGGGAGGTTAGAGGTCAAGTGTGGCCCTGCTTCCTGATTCAGCATAAAACAAGACGCCGTGGCTGCTTCTCTAACCCATGTGCTGTGGCAGTGGTCACAGAGTAGTTACAGAATTGCCCTGTGCTCTGAGTTTGTTTAGGGAGGGGAGATTAGGAGGGTAAGATTCCATTCCCCCCCCCCGCCCCATAGTTGTTCTTCATATAAAGGTCATTTTCTTGGGCTTTGCTCAGCAGAAGACAATTGCACCCCAAAGTGAAATAGGCGTCTGTGGTGAAGGAATTAGGTTAAATATCAAGCGTAGACTGATGCAATCATAAGCACTGAAGCTAAATGGCTGAGCAGGAGAATCTACTACCTTAATTCATTTTGACCAGTACAGTACTCTGGCAAGCAGTAATATGGTAGTCGAGCATGAGTAAAGGGTTCAGAATCTGGCCCTGAATTATGACTCTATCAGACTGGTTTATTTTAATTCAAGTGCAGTTATCAAAAGCACTAAGCCATTGTGCATGGGCATGTTCATCTTGGACGTACTTGAAAGCAGCTGTGAATATCTTTACAGCTTCAAACTGGACCAAGGCTCCAGTAAATGAAAGATATTATACAGTCTATATTTTACATTCTGAGAGCTAATGTTTTGATGTCTGTCTTCTGCTTTATGCTACCACAAAGTTGGCAAGTAACAGAGAAAGCATATTTTCCCAGCTCCCAACCACATCCTAAATTCAGCACTCTTATAAGAAACATTTATTCGGTTGGGTGGTATCCACTAATGCAGAGCACAGAAACACTTTTAACTGAAAGAATGGAAGCTGCAGCCCTAGAGGGTAGTTAGTGCGAACAATTGCTTCTGAAGAAAGTGCTTGACTATACTGTGGGACAAATTTTTTAAAGTGTAATTCCCTTTCACCATATATCATATCTCTAGTATAGCTCGAACTACACCCAGTCCCCTCCGGGGATTGCAGAAGTGTAGCAGTGATCCAGCAACACCCCTTCCCATTGGGCACACTCTTGGCATGCCCTCTAAACAGGAGCTAAAAGAGGGATGGGGTAGGAGCTGGGGAAATCCATCTGCAGCTGGAGAGATCCAGCTGCTTTCCGATCCCCCTGTACTATTTCTCTGACACGAAGGGAATAGAGGAGCTGGGCTCTGGATTCAGTCCATAAATCTGGACTAATTGAAATGCAGTGATAATATAATAATTTGTATCGGGATGAAGTAAACTATACACTCTGATCTTAAACAGCATAGTATAAATCAAAATAAATCAAAATTAATTAAATAAATGTACTATAATCAAATCAGGGTGGAATTAGGCCCTGAAAAAAGTTCTGATAATTTTTTCCCCTATTGATTTTTTTTTAAGACTCTATTTTATTGGAAGGCAGTAAAAGGCACTGAAAGGCCCCATAGGAGCCAATGGAATTTGAGGTGCAAAGCACTTTACAGAGTCTGTCCACAGGAAGCAAATAGAAGTAGTGGAAGTATTCAAACCATACATAACCCAGGAGATAGCAATAGTGGAATATTCTGAGTTCCAAGTTTATAAAAGAGAACCTGCATAGTCAATGTGTGGGAGCCCATTTAGGAGGCACTCCTTCTTGTGCTCTAGTACAGTAACTCTTCACTTAACGTTGTAGTTATGCGACTTTAAGCGAAACGATGTTAAGTGAATCCAATTTCCCCATAAGAATTAATGTAAATGAGGGGGTTAGGTTCCAGGGAAATTTTTTTCACCAGAGAAAAGACATTATATATATATATATATATATATATCCACACACACACAGCATAAGTTTTAAACAAACAATTTAATACTGGTACACAGTGATGATGATTGTGAAGCTTGGTTGAGGTGGAGGAGTCAGAGGGTGGGATATTTCCCTTACTGCTAAATGATGAACTAGCAATTGGCTGAGCCCTCAAGGGTTAACTCTCTCTCTCTACAGAGGGCAGCAGGAATGGACGGAGATACCTGTATGCGCATTTCCCTTAAGTACACTGCCTTGTTAATTAGATCAGCTTGCTGAGACCGCAGCTGCTGCAAGCTCCCTCCGTCCTGAGCCCTGGTGTGTCCCCCCTGCTCTATGGAAGATGGGGTAAGCGGGGTGCAGGAGCAGGAGGGAGGGGGACACCCTGACATTAGCTCTCCTCTTCCTTCCCTCCCTCCCTCCCCCCGCACAGCAAGCAGGAGTCTCGGGGAGCAGCTCCAAGGCAGAGGGCAGGAGCAGCACATGGCAGTGGTGGGAGGGACACAGCTGAACTGCAGGCAGCTGCTGCACAGGGAACTTAGGGAAGCGGGGAGCTGATAGTGGGGCTGCCGGTCCACCCTGGTTCCAAGCCCCCATCAGCTAACTGCAACGGGCTGCTCTTCCTGCAAGCAGTAGACAAAGCAGGCGGCTGCCAAACAACATTAGAAGGGAGCATTACACAACTTTAAACGAGCATGTTCCCTAATTGATCAGAAATGTAACAATGAAACAACATTAACCGGGACAAATTTAAGTGAAGAGTTACTGTATGCCATAGATTCAGTGTACAGACCATTGTAAGTCATAGGGGTAGATTCTCAGCTGGTATAAATGAACATGAATGGTGCTAAGACAATTTACACCAGCTGAGGATCTGCCCCATAGTCGCCTTGATTTCACCAAGGTTGGCAGACAGTCTCTCCAACATCCAAGTCCTCCTACCATTAGATTCAGTGGAAAGATGCCCATTGAGTTTGTGGGCACTGGATCAGGCTCCAAAACAACCATGAACTTCATTTGTTTACTGTCCTGGCTCCAGCTCAAAGTTATGGAACAAGCTACTGTAGGCAACTAACACTGTACTCCTAGAAGCTCTGTAATTTAGGGCAAGACCACCAACACTGAAAATGGGTTTCCACCTCGCCACATCGTCTTCAACGGGAAACTGAATAAGTAGAACTGAATTTCTTACATAACAATTCCTTATGCCAAGTGGAAATTTTGGGGGCACTATGAAAAACCTCAATGGCTGGATTTGAGAGAGATTTTTTTTTCTAATCAAGTAATTGGGGTTTATTTTTGTTTTTGAAAACTCAGAATTTTGATGAATTAATACTTTAAACTTATATAGATAGCACCTGTCCTATGAGGATCTTAAATAATCTAATTAAGGCTCACAAAACTCCTGTGAGATGGATAAACAGAAAGGTTAAGTGACTTGCTCATTGAAACACAACAAATTAGTGACAGAGGTGGAACTGGAATGCAAATATACTGTTGCCTAACCCTGTGCCCTAATCACTGTACAACCATGTCTGGAGTAGTTAAGTGCAGTGGTATAGGAATGTCCCTGGCCCCTGTAAGTTTCCTGTATAAACACCTAGGCTTCTGACTGTTGGACATCTTGTACTTTTTCTTGGGTTTGTCTTTTTTACCTAAATCCCAGGCTAATATTAAGGGGATAATTTTCAGGGCAGTGCATGGAGAATTAAGCACACCACTTCTAACATAACCGCATTGTACTGAAAATATTGGCCTAAGTCGTTTTATGGTCACCGCATTTTCTAACTTCTACAAACCCTACTGCTGAAGTGTAAAATAAGGTGGGATGTTGGTCAGACACTTTTCTACAGTCTCAAAGCTTGTAATGCTAGGAGGTTATTGTGATTGGTGCAGATGATGCACTGTGAAGGTTTAAGAAAATTGCCTGTTGCTTTGCAGGGCTCTGTTTCCTTTCAATTAATAGAATAAATATTGCTTTCAAACCAACACAATTCTTTTATTAAAAAACAACAACCGGAGGAGAGAGACAAATGTAAGGGGACTGTTGCCCCCTTACTAACATTCAGTGGGGGTGTTTTGGTTGGCTAGCTCCCAGCACTAAAAGGGGAAGGGTCGATGGGAAATCAGGAGCCTGAGACTGACAGTCCCCGGGAACAATGGGGAGAGGCCAATGCTCCAGATCAGCCTGATTGACAGGGTGGGCAGGCTAATCAGGGAGTCAGGGGGGTCCTGTCCTCCGTGTGAACTGGAATGGCCTGAGTCAGACAGAGTGGGGCCGAGCTAAGGAGAGAGCAGGGGTCTGAGCTAAGTTGCTGGAAGCAGAGCTGCAGCCCCAAAGCCAGAGCACAGCCCAGAGAGAGCAGACCTGCCTTGGGAGGAGAGCTGCAGCAACCAGAGCCAGAGGGGCCAGACAAGCAGCCAGGAAGCAGGTCAGAGCTGGGAGCAGAGTCACAGAAGCAGCCTGCAGAGCAGACTTGTCCTGGGAGCAGAGCTGTAGCAACCAGAGCCAGAGAAGCAGCCCAGGGAGCTGAAGGCAGAGCAACAGCAGCAGCCGTGCTGAGGCAGAGCGGAGCTGGAGCTGGGGCTGGAGCAGTCCGGAGCTGGGTGCGGTGAGCAGCTGGGGAGAGTGAGGGGGACCCTGGGCAGTGGGCCCAGCACAGGGAGACACCTCAGCCAAGAGGCCTTGCAGGCCAGACTTGGAGGGGGATCGTAACCCTGTCAGGGCGGGGGCGATGCTGGGAAGAAGGATCCTGCCACCTAGAGCCTGAGAGCGTGTGGCCACCGCCAGAGCAAGTGTCCAACCCGCAGCGTCTCTGCAGCACAGCCAGGGCCCGAGAAGGAGGCCTGGGACCTACAAGGAACAGACTGTGAACTGCCCTGACGTTCCAGAGACACTGTTTGTGATGTTCCCTGCCACAGAGCAGGGTGATGTTTTCCTTTAACTTTTCCCATTTTTCCTTATTCTTTTTTTTAAATTAATAGCTAATTAAACAACTTGTATTTGCTTTAAATTGTATGAAATGATCAGTGGGTCAGGGAGGTGCCCAGTGCAAAGAGAGTACCCCGGAGTGGGGACACCCTAGCCCCTGTCCTGGGTGACCACAGCAGGGTTGGGGGTCGAGACCCCCAGGAATCCTGGGCCCAGCCTTGTCAGGGTTTACGAGGACTCTGCCAGACAGCAGAGTGGAAGGGGAGTCCTCAAGGGCAGGGAGGCCTCTGGGTAAAGGAAGTGGGAGTGAGGACTCAGATCCTTTCGCTAGCCCACTTCACGGGGGTAGTGCAGAAGCCAGGAAAGTTCCCCATAATAGCGGGACCATTCCCCCGCTTACACAAACAAAAAAACACATCAGCACTGTGAGGGATGGGGGAAGGGAGGAGGAGAGGTCCCGGGATGGTTAAAGATTTGTGTATGTCCAGGTATCATATGCAACCTTGTCCTTTGGAATACAGTGCAGTGGATACTGTACTTCAACAGGGCTAAACTGCAGAGGGACGGGTGTTGAGTGCAGTGGGTATTGGGAGTCCGCAGGACTGGACTGTGACGGGGCAGGAGTGGAATGCTGCGGGTACAGAGTGGAGCCAGGAGGTCGATAAGAGTGTGTTAGTGGTGTTAGTGGTGTCTGGGGGGCACACGGGAAAGAGTTTTGTGACAGCGGCTGCAGGGGAGGGCGGGCGCGGAGCTGCTCAGTTTGTAGTGCTTGGAGTGTGTCCGCTTGGTGCTCCATAACATTTAAGAGCCGCTTTGTGGCTTCGTTATGGCGTGCCGCATTGTCCTTTCGGTCCCTCTTCTCGCTGTCCTGCCACTCCTTCAATTCTTTGGCCGTGGAGTACATCATGACCTCACTCAAAGTCCTCTTGAGTTCTTCGTGGCCACTTTCTAATTTTGCGCAGCCGTTCAGCCGGTGATAACAAAGAGGGAAGCTGGGCTCCCAAGGTCATCTCCATGAAGCCAAAATGCAACATTTTACAGAAGCAGTATTGTTTGCAACACAGAGAACACTGGCTCAGTGATTTAAAACACAGCCACTATTCACATATCTGTCACTAACTGGCTGACCGCAGGCAAGCACACATGAGCCACAAGACCCCCAAATGGTGAACAACTGCAGGGGCAGGGGAAATTAGTGTTCCAGAACCATACTGTACACTGGGCATGTGGCTTTTAGGGAGAGCCAGAACTGTAGGGGGGGGGGCTTATAATCATTACTGTCCCGACATTTTTCACAGGCTGTGTTCCTTATGGAAGATATCTCGCTGCTGAGGATGAGCAGGGAATCAAGGGAGGGTGTTCTCCAAGACTGTGGCTTCTGCCCTGGCCCTTATGCAGCTCGCCTGTGTGCAGCAATGGCCCCTCTGTCCCCGCAGTGATGGCAGAGTGGTGCAGGAAAGTTACCCTTAGTGGGGAAAGAAACAAAGCAGCTCTGCCAAAGAACCCGTGGCAGCAGATTGCCCAGTATCTCCGTGAGAGTTTCCTGGAGATCTCTGAGGCAGATTCCCATGAAGTGAGGGAGTCAATCAACACCCTGTTCCACTGCTCAGACTAGGCATATGGTGGTACGCGCATCATACAGACACAAGCCTGCTTTCTGCAACCCTCCTGCCCCCAACAACTCACTTCAGTGATTCCCAAAATGAAAGCCACTTATGAGGGGCCTCCTCTCCTGTTTGTGCTTCACTAAGCTCCGACAGCTGTGACTGGCTAGCCTCCTCCGGGGTAGAGAAGAACTCCTGGCTGCATGCATCTCTGATGGTCACCTGAGGACAGGGCAGTAGAGTTCAAACCAATGACCAGAGAGGCTAGAACAGGCATTGTGGGACACCTCCCAGATGCCAATCAAAGCGCTGTAATCGACCACGGTGTCTACACTGGCACCGTGGCGCTGTAGCCCCGGCGCAGAAAGCTCTACGCCTCTCATCGGGGTGGTCTTTTGCAGCGCTGCAACTGCACAGTTTCTGCACACTAAGTGGCTTGGCAGTGTGTACACCTCAGGAGTTACACCACAGAAAGCTGCTTTACTGTGCAGAAACTTGCCAGTGTAGACAAGGCCTGAGGTGTCATTTTAGTGCTCATGAAATGCAATAATCCTTAGGTACTTGGCTGCATGCCCTCTAAGAGTGAGCTATGTGTAGCTAACTCGGCTGATTTCTCCTCTGAGATCCTCCTGTGAAGGGAAGTTTCTATACAAAGAAGAGAAGGGTGCAGAGTCTCGTGGTCTCTCTTGGAGCATGGGGGTTTCAGGAGAGCTGGCTGTGTGAATAGTGTGGGGATGCAGGGGGAGAAAATTGTAAATGTGTTCAGGAAATCTAATGAGCTGGATTTAGCAACCATTTGTATGAATGGGTTTTATTTTCAGGTGCTTTATATCATACCCATCACCATGGTAGCTGAGCACCTTCCAGAGGCTCACTAAGCACCTTGACTAGTATCCATTACATTTGTTCACATGAATGTTCGAGGGAAAATCTTTTATTCATCCAACTCCAGATATCCATGCATAAATGAGTGTTTTCAAGCCCAAAGTGTTCATCTGGTCAATACATGCAGTTACATGGTGGGAATGTGACAAGAAAAAGTACAATGTATTAGATACGACAGTCAATAAATCTGGTATATTTCTCTTAAGTTGCCTGGGAATCCACCTATTTTAAAATCAGGGATCCACGTACATAAACATATATATAATATATGTTCGCCTGCCACATGTTCTAAGCCTGTTTAGTGCTTACCTATTTCTCCTTACCTTTTTACATGGGAAATTACATGTCTTAGTGATTTCTTTGGGCACTGCTCCTATTTATTTAAAGGGTAAGTCATCAATTCAGGGAACAGAAACCGTAGGTTATAACCAGTAGCCAATCACACAGAATTCCAGAGACCAAAGCCATAGAGGAGCGTTTGCCTCACACCGTTTGTAAAAATGGAAGTATGTTTGGTGAGCAATTCTGAAAAACAAATCTGTAAAATCATGATTGACGTGTGGGCAAGTCAATGTGAGAGAAGGGCCAGATCAGTCACATTTTTGGTACTATGGTTGCTTAAAGAACTAGAAGATGTAAGTGGGAGTCAATTGCTGAGAAGGGAACTACAGTAGAAAGATCATATGAATAACTCTGTCTGTACTGTCAGCCAAGCAATAAAGTCAGCCAGAGCAAGCTGGAGAAATAAAGTTGCTTTCCTGTTGGTGAGCTTGCTCGTGATTGGATAAGCTGATCCAAGAAGTGGTTTTATACAGTTTCATTCTATGTCACCAACCCGGTGACATACAGAGTGACCTCTTAGTAACCTTGTTAAGTACATGGTAACAACTAAAAGTTAGGGTGATTGATTTGGCCTCTTTCTGTTCCTGGAGTGTCTGCAAGCCCGTTGTGATTCTCAAATTTA
This sequence comes from Terrapene triunguis, assembly GCF_002925995.2. Lineage (NCBI taxonomy): Eukaryota > Metazoa > Chordata > Testudines > Emydidae > Terrapene > Terrapene triunguis. Next base: position 4,098,817 of record NW_020664530.1, on the reverse strand, counting down.
CTAATGATTGTATTTAATCATCTCACTATTGGGGGAATTTTTTAAAATTCTGAACTGATCACAAATAGCTGTATACTTGACATATGAAAATTGTGTAGTATTTATTCACTGTGATTGGTTAGAAATCACCTGGTGCTGTTTCTGTTCCCTGATTGATTGATTGAAAGAATGAATAACTGGGAAGAAGAACAAAATTTGAAGAATTTAGGGAGAAGTATCAGGAATAGGGACTCTTAAATCGCTTGATTTTGGACCATATGTATCTAACAATAGAAGACTGGAACAGCACTTAGATTTATTACTGTAAACAAAAGAGTTGCAGAACAGACCAAAGTAGCAAAACTTACCAATGTTGTTTATTTAACATATAAACTGTGTAGTCATTTGCATGAAAAAGTTGGTTAGATTAGATTGTAGAGTGCACACATAAGCCATGCTGGGGATTGTGTCTGGGTGGTGTAAGTGAACCATAAAAGAATTAACTTTTGTATAAAGCTTCTGATTCCACAAAGGGCTAGCAACAGTGTCATGCCCAGAGCTGGTATGGTTTTTTTTTTTTTTTTGACAAAACAGTTTTTCATTCAAAAATGCCAATTTGTTGAAGCAAACTTTTTCCACAAATGTATGTGTTTCTGAGAACCTTTCCCAACAGAAGTTATGTTGAGAGAGAGAAAAAGAGTAGTCCAGTGGTTAGGCCGCTCACCTGGGATATACAAAGCCCAGGTTCAAGCTCTCTGTATCAGAGTACTCTGTATCAGACATATCAGGGACTTGAACCTGGGTCTCCCACAGCTCAGGTGCAATAACCACCAGGTTATAGTTAGCCTCTCTCTCAAGCTCTCCTGTTAGAGCTGTTCCACTTTGTAGAAATAATTAAATATTCACTGAGCCAGACAGAGAGAAACTGACTCTATAGCCCAGAGATTAGGGCATTGTTGTGGGTTCAAATCCCTGCATCTCCCACATCCTGGGTGAGTGCGTGAGTGCCCTAACCACTGAGGTATAGAATATGTTTCTTTCTCTGGACCAGTGAATATTGAGAGATGTTTGCTCTGAATTGGGCAAAACAGAGACTTGAATAGGGGTCTGTCATATCCCAAATTAGTGTCTACACTGGGATCTTCTTCAGTGGGTCTCTTGCTGCCTCTTTCATCCCAGTACAGAATGGGAAAATGTTTACATTCAATTTTTTGCAGGATGGAAAAACCATTTCCCATCCAGCTCTACTCTTGCTCCCCGAGTATGACCAGTGAGTGAACGCTTGTTCTGATAACTAACATGATCTCCTGTGGGAGGGCTCTGAAAGTGTGAGGATTACATTGCATGGAACCATCTGGTGTTAGTTCTCTCCAGCTTGCTTGTACAATTCCACTTAAACTCAGTTGAATTACTCTTCCTCTTGTTAAAAACCATTGTTTTTTCTCCTTGCCACAAGACTTGTAAATACTGTTTCTCTAACAACAACAAACTGAAAGCATGCATGTCCAGTGAGGCTGCATGCTTTGAAGAAAATTTTGAACTAGATTCACCGCCAGAAAGTAATCTTATTGTAGACTAAATGTAAACCGATCAAGAGCCCTGATATTTGCTCAGTATTGTTAATTTCGCAATGACTTAGTAGAATGTGAAGGTTGCATTAAAAAAAACAGGTTCTTTATAACTCCTGAATCATTTAACATTTTTTTTGTCTTCTCTCTGGGTGCAGAACTTCCCATTTGAATTTGTTAGAACAACTAACAGCACTGCACACGTGAAAGTATCTGTGGAATCTGCCAAACAACAACTGCATTGCCAACTATTCCAACTGATTTGGATGAGATTACAAGTTTGGTTGATCAAGAGAATAGAATTGATGTAATACACTTAGACTTCTGTAAGACGTTTGACTTGGTACGTCATGACATTGTGACTAAAAACGTGAAACAATATAAAATTAATGTGGCACACATGAAATGAATTAAAAGGTGGCTAACTGGTAAGTTTCAAAATGTAACTGTAAAGGGTAACCATCATTGAGTGGGTGTGTTTCTCATGGGGTTTCACAAAGATCTGTTCTTGACCCTAAGCTATTTAACACTTTTATAAAAGAAAACATAAAATCATCACTGAAAACGTTTGCAGATAACATAAAAATTGGGGGAGTAATAAGTAATGAAGAGCGATCTGGATTGTTTGTGCCCAGTTTATCAAGGGAACAATATGCATTGTAATATGGCTAAATGTATATACACCTCTACCCCGATATAATGCGACCCGATATAACATGAATTCGGATATAACGCGGTAAAGCAGCGCTCCGGGGGGGCCGGGCTGCGCACTCCGGTGGATCAAAGCAAGTTCGATATAACGCGGTTTCACCTATAACGCAGTACGATTTTTTGGCTCCCGAGGACAGCATTATATCGGGGTAGAGGTTATCTAGGACAGGAGGAGGGATTCTACCTGAGGAAACAGTGATTCTGAAAAAGAGTTGGGGGTCATGAATCATCAGCTGAACATGAGTTTCCAGTCAACATTGTGGCTGAAAGGTTAATGGGACACTTGGATGCATAAAAAGGGAAATCTTGAGTAGAAGTGTGGAGGTTATTTTACTTCTGTATTTGGCACTGTATTTGGTGCTACTACTACTGGAATACTGTGTCCAGTTCCGGTTTATTTTGGGTAAATAGCTGCTAAATGCAATTTTGCGCTACAGAAAAATGAGTACAACTTTAAAAAAAACTGATTTCTATGCAAAAAGAGGAAAAACAAGCCCTGAAACAATTTTAAAAAATCCCCAAATCATTCAATTAAATTGTCCCTATGCTGTGCTGCAAGTTGATGAGTTTTTCCCCCTTCATTAACACTACAATCTAGATTGACTTCCCTGTGTATATTGAACACCAGTGTGAGCCAATGCTGAGATCATGTTTCTTCCCTCTTATATTTTTTGTAGATCTGTAGCACAGTGGCATTTATATAGAAGTCTCTAAAGGATAAAATACAGTTCTTTGTCTTTTTTTCTTCTCTTTCAGTGCAAACCATTTCAGGGATTCTACATCTAGGAGTGAATGTCCTAGACAAAAAGAACAGGAGTACTTGTGGCACCTTAGAGACTAACAAATTTATTAGAGCATAAGCTTTCGTGGGCTACAACCCACTTCTTCGGATGCATATAGAGTGAAACATATATTGAGGAGATATATATACACACATACAGAGAGCATGAACAGGTGGGAGTTGTCTTACCAACTCTGAGAGGCCAATTAAGTAAGAGAAAAAAAAACTTTTGAAGTGATAATCAAGATAGCTCAGTACAGACAGTTTGATAAGAAGCAAGTGTGAAAATACTTACAAGGGGAGATAGATTCAATGTTTGTAATGGCTCAGCCATTCCCAATCTTTATTTAATCCTGAGTTGTTTGTGTCTAGTTTGCATATCAATTCCAGCTCAGCAGTCTCTCCTTGGAGTCTGTTTTTGAAGTTTTTCTGTTTTAAGATAGCCACCCGCAGGTCTGTCATAGAATGGTCAGACAGGTTAAAGTGTTCTCCCACTGGTTTTTGAGTATTATGATTCCTGATGTCAGATTTGTGTCCATTAATTCTTTTGCGTAGAGACTGTCCGGTTTGGCCAATGTACATGTCCTAGACAGCAAACATTATGGTTTTGAGTGATATTGTCTTTGTGAAAATTTCTGTTACGTGTGGAACCTCTCTCTGTAGACAAGTAGATGCAGGTTCATCTCTTTTCATATTCATTTTCATGCCATGTCTATGAGTATGGAGCATATCAGTTAGTACGTGGACAGATTTGACAAGTTAGCTACTGGAAAAAAGGGAGCAGATTTTTAGTTATCATCAACATCATGTTCCTGCAATTTATTGTGAAATAAAAATGTAGGTCTAAATCCTCAACTAGGGTAAATCAACATAGCTCCATTGACTTAGACCAGCTGAGGATCTGACCCAGGGACACTAGTGCACTATACATTAATTTTAATAATATTAGTTTATTCATATAAATGCATACAATTTACAAATGTATATAAACAGGGCAAGGTGTTTCACAGTTCAGAGTTCTGTTTTAGCATGCAAACTTTCATTTGTATTAATTTTTGGCTTCATGATAAATAAAACCTTTTGAATTTCAAAAACAACTGTATAATCTTACATATCTCTAATAAAAACAGAAATTTATTATTATAATTGTTTTATAATAAAATATACAACAGGATCCACAAGGCATCTTTCCACATTTCACTTTTTGTGATGCAGTATTTTGATTACTAATATGCATACTGTATATTAAATTTGGATTTAAATATTCAATATTACTAACATATGTTTGATATCACATATTAAATGCCAGATTCTGATACCTTCACGCATGTTCAATATTGCCTTCCTCCATGATAATACCATGGAAGTCAGTGGGTCAAAACTTTTCTGTAAGTGGGAAAACGTATGAGTCCACTCCCCTCCCCCCAATGGAAGAATGTCACGTGAATTCTGAGTTGACACTTGGTGTGTTCACTTTTCCCTATACAGAAATGATGCCCATTGTGGAGGATGGGGCATATTCTCTCTGACAAATGAAAGAGAAGATACACATGAGATCAATGAATGACTCAAGAGATTGACCCCAGGATCTAAAAACATTCACCTCTAGCTTTCCAGTTCTAATTCAGTATATAATGACAGTGAGGGAATGTTCTTACCATCCGATGGCTATTTAGCCTGTGTGAAACGAGTTTGGTGATCCCAGTTCATTTCCAGCTGGACATGTGTCCACAGCACAAAAACCCCACATGAAAACTTGCATTTGTTAGCAATGCTGTTGGCACTTTTGATGGGTAGAGGGGAACGGGACTAAGGCCAAATGAGCATGAAGACTGATCAGCCTTCTTATTCTCTGGAAATGGTCCTCTCCCACTGCGAGTTGAGGCATATGGGTGGAGCACTGAGATGAAGTTTACTCTCCTCCTGTACTTGTTCTGTGAATGAACGAAGAGAGGCTTTCATTTTCCCAGGCTGTCATTCTGGCATATTTTACATGCACTAAAGTAAATAAATACCATTTCTAGAGAGATGCTGCTATTAAAAATACCCTGCATTTTTAAAACCAAACATTTCAACCCATGTTATATTCAATGGTAGTGAATTACCTTGTCCGTTTTCAACCTGAATATAGTTTGTATCCATGTGTGACCATTTTTCACCAAAACTCATCAAAATCATTTGCAGTGTTCCTGTCTAGATCCTCTTCAGGTGTAAATGGATACAACTCCATGGACTTCTGTGGAGTTTCATCCAGTTACACCAGCTGAGAATCCAGCCCTATGTTTTCCCCCCTAAGCCTTTAATAAATTTAAAAAATAATCCCTCATAGAGACTGAAGTGTCAGATGTTAATATTAATGTAGTGGTTAACCACAACATGGCAATTACTGTTTACCAGGCAAGCTTGATTTATTCAGTGCTCGTCACCCCATGTGTAATTAGGAGTAGAGAGCAGTAGTGTCAGTACAAGAAGTTGGCTTTACCAACTTTCAGTTTCAGGGAGAATCTCCTGAAGGTGGAGATCCTTCACTTCTGAAATTGTTAAGAAAAGACAGTGAGACTCATTCCTAAAACATCAAACATGTATATTTCACCATCTCAGGTACCTCAAACCAAAACCCAGATAAAATAATGGAATTTTAATAATAGCATTGTATAGTGTTTTACAGGTCCAAAATATTGTATAGACAGTAACTAGCCATTCCTCAGAACACTCCACTGTGGTAGGTAAGAAAGTGTTATCCCCAGTTAACAGATGGGGAAACTGAAAGAGGAAAAGGCAGACACTTGCCTAAAGAAACACAGTGAGTCAGCACTGAGCCAGTATCAGGGCTCAGGGTGAGCTGACTCTTAAGTAAGTGCTTGTTTCTTGCAGGAGAATTTATTTATTTTGGGGTAGATTTTCAAAAGCACGTAGGGAATAAGAAACAGAAGGCCCGTTGAAAGCCAATACAACCTGTGCTCGTAACTCCTTTAAATGCTTTTTGAAAATCTCTTGTTTTAATCCCTTTAGTTTCCATTTTCTCTGTATCAAGATTAAAACAAATTTGGCATAAAACATTTCTAATATATTCTGTATCTTGGAAAACTTAATAAAATAAAACTTGGCAACCCTGGTTATCTTTCAAGACAAGTTTGCATGGGTTGTTCAACTCAGAAAAAGTTTCTCATCCTCTGCGCGGGCTTGTTCAAGTGGGTCTGAATTCCATTCCATGTTATGTCATTTTATGGTGAGATTTCAGAGATAACAAATTGAGGTCAGTAAAGGATCTGTGAATGACAAACCTCAGTATCATGCTATGCATGATGCACTCATGCTGTCCCCATTAACCTTAACCTTCTTACTAACCTTATAGTGCACTGATGAGGGACTGTATTCTCTTTAAACTAAACTTTAAAAAAAAGCGGGGGGAGGGGAGGGATGGAAGGAAAAATTCAGATCTGTTGCAAGCAACTCCAATTCAATTGAAGTCAATATAGTTGTACCCTCCTATACCAGGTCTGAATTTAGGCCATTATGCCTGACTTGCTACCCCATGACACTAAGGGCTTGTCTTCACTACCCGCCCGGATCGGCAGGTAGAAATCGATCTCTCTGGGATCGATTTATCGCGTCTCGTCGGGACGTGATAATCAATCCCCGAATCGACGCGCGTACTCCACCAGCCCAGGTAGGAGTAAGCGCCGTCGACGGGGGAGCCGCAGCAGTCGATTTGCCGCCGTCCTCACAGCGGGGTAAGTCGGATCAGATAGCTTGTCTCTGCTCCAGGCCCTGCTTGTGGGGGACCCTAGACTCTGGCTTCCAACCCTGCGTGATGCCTGACTCTTGGTTTGCCTTCTGGTCTGTCCTGGACTCTGACCTCCCAGTACTTGCTTGACCTGACTCCTAGCTCCTGGTTTGACCACTAAGGCTAATGCCAGTATCCTGGTTGTTACAATTTTCAATTGTGGCCATACAGAAAACAGGGAAAATCTTAATTAACTAAATCCATCTGCATCCAACTAAATCCATCCATTATTTGCAATTCCTGCAAGACCTTCACTGCCAAAGGGCTAGATTGGGCAACTCTTGTGTGAATGGGAAATTTGATCACACAAACAAGACCATTAAAGTCAGCAGATCTATTTGCATGAGTAGGGTGAGTAAGGATTGCACAATCTGGCTCAGACTAATGGAGAAATGAGATTACTTCCATTTCAAGGCAGCTTGAGTCATTTTTTTGCTTTCATAGAATCAGCATCATGGAAAAAGGAAATACTTTCCTGTAAAATATTAACTTGGATTTTTAAAGGTGACTAAAGGAGTTAGTTGCCATCCCCCACTGAATTTCAGTGGAAGCTGGGGGCCTAACTCCAATAACCCCTTTGAAAATTTCAGGATTAGTTCTTTTAATTCTAACCAAATAAACTGAGTGAGTGTGTGTAGGGGAGGGGGGGGGGAGAGGGGTTAGTAAAAGGAGGGTCCCGCTGAAAGACTGGATGGGTTCAGAGCTCTGGTGATGCATTCAATGGTTAAAGTTAGCTGGGTTTTGCAGCCCCAGCTGAAAAAACAACAATGCATACTATTAAATAAAGAGTCTTTTGCAATTGGTCTGTTGATGATGAAGGTACGTGATACAACAGGATCTGAAATAGCCCACCGGACCTGATAAAAGGGGAGGACAATGTTGACCAGCCCCAAGCTATTTTGTTGCATATTTTCTGCTCATTTCAGCATACCACGTTATTAGCAATGATGCAGAAAAATGCATGTTCCCTACTTGGGAGGCCTTCCAGAAGGGACAGGAGCATGCATTTGGAATTGGTATTATGTTAATTTCAGGTTGGCAATGAGTAACATTTATTTTGGATTGTCTTCTGGTTTGTTGAACTTTGGTTTGGGTGAGACGAAACTATAGTTGGTCAAACCTTAGTGGTAACCAGGAGAAGGCAAAGGTTGTCCACCTCTCTGAACAGGAGAGCCTTGTTGGCAAGGCTGAAGAGCTAGCAGCTCAGGAAGGATATGAGAGAGAGCTGGTATGAAGGAGAGGGATAGAGAGGATGGATATTCTGAGATTTGGATTCATCAATAGGGAGGTGCAATGAGCATGGCATTCAGATTGCAGCTTTCATACACCTCTTATGTGGATGGACCCCCAAAACAGCACTACAGTCATCCTACTGAAGCTGGGAATGGGCAACAGGGTATGGATTGCTTGGTGATTACCTGTTATTTTCTTTCCCTCTGAAGCACCTGGCATTGGCCACTGTCAGAAGACAGGATTCTGGGCTGATGGACCTTTGGTCTGACCTAGTATGGCCATTCTTATGTTCTGCTAGTTCCCATATCTGGTGGTTGTCTAGGTAGAAGTAAAGGATTGAGATTGTTTGGATTTTGAGTTTTGGTTCAACCCATTATAAAGACAGGGAAAACTTGTTAAATTAAGATTCAGGTCCAGAATTTCAAGTACCCTAAAATTTGTGATTTTGGTTTGTTTTATAAACAAAATGTGGAGGATAAGGAAAACAGTGAGAAGATGAGAGATCTGAGAAGGAGGAGCAAGGGGGAGAGAAAAGAGAATTCAAGTGGAAAGGTGGAAGAGATGAAAGCACAAGGATCAAGGAGAAATTGCTCAAGAGGAAAAAGGTTATTTTGTCTAAGGAAGAGAGAGAAGAGAGAATCCTTCAGAGGGAGATAAATTGAGATGGGGGGAAAAGAATAACATGGAAAGGGGGAGAGAACAAGGAGAATATGTAAAGATGAGAGAAGTATTTAAAGACACCACAATTCTTCTAGTAGTGAACTGTATTGATTTATGTTTCTAAACTTGTCTCTATCTTCTGCCTCTCTGACTGGCAACTGAGCCCTGGTCTACACTTTAAAAGGTTGACCAGCATAGCTTTCTTCCCCCACTATTAGGGTGACCAGACAGCAACTGTGAAAAATCGGGACGGGGGTAATAGGCACCTATATAACACAAAGCCCCAAATATCGGAACTGTCCCTATAAAATCGGGACATCTGGTCACCCTACCCAACATAGCTATGCAGTTATACCAATATAACTGTACTTATACTAGAATAGCTTGTGACCGCCAGGGGACTGAGCTTAAGCTATACCAATATCAGAATATGTATAGAGATAAAACTGCATTCACACTAGAGGATTTTGCCATAAACATTAATCTTAAACAAAAAGATGGTTTATGAGCACTGAATGTTTTTCTGTAGAAGCATAGGCAAAGAGAAGTTATTCATGGGTTTAATCGATGAGGATGAGAATGCTGCAAAAAGCAATGATGTGTCTATGATCATTAGCATATCCATTACATTTATAGGGCTGAGAAAAGAGTTGTCAGTCCCATGTTAGCTTTCAAAGAGATATTCACCTCCAAGTCGTGTGTATCATACTTTCATCTACTGCTGGTTATTGGATGACTGGGTCTTGGAATGAAGTAGAGGATAGAACTGTTGGCCTCAAAACATTGGGAAATATGTTTTGTTTGAGTGAAAAATTGAAAAATAAGATTAAAATGTGAGCAAGTCAAACCCAGAAACATGGTGGTCTCCATCATCCAAAGTAATGAGATCTTGTTCAGATGCATGGAAATCTGAATTTTTCAATTACTAATTAGCAGCAGATAAAGACTGGAGGCTGCAGATATTTTGGGGTGTTACAATGCCACAATCCCTTGGCATACCTGGCTATGTCTTTGTTATATCAGACTTAGATGGATGAATAAGAAAAGAATTCTATTAGCTATTCTGTTCATATTATTCTTTCCTTTGTCCACTGACTCAGTGTTATAAACTCATCAGGACATGCATCCCTTCAAACAGGTCATAATTCACTTGCTTGCCCTTCAGCACCATAGACATGGCATATTTTACATCAACTTACCTATATCTGTCCTAGCCATACACCTCATTTGCTGGGAATACTTGAGCAGCTAGTGCTTGAAGCAACAGTTTGCTATGTTGGTATGTGCTATTTAACTGAGGGTGGATATTGGGAGAGGTGGCAGAGAGGAAGAAGCTGACTTCAGATGGAAAGGACTAGATACAATATGTGATCCCAATCCAGGGCCCACTGGTTTACGTGCTCAATCCCTGTTCTGGGGTACTACACAAGGCAAAACTTCTATTAACTGCAATGAGAGTAAGATCAGGGCCCTGTCATTTTCTGCTTTGCTAAGAAATCATTCAAAATGGCCCCCTACTCAGTAAACAGGAGTTGTAAAGAGAGGGCAGAATACAGGACTGAACAAAGCTTCTTCCTTTATCGAAGAAGTCTGCATTGTGACCATAATGTAATAAGCAGTTTATTAATATGGACATTTTAATAATAGCTGTCTTGTATATTATGCAGTCTGTAATGATAGCATAAGCAAAATTTATATTGAAGTCAGGTGCTTTGACAACAGATTACAATCTCATTGCTATAGTATAAATGTACATGACATTTGTCCAAGAAAAGTAGTTACATAGCATACTAATATAGATACCAAACAATAACAAAATATTGAAGTAAAGCAAACTGCTTATTCTCTATATAGGAAGCTACTGGACTACTTAGTAGCAAAGATTTTATAAAGGGTGTTCGTCATCATCATCCCAACAGAGAGTCCTGAGGTCCTCTCAGTCAAACTCCCAATGACTTCATTGAAAGTTTTGCTTAAGTAAGGACTGGCTAAAGACTTCAGGATTTGTTCCAGTGTTAAAGGATGTGGAGTAGCACAGGCATATGAATAACACTTCTTTTTACTCACTCTTTTCTTCTGAATCTCTTTAATGGATAGCAGTGTCAATGCCAAGTCCTCTGGCAGCTTTAGAGAGATTTCAGAAGAAGGGTAAGTAGTAAGCATATGGAAGCTACAATCATGTATTGCCTTTGATAGTGATTCTGTTCATGTGTTGCAGTCTAATAATTAGCAATCTTTAAATTGAATATTGACTGAGTTTTATCCTCACATTTGGCATTTCATGTATTCACCTTAAGTGATATCCAAAATACACCTGGATTGTTGCTACATATTGGACAAAAGTGGGGTTTGTTTTCATCTCATTCAAAGGAGGAGCTATGCTGGCAGAGAATAAATAGATAGCTGACAGTTAGAACTAGGAAAATCTATGATATCAAAAAATTTTCCATTCTGAAACAGAATGAAAGCAAACAAAAAATAGAATTTTCCTGCAAAATGAAAATTCCAAAGAAACCTCACTTTGGATCATTGTTTTGTTTTAATAAAATCAAAACATTTTGTTCTGATTTTTTGATTTTTTTTTACTTTAGAAAAGTATGTTAATATTAAAAAAAATGGATTTTGTTTTGAAAAGTCACTGTGAAATAAAAAATTAAATGACTCTGTTCTGCGTCATTGAGTTTTATCCTAAACAAAATTTTGTTTAAATCAGCATGTTTTTTTAAAACAATATTTTGATTTCAACAGAAGCAGCATTTTTCATCAAACCATTTTGGAAAAGAAATTCAGACCAGTTCTATCTGTGTCACTTGTGGTGTAGGATTTGAGGGCAAACCAAATCTCAATGCCACACCCATGCATTAGACTTTATATGAGTGTCCATTTGAAATCTGGGAATAATCCACTGCTGCAAATATCAGATTTATTTATATTTTTAATTGACTGAGTACTCATGGAAGGTGCTTTATTGATACACAGCTGACTGAAGGCCTCTGTTTATCCACAGAACAGGACAGCATAGATAGTGACAGTACAAACTTGAAATTAAAAACCTCTTGATTTGGACACAGTCACATCACATGTTCTGTAAAGAAATATTGACTAAGGGATTTATGGTAACTAAGGCTTAACTCCAGTGCCCATCTGTGTACCAGCCCAGCTCTTCCTACATTCTGTTATGCAAACAATTAATATTTGTGTCTATGTGGATATATATAATATATGTGATATATATAGTGAGTATCTTCTCTAGAGGCAGCATGATCTGAGGGTTTGTACACAGCATTTAGGATTAGGACCTCCTGAGTTCTAACCCCAGTTCTGTTATGGACACTCTGCCCTGCCAAATTACTTCTCTAACAAGTGGAGATTGTATTTACTAACCTGCTTCACAGGAGAGTTGTGAAGATTAACTAGTTAAGGTTTGTGCATTGTTTTGAACATGTCAAGTGCCTTAGAAGTGCTACAAATCATTTCCTCAGTTCTTGCATTAAAACTTCAATAGGGAGGCGCAGAATATGTCATACAAATTACAATCTCTACAAACTCCAGCACAATGCAGATGAAATCTGAAAAATCAAAGATTAAATTATTTCTAATCAATGCTCTTTCATTCTTTCCCCTCTCATGATAAACCACCTTGTCCAACTCACAGAAAAGAGCCACACTAAGATAAATGAATAGTTACTTGCAAGTTCTCACTGTGTGGGGCAAATCCTGACCCCATCCTTGCAAGAAGGCAATGGAAAGCAAAGCACACCTATGCTTTATTGGAGTGGAGGACCAAGCTGCAGGGACTCCATGCAACAAGATTCCACAACCCCTCTACCCACCACAGAATGGAGTTCTGAAGTTGCATTTTGTTCTGCAACACAACCTCACTCCCCCATGCAGACTAACTCCACCTCTGCCACTGATGGGGTTTGATGAAATGAGGCCATGTCAGTTATTTCTCCCTGTGATGGGTTTGGTCACAGAGACCCCCTTGGGATTGTCACCTGACATGCTGAATTTACCTCTGAGCCCATTTTCCCTGCCAGCTTGGGACTCCAGAACCCTGCCTTGTTGAGCCAGACATGCTAGTCTGCTGCAATACAGACCCAGGTCTGGTCCACGCTCCCAAAGCTGCAGACTTTAACCAAAAACTGCTCAGCAGGTCACCTATCTCCAGCACCCAGACACCCAGTTCCCAAGAGAATCAAAACCCCAAATAAATCTGTTTTACTCTGTATAAAGCTTATACAGGGTAAACTCATAAACTGGCCACCCTCTATAACACTGATAGAAAGATATGCACAGCTGTTTGCTCCCCCAGGTATTAATCATTTACTCTGGGTTTATCAATAAACAAAAGTGATTTTATTAAGTATAAAAAGTAAGATTTAAGTGGTTCCAAGTAATAACAGATAGCACAAAGTAAGTTACCAAGGAAAATAAAACAAAACACGCAAGTCTAAGCCTAATACATTAAGAAACTGATTTCAGGTAAATCTGACCCTCAGAGATGTTCCAATAAGCTTCTTTCACAGACTAGACTCTGTCCTAGTCTGGGCCCAATCCTTTCCCCGGTACAGACCTTGTTAGTTCCAGCAGGCATCCTAGGTGAAAAGCAGGGACTTTCTCATGATTGGGACCCCTTTTGTTCTGTTCCACCCCCTCTTATATCTTTGGCACAAGGTGGGAATCTTTTGTGTCTCTCGGTTCCCACCCTTCCTTCTAAATGGAAAAGCACCAGGTTTAAGATGGATTCCAGTATCATGTGACATGGTTACATGTCACTGTAAGACTTCATTACTCACTGGCTGGCACACATGTATACAGAAAGGCTTATAAGTAAACAGAGCCATTTACAACCAATTGTCCTAGACAATGGGAGCCATCAAGATTCTAAACCACCATTAATGGCCCACACTTTGCATAATTACAATAGGACATCAGAGTTATACTTCGTATTCCTAGTTTTAGATACAAGAATTATACATTCATACAACTAGGATGAGCACACTCAGTAGATTATAACCTTTGTAATGATACCTTACAAGAGACCTTTTGCATAAAGCATATTCCAGTTACATCACATTCACACTTATAAGCATATTTTTATAAAACATATGGAGTGCAATGTCATACTCCCCATGCCATGTAGTAGGGGACAACAGCCCAACTGCCGAGGCAACATGAGCAGTGGAAAGTTAGAATTCTGTTCCTCAGGCCTGTAGGGTCCTTACATAGAGCAAAACCAGTTTAAATGGGCTTTGCTCCATGTAACAGAATTTGGCCATATCTCTATGGCTCACACCTAGAATTTTGGGTACATGCTTTAATGGGAATAAATGAATAATACAGAAGAAAACTGATATGTTTCACATTCAGTATGATGGCCTCTCTAAGAAATGTTCATTTAAAAGATGTTGGTCAAAGAATTGATCTTTGTCCCATGACCTTTGATTTACGCAATGAGATGCCTCTGATGCAATAAATGTTTTGCAATATTACATGCCCTGGACCAAATCACCAGCTGGTGCAAATTGACATAACTACATTGGCCTCAGTAGAGCTACACCAAATTACACCAGCTGAGGATGTGGGCCTCTGTGTCTGAAGCAGATATATTATGTAAACTGTAACAATTTCAGCAATTATTTGGTCATGTGAACAGGAGACATCTGCAGACCTGACAGGTTTGGTAGTGTCCCAGTTGTGCTGCAGCATAGGGTCTTCAGGTCTTGGCATGTCTTTATGAATCTTACTTCCTTGACTAGTAGAGCTCAGGTGTCATGAACATAATACATTTGAACTCAGTGGGACAGGGCAGGAAAAAAATTGATAGCAGCTTGCTATACAACTCCATAGTGTCAGTGCTGAAGGAGCCTTTCCCACATGGAAAATGAGTTGAACATTTGCAGTAGGAGAAAGGATAACTTATGGGGGAATTTTATGAGGCTACATCTAGACTGCACTCCACTGGTGGTGGCATATAGGATATGTGTAGCTACAGGCTATAATGAAAAGCAAGCTGCATACATACACTCTGTGGTGTGTAGCTATACATGGCAATGAAAGGCTGCAGCAAAGGGGAGGCAGCTGTGGTGGGGAAAGGCTCTGGCAATGATAAACTTCTGAAGCCTTCCTTCACTGTCTCCTCCATGCCTTTTCCTTGTTGCTAGAGCCTTTCCGTGTGATGGGAAAGATTCCAACAGTGGGGATGTAGCAGGTCCCTACACTGCTAAAAATAGCACTATATGTGGGGGAGACATTGCTTGAGCATGTAGAGAAGAGAGCTGTGTAGGGTACGTACCCACAGAGTTCAGGCATATCTACACTCTACTTGCCTAAGCAGTGCCTCACTGTCTCCACTGCTATTCATACACATGCTAAGGGGGTGTATATTATATATACTCTACATGCCACCATAAAGAGTGTACATTGTAGACATGCCTTTAGACTTCCATTGGCCTTCAGTTTAGGTCAGAAGTGAGATGGGCGTTCTCTCATTATCAGTCAGTTTCATACAAATTCACATAGAAAAGATGATTGACCATAGATAAAGTAGATGTGAAATGCTCCAGCTCAGAATTGCAGATGGTTTCACAACCAGAATGTAAAACACTTTCAACACCTAGGACTTCTGTGTGTTCTTTTATTGGGTTCATGTTTTGGAGATGGTTTCTCTTTCTTTTGTTTAGTTTGTTTTTCAGTCATCACTTTTTTGATTTCCTTCTTGTTCTTTATTTTTAAAAAGCCAATAACCCTTAATTATTTTTTGTAAATGGTATCTTTATACTGTCTGAATATATATATTTACCTGCAGAATTGGTTTGGGGTTTATTTGGTTTGGGTTTTATCTGTTAATGTCTGGTCCTATTGCCAAATATAACCAAGTTAGCACTCAGGAGGCTAACAGTCTGCATTAAATAAATTATTCTTGCACTATCTTCAAGGAGGTAGCTACATTAGACTTTAAATTATACTTTCTTCTTATGCCTCCTGTGACAAACTTCTCTCCCAGTGGCGTTAATCCAGCATCCATCCTTATAGTGCAGTTTGCAACCTGTAAGATGTGGTGTTATCCCACAGTGCTGCAAAGATTATTTATATTGGCCCTGTGTGATTAAAAAATCCTATTTGTCTCAGCTAATGAAAGCTAGCAGATCTACCCAGAATGCATCTGATCGTGTAACAAGATTTCCAGATGCACAAATTCAGTATATAATGATTGCCATACAAAAACATCATTTACTGTGGTGTGTGTGTGTGTGTGTATGGTTTGTACAAGGAAAAATACAGTAATACAAAACAAAGGCTTAATTATTTTTGTTTAATTCAGTATTCCTTAATCAAGTAACATTTCTAATGATTTTTGAGGATTTTTGTATAAAGATTGGAAGATCCAGGTCAAAACAGGAACAGAAGCATACAGTATAGCAAAAAAAAAATTAGTGCCAATGGGACTGTGAGTTACTGGGGGAAGAAAGGATGCATAGAAATAATGTAGTTTGTCTTCATTTTTTTTTCTCTCACACAAACTCCTTAAAGTGTTTTGGGGTAAAATGCACACAATGGGAACAGGACCAGTCCCATAGAAGCCAGTAACAAAACTCCAAGATCTAGTGCTATGTCATAACCTTTTCAAACATTAACTTCACAAGGTAATTATTGATTAACTGACTTTTCCCTATGAGGTCCTTTATAAAACTCTGTTGGCGTTTTTTAAGTTCATCTGCAAATCTCTCCTTTGAAAGCAAAGGAGCGACCGACTGGTTTTAGCCTCCCACCTCAATCACCCACAATTGCTCCGTATCAGCCTTTTGTTTTCTGATAGAGTTGCTCAGTAACTTATTTCCATTCTCGCCTCCTCAAGAACATAGGAGACTAGATTTGCCAGTTCGCTTTTGCCAGCCATCCTACTCTCTCTCACTCAGAGAGGAGGGCTGATCCTGCGTTTACTTACAGGGGTGTAAAGTAGGAACGTCCAACAAAGTCAGGCCACATCTCGTGTAACCGCCGAAAAAGAGAGCGAGCAGGGCTCCAGTCCTCTCTTGGCTTCCCTTCTAAGCGTTTCCCCGTAGTGGTTAGCTTACTCTGCCGCCTATTGATGAAACAGGGAGACTTGAGGCAGAGCTTTATTCCTGCCCTTCCCAGGTAGGGGGCTGCTGGCGGGCAGGGCTGCAAAGCTGCAGCCAGAGCTAAGGTGCGATCTTCTCTTTAGCAAATGCTAATGCAAGCGGCAGGCTCCAGCTGAGGGGAGAGATGCCCTGGCTGGGCAGGGGTGGGACAGCGGGAGCCAGGGCCTAGGGAGACTGGGGAGGGGAATTTCCCTAGCTTCCTCCCCGCCCCCTGGGCAGGTGAGCTCCCCGGCCAGCCCCTCACCTGGAACCCAGCAGGGCGAGGCGCCACCACGGCCGCCTCCTCCCCCTGCTCATCCCCGCCCCTCTCCCCGCCGGCCCGCCCCCTCGTGGGCGGGCGGATTCCCCAGAGGGAACCCCTGAGCACGGCTGGCTTGCTCGCTGCGTGCGGGGAAAGTTTTGCTGCGAGCGGAGGAGTTAGGAGGAGGGGGAGAGAGCGGAGCTGCCTCTTGCCTGAGCCGTCAGCTCCCTCAGCCCCGGGCGCGCAGCCACCGCCGGAGGAGGAGACCCGGGAGCAGCCGCCGGCTCCCGCCAGACCCCGGGCACTTTCTCTGCCACGCACGTGGGGTGGGAGCCGCTGCCAGCCGCCGGGGAGCGCGGAGCCCCTTAGTCCCAGCGCCGCCGCCGCCGCCTGGTGCCCGGGTAGCAGCTCAGCATGGTCTGCAGAGCCGCGGGGCGCGGACCCGGGGAGAGGAGCTGAGCGCCGCCGGAGGGACTAGGAAAGAGCCGCGCCGAGCCCCGGGGATTATTTCCCAGTCCGGGATGGGGGACTGCAGCCGCCGGCCCCGGGCAGCAGCCAGCGGGCGTCTCCGGGCCGGGAGAGCCGCTGTCCTGGTGCTGCTCCTCGCCTGCTTCTGCCTCAGCGCCGCAGTGGAGAAGAAGAAAGGTACCGATCGCGCCCCGGGGGGCTGGCCGCGCTGTGGGGGGCGGCTCGGGGGGAGAGGGAAGGAGCCCCGCTGCCTCCAGGGCTGGGGGGCGGGGAAGCTTTAAACTTTTCCTCCGGCTCCATAGCTGGAGTTCCGGGCGCCGGCCGGCGCTCCTCCAGCGCTGCGCTGTCAGGGCCAGGGGGGCAATGTCCCAACTCCTTGGCCGCGCTGTGACAGCTTCGCGGCGTGCCGCTTCCTGAGTCTGGGGCTTACTTTCTCGGGGGGGGGGGGAAGAAAAGCCTTGGCACGTCCTTCCCCCTCACCCAGTAATCACACCACACCCATCTCCTAGGCTGGCTGAAGACAAAACGTCCCAGATTTTATCGGCACCTCTGTTAGCTCCCACTCTCCCCTTTACTAACTAGGGGGCCACGTTCTGCCCTGGCTTGGTTCCGCACGTGGGGCTGCCGGGGCGTGACCCAGCAGCACCTGGCCCGATGGGTTTCCTAAGCAGCTTGGTCAAGCAATCCCTCCCGGCGTGTCAGCGTGCACATCTTGTCAATATACTTGGAAGTGTTTTAGTGCCTTTCGGAAGCATCGGTGGTGGGGTAATAAGCCACGAGGCAGGCTGCTGTGTCGGTTTCACAAGAGGTTAGGTTGCCCTACTAAGGGGTTACTGCCCCAGGCTTATTATCGTCTTCCTGTAACTAATACAATATGGGGGGAGCCACGAATGATTCACATGCATGCCTGAGCCAAATAACTCATGTTCCATGCAAGCCTAAGTTTTATAACAACTGCAGTGATGTTGGTCTCTTCGCTAGTCATTCTCACCTGCTCCTGATCGTTTCCTGGGCATTGTTTATCTGTCCGACAGAAATACACCAAGGAAAAGGCTCAATATGTGTCCATTCCCCCCACTCTTCTTAAAAACGGGAAGCACTTGTACGTGTGGTGCCCAGTCTAAACAAACTGGCAAGCTTTATGAATGAACTGCATGTCTCTTACTGTCAGCTGCGCTTGCTGTTTCTCTTCTTATCCCCTGCACTGATCTGTGCATATTGAAAACTGTGTAGACTAGTTTACTGCAAGATTTTAATACGTTAAGGAACCGGTTTCAGTGTTGGGAGAAAAACAGCTTCTGGCTGGTCAACCCCCCACTCCCCCCCCTTTTTTTTGTAAGTTTCAAGAGCAGACAGCCAAGTTCAGTTCCAGGGAAAATCGTCTTTATCTTGGAAATCCTCCAACAACAACAACACAATGCAGATTTTTGTTAAAAAAAAATCGCTTGAGAAAAGACCTGATAGTTGTAGAAAGTCTTTTAGAAGAGCTGAGCATAAGTGAGTTTGCATTTCGTGACTCTGGACAATAAAACCATCTTTGAAAAGGAGAAACACGCCTTTTAGAAAAGCTAATTACACAATCTTGAAATCAAGAGACACTCTGGTTCCAAGAAGCAAGTTCGTACCTGTTGTTGATGTAACGAGGGCAGGGTTTTGGGGGGAGTTGACTCCGTTTGCTGTGATTGTGCAGCTCAGATAAAATTGTTTTGAAACACAGACTGAGTTTAGGTGTAAGGGTAATACTAAAGGTTATAGTATTAAGAGGTAGCAATTGTTATTGTTTTATTGGTATTACTGTCCTGTCTAGGAGCCCTAGGTATGGACCAGGACCCCAATCTATTAAATAGCAGTAAAGACGTGATAACTGGTATGTTTTTTTCCACCGTATAATTGTTTGGCAGTAGCTTTTCACACCAGGAGAGTTAGACCTGTTGACAAAGATAAAACGCAGTATGCCATCTTCAAAATGCCAGTTGCCTGATAGTTCACTGTAATGTATGATCACTAAAGGTGAGCAGCAGAAGAGTGCTTTTTGGTGGCGTGTTTTACTGCGTCCATTGAATTAACTGGTAAAATTACCATTGAAGTGAATGATACAGGATGAATCCTCATTTGAGAATCATAAAATAGCAGTTCCAAATTTTAACGTTTCTTTCAAAGTAATGGGTGGATGATAGATCAGACCATCATCATGACTCCAGAACCTGCCTCATGGTTCAGGTACATGGGATCATCCTTTTGATACCACATATCCTGGGCCCAGACACGGGGGCTGGAACGAGGGATGCTGGGGGTGCAGCAGCACCCCCTGGCTTGAAGTAGTAATAACAACCAAATACACAGTTTTTGCTTTCAGCCGCCCCACTATAAAAACTGATACAGCACCCCTGCCCTGATTGTAAATCCAAATATATTGTAATGAATTTGTGCAGCAATAGAAACCGATGAAGTGCTACAGTAAACTAAAATGATGCATATGAGAAATTTTAAATTGGATGTACTTCTGAGCATTCAATTTTAAAAATTTCAACTGAATGTCACTTCTTTACTATACAAAGAGCTGATGCTAGTACAGTGCTCATTAGAGTGCCAAAAATGTACAACTTTAAGTTTTGGTTAAGGAGATGACTTCAACGTCAATTTTTTATAAAATTATATCTTTCTCCAAACTTTGAGAATTAAAAACAAATTTCAATACAGCTGAGAGACAACTGAATTTATTATTAATGTTGTTGATGTTTTAATAATAAAAAAGGAATCATGAACATTCCAAAACCAAACAAAACAGAATTATTGAAAATGTAAACACACCGAGATCAGAATCTGTCTCACACATGTTGGTTAACACAACAGTGAAGCTAACATGCATTTTCACCAATCCAGTCACAGTAATAGTTTTAATAGTAGTAATTTCCAGTAATAGTTGTGCCAGTTATTGTCTAGTGCACTTCATCAATAGCAAACTGAAGTGTAACTGGCAAATCAGTGGTAGCACTACAATTCAGATAACCTGCTTTCCACTGTATTCTGCATCAGGTTAGTTTTGATTTTCAGTGGTCAACCATTCATGTGAGCACAGTATTATACACTGGGAATGTGCAAGGCAAAATATTGGGCAACTCATTAACTACAGAGGTTCTCTTCGGTTTCCCATAGTGTCTGGTGTTTTGGATCTCTACTTTTCTTAAGGGTTTTTCATTTATTCATTTTAATATGAAATAAAAACACATGTCCAATACACTGCAACATTTGTACATCACTAAATGTATGTTAGTATGCATGTTTATGGTGTCTTTTAGATTATTCTGTAGACTGCACAGAACAAAATGTTTTACTCATGTTCAAATTTTGCTTTATACTGCTAAACCAATGGTAAAAGTTTCTTTTACAACTTTTGGGTCATATATTGTCATCTGTCTACCAGATACCAATGGGAATTGCATGTATGGGTCAAGGACATTATATGGTCCCAGATTTGAATCAGAGCCATATATTACGCTACATTCTAGCACAGAGTTCCCATTGACTTGCAATGGTAGTTTTGCATAAGAAAAGAAGGTGGAATGCCCTTTTAACATCTATGGGTTTGTCTACACACAAATACTTTTTGTAACAAATTAACTGTATTGGTTTAGAAACTGATATTGTTAAATTGGTGCAAACCCTGGTGTAGATGTGGTTATACCAGCATAAAAGTGTGTATATTAGTATAACTTATTTTGATAAAACAACATAAATTGTTCAAAAATTGTGTGTTGATCAGACCTTATTCTGGTACCTTATGTATGAAAAGCTTAATCCTACCTGTTTAAAAACAAACAAACAACAAAAATGTACCTCCATCCACTTAGGACCATATTTTACCCCCAGCCTTACTGCAAATATTTCATTACCTTCAAGGAATTTCTCATATGTAAGGAGGGAAACATATAGCAGTAAAGGTGCAGCCAAATGTATATCATATATAGCCCTTGGTTTTCATCCTCAATCTATGCTTCTGGCAAAAATGGTCAGATTAAAATCCTTGTGTGAGCAAAATTACTCTCAACAAAAGATTGGGTCTTAAATTAAGAATAACTATAGGAAATATATAGAAATGAATAAAATATATGCATAGCTGAGGGTA
Source organism: Terrapene triunguis (assembly GCF_002925995.2). Lineage (NCBI taxonomy): Eukaryota > Metazoa > Chordata > Testudines > Emydidae > Terrapene > Terrapene triunguis. The sequence continues at coordinate 4,077,137 of NW_020664530.1, read as the reverse complement.
AAAAATGTGAATATATTATTTATTGCAACAACAGTGTATTAAGTGCTTTACATACAATAAAGAAAAAAAGGTACTTGCCCTTGAGACTAGTCTAAATCCATTGTAATCCATTTATTAATTTAGGGAGACAAACTCCTTCATGGAGTGTCAGACAATCTCATGACGTTTCTGAGGGCTGGCTCTTGCATTTGGGTATGTGCGTTTGCTGTAATCTTTGATAGACCAGTTTTAGGCAGCAGTATAAGTGACTGGTCCAACCAGTTTGTTCATAATGCTACAGTTCTTCCATGTTCCCTTTTAGATCAAACCTTACTTTGTTTTGTAACTCTTCAAGAACAAGCATAGTGAACGTACATGCCTGCCTTAACTCACTTTCATCAGATTGCCTGTATCTTGATGAATTGGTTTGGCATAGAAGTTGCTGATATTCCCAGTGGTGCTTGGGTTATTCCAAGTCTTGGTGATGCATGTGTGCATCAGGAGGTACGATCACCTTATATTAATGAATATTGTATTTAAGAAATGTACTAAGTTCACAAATATGCAAAATTAATAATCAGTATGTCATCTTACTTGCCTTTATATCATACACATAATGAATATTCCTGATTTACAATTACAGGAATTTCCCTCTAATTGCATTTTAGAAGGCGAGTTTCTACCCTGTAGAAATAGCCTCCTATCCAGAACAATCAAAATTTAGTCTCAGCTTTTTTGAGTTTCAACCTGCCAAGACTCTGGTAATGTTGGCATAATGTGAAAGCTATTAAAAAAGATGGCAAAGATCTTATTTGCTCCCATGCTGGAAAGAGTGTGCCAGCTTTTTGTTATGCAGATTTGCAATACAGCCATCATGTTAGATCTGCAGTTGCCTCTTGATACTTACATAGTCGCTATTGCCATGAATAGGATTTTGCTACAATTATTCATGCCTTTCTCATCTCAAAATTAGACCACAGTAATGTTTTCTATTTCAGGTTACTTCTAAAGACCATCCGGAAACTAAAGGTAGCGTGGAATCCAGTGTGTCTACCTCCTAAGCAGTGCTTCACACATAGCTGTTGTACTGGTGATGCGTGAGCTGCTATAGCTGTCAGCCAGAAAGTCTGCTTCTCTTCCCAGGCTGTTGTGCCACAGTTGCAATTAGCATAATCTGTGGTCAGTGATGTGATATTACGCGAGGGGCCCTTAACTCCAGAACTCGCTTGTCATGTAAGAATGGCCAAACACAGTCTAGACATCTTGATGATGAGGGTGGTATAAAAGCCTTCATAGATACGATTCATTGAAAGTCATCCCCTCTTAAGCAATGCTGTCATTCATCCTTATCACCTTTAATGATTCCATGAAATGCATAAAGACGTTAAGGGCTGGTGAGAGAGTTCTATCAGGTTTATGTTGGTCCAGACACACAACATTCAGTTGAGTTTCACTTTGCACTTTATGGCCATGAGGTCATGGTACATGTTGTGGGAGTCTGTTATTTGATACCTCATTTGGACTCTGACACGTTGAGTTGACAATCTTTGTTAGACTTATTATAACACATGGTTTCACTCTTTAACTCATATCATTTTTACATTGTTTGTTTTTCACATGCACCTTACTGCAAGGAAGGACAATAGTGCTATTTGGTTAGTGTGTGCAGTATGAAGTCTGATACTGTTTCTGCCTATATTAAATGGTTTGCTATAACACTTCTCTGGTACTGTAATTCATGGCTTTCAGCTATGTCAAAATAGACTATAATACTTCTTTATTTAGGGCCTAATTCTGCCACCTTAATCATACTGAGTAGTACTCATTCTGCAAATATTTTGGGAGGAGGTAACATTCGGCAGGAATAAAGGTGGTAGAATTGGCCCCTGTGTGTGTGAGTTAATGTATGTAGAGTGGGGCCCTATCAAAATAAGTAATTGTCTGGTTATATTGCAAGAAGATTGCTTATTTACTGATCCAACTATGACATACCTTGGCTGTTTTCCTCACAGGGAAAATGCGTGCGTATGGGTGGCAGGGTTGTGCTGCCAATAACTTAACAAGAGCTCTCAATTTTTGCTCCTTTAGCCTGAGCACAAGTGCTTGCAAAATAGAGGGTTGAGGAATCTATTCATTAGTTTTCTCATTTAAAGAAAAAAAGCCTTCTTATAACCATAATCAACAAAGAAGGCAATGCCAATGGCAACCAAACTTATAAGTGCACTTGCTGCAAATAGTTATACTAAGGGTATATTGATACGTGCAGCGGCGCAGCTGTACTGATACAGCTGTGCCGCTGCAGCGAGTCTGGTGAAGACCCTCTAGGTGGACAAAAAAAACACCTTCGCAAGCGGCATAAGCTATGTCAGCGGGAGAAGCTGTGCACACAAACACTTTCATCGGTGTAACTTATGTTGCTTGGGGTATGTGTGTGTGTGTGTGTGTGTGTGTGTGTGTGTGTGTAATATTCACACCCTGAGTGACATATATTTTGCTGACATAGGTTATGTCTACACTACAGCCTAAGTGCATTTGAGGAACAAAATATTGATAGTAGACAATGCTCAACTTATGTAAATTGAACTGGTGTGTGTGTGTTTAAAACACTGCATGTGTTTTGCCTGCTGACAGCTCCATCTCTGACAGATGCACGGCTCCTACTCTTATTAAGTTGGTATTTTAACTAACCTCCTCTAGTGTGTTACTATGTATGTCTACACATATGAAAGTGAGTATCTGTGTGTTCATATGTATATACCAATATATAAGATAAGTGCAAATGTATACAAAATCTGAAGTGCTTGTTTCTGCATTTTAATTACCAAAAAATAGAATACTTGCTATTTCGATGGCCTTTATATATAAGTGACATCTTCTCGGGATAATGCAGACATTTAAGTAACTAATTGCTGTGGAAAGTGCTAATGGCTTGCACATTAGCGGTCACTGATGTATAAGCACTCGTTAACTGCATCCCAAGACTCAATAATGGTATGTTAAAGGTCTCTAAGGGTATAGAAAGGTAGGTTGTCTGATAGTTTAGGCTTTGCAGTTCCTTTGTGTTGCAGAGCAGCTACACAAGGAGGATAGGCACCCAGACTCCTTTCAGGCCATATGGTCTCTTTAGGAGCTTTAGGCCAGGTCTACCCTAGGAGCACTCTGCTGCTATAGCTACACTGGTCTACTAGGGCTGGTCTACACTGGGGGGCGGGTGTCGATGTAAGATACGCAACTTCAGCTACGGGAATAGCGTATCTTATTTCAACTTACCTCCCATCCTCACAGCACGGGATCCATAGCAGCGGCTCCCCCGTCGACTCCGCTACCGCTGCTCGCCCTGGTGGAGTTCCGGAGTCGACGGGAGCGCGTTCGGGGATCGATATATCGCGTCTAGACGAGACGCGATATATCGCTCCCCGATAGATCCATTCAGCGGGTAGTCTGGACGTACCCCTATATTTGCAAAGTGTTCCTAGTGTGGACACAGCTTATATTGGCAAAACTGCGCTTTTGCCGATATGGTGTATTCCTGTCCCCCTTTCTCCCCTCCAAGCAAAACAAGCTATACTGGACAAACACTGGAAGCTTTGGCCCGCACAGTTATCAGTCACAAATCACACCCCTGACTGACATAGCTTTGCCTAGCCTTGTCTACACTACAGAGTTAGGTCAACATAAGGCAGCTTATGTCAACCTAAATGTCACTACATTTATGTCACTAAAATGTAGCTCCCACTCGCTGATTACACTGACTTAACTCCACCTCCATGAGAGCTTAAGTTAATGTAATTAGGTCCACCCAGTGTCAGTGTAGACACTGCGTTGCTTTCATAGACTGTTGCTGCCTTTCAGAAGCCATCCCACAATGCTTCACACCGATAGTTAAATCGGTGCAAGTGTTCCTGGTGAGGATGCACCACGCCAACACAAGGAGCGTAGTGTGGACATGCAAAAGTGATTTTATCACTGCGGTGGTTGTACATCAACATAACTTAGGTTGACTTAATTTTGTAGTGTAGGCCTGTCTCTAGAGATGTCTCGGGTGTAAATGTTGGGTGCTGGGAAAGGAAGAAGAGACTATGAAGCTGTGAGGCTCAGGGGAGGGGAAGAAAAGGGCACAAATCAGCTGCTCAGTGGACAGGGCAATGGTGATTTACTTGAGGTTTCTGCACGAAGAGAATTACCTGTGTCCTGTTCAGTGAAACACTATTTATTTACAAAGTGCACTCAAGTAAACATATTACAGGAAGATAATATTTGATTCTACATCAGTTTATGCTCCAAATGGGTAACTGACCTGCAAGGCCCTGGCAATCTGCTACTGCTTGGCAAAGAGGCAATGTAACCTTCACAATTCCTCTCTTAGGTAGCTAAGTATTGTTTTGCCTATTGGCAAATTTGGAATCTGAAGCACAGAGAGATTGGGGAGAGCTGAGACTTAGGATTTTGGCCTCCAGCCCCATGCGCTAACTCAGGGGCAGGCAACCTATGGCACGCGTGCCAAAGGCGGCATGCAAGCTGATTTTCACTCACACTCACACTGCCTGGGTCCTGGCCACTGGTCCGGGGGGCTCTGCATTTTAATTTAATTTTAAGTGAAGCTTCTTAAACATTTTAAAAACCATATTTACTTTACATACAACAATAGTTTAGTTATATATTATAAACTTATGGAAAGAGACCTTCTAAAAACGTTAACATGTATTACTGGCACACAGAACCTTAAATTAGAGTGAATAAATGAAGACTCGGCACACCACTTCTGAAAGGTTGCTACCCCTGCTCTAACTACTAATCAACACTGTCATTTTAATGTAACCCACCTCCCACTTCTCCAGTTATGCTTATTGTCAAGCTTTGAAATAATATATATTTCATTCAGCGCTCTATTTCCACTGGTGCACACATGTAACGTCTGTTTTAGTATTTGCTGGGCTTGCAAGGACTGTGTGCTTCTATGTGTTTGTACAGCTTCTATCACAAGGCGTTCCCATCGCCTGACTGGATCTTTGAGCACTACCACAATATAACTAATAATCAACCTCATAAGGAGAGCTCTCATGGAATATGCCGGGTTTGATATGTTACAACCAAAACACATTAAATCCTATCATATGCAAAAATTCTATTTCTGTATCCCCATTGCAACTGCTGATAGGGGATTATGATAAAAAACTTTAAGAACCAATAAGAGAGTCTCCTGTGGATATTTAAATAATAGAGAATTGTAATTGTAGAGCCAAATTCCGGGCTGGTGTAGGCAGCTGCCTACTCACATCAGGTTTGAATTTACTCCTAAATCACTCTTCCACTGTAAATGCAATATAGTTTTAATGGTAGTTCTGACTTCAGTGATTTGGTCCCTTAAACAAAATATTACTCTATTATTTGTATTACCATGGCAACTAGATATGTCAGTTTCTGAGTTTCGATATGCATGCACACTGCTGATTAGATTCAATGAAAATTGTGTGCACATCTGAGAGTAGAATTTGCCCTGAATGCAGAATAGTTAATACTTCTTTCCAAGTTCTATGCACTTATTTCCATTTATTGCTGCTGATGGTTCTGTGATTAAATCCAGTCTAAATGATCATTTGGTCTTGAAAATGCTACATTTTTTTGATTGCACACATATTTTAACAAGTTGTGAGTCTCTGTTTTTAAACTGCATGTTTGAGAGTAGAAGTGTATCTTTGAAATGAATTTGTGCAGCAAATTCATGTGGGTTTCCTGAGACTGATCCAATATGTGGAGGTATGTAAAACTGAAAGGGAATGAGGCAAGGCTGGGGGAAGAAGCTTGTTTTAGCAGTTGGGTCAGTTATTTCAACAAAGCCTTCAGCAAAGAAGTAAGAAGTTACTTACACAAATCAGTGGCTAGTTTCCATGATTCAGATTGGAACACATATTACAACTCATTTGGATGAGTAAATGACTGCTAGTAAAGGAGACAACCTCCATAAATAGCATGGCACGTCACATATCTCACGTTATTTACTGTGTCCTTTAGAATCGATGTGGTTAGGTGGGTTGCTGCTGGAATACTGTGTCACATTTTGAATCAAAGCCACTTAGCAAAGGCTTACATTAAAATAAACATGTACACTTTTTTTTGTACACAGAGTGCAGTATTATATCCTCAGCCTATGGTTGAATTTTCACTTTTCAGTAAACAATTTTGACTGTGAAAATGCTTTCCCACTCCTACTTACATTTTTATAATTTTTGAGAATTCTCAGGCAAGTTTCTCTTTTTTTCCTGCAATTGCTGTACTATTAGGTGTCCTGCTTACACTGTTGCCTCGGTTGTTTATGATGCTCCAAGTGAAGCAGTGCAATATCAATCTATTATCAGATTAATCCTTCTCCAATGTGTGTATGTGAGGTATGTATTATCTCTAGTGCTTCCAAGAGGATGTGCTCCATGATCAATCATGTCTCTTCCATCTCCAACTTCTATTGTCCTGACTGGACTTGTGGTGACAGCAACACTTTCCCAAGATGTTTCCAGATATAAAGGTTGAGCTTGCTTTTTGTTTCCTAGAAATACTGTGGTTTTGCTGTGGTATAACAGGTAGGACTTGGGCCCCTATAGGGTGGGTGTGGGGGATCAGCATCGTCTGCATACCTAATCCCTGGAGATTTATGTCTTCTATTTCCTCATTCTCCCTGCCTGCTTCTTTCCCCTTAATATAACTTAAATGATATCAGCTAATTTACAGCTAAGACATTGAGGATTCCAATTTAACATTGTAGACTTGTAAGAAAATTAAGGAAAACAAGCTTTCAGTGCCATATGAAAATATATTATTTCTATATGTGGATAATATTTCTTTCACAAACAGAAGTTCAGGTTGGATTCCTTTCTCATACTTGAATGCCTGCAGCATAAATCTGCTAAACTCCTTATTATTTTCAGCATTTTAGCTGGAAAATGAGGCCATGGTGTGTGTGTGTTAATAAATAAATAAATAATAATAAAAAAAAAGTAGATACAACTATAACTTGGCAAATTTAAGTATACATTTTTCATTTTGGAGGCACGTGGTGGATTAATATTGTCTGTTATGGCAAGTGAACACAGAACTTTAAACAAACAAACAAACAAACAGAAAACTCTCCCAAATGTGTATTAAATGAAATTGCAGTAGTGACTATTCATTTGGCAAAGTGCACTATTATGGAATGACAGAACAAGAATTTGGTGCTTTTAGCCACGAGCCAGTTACTATTTCCATTTTTAAACTTCGTTTGATGTTATAACTCAACTTCCCATAAGGCTGAAACGTAATCCTCCTGCTTTTTAAAAAAGGATTCATTTTGTTTAGTTCTATTCAGACTGGTCAGTTTTTGTTGTGACTTCCAATTTTTTTTTTCTTTTCTCTGGCCTGTCCTAAATTACAAAAGACATATTTTTAAATTGAAATTTTACAGACAGTGAGGCCCAGATCCTGCAAGCTGTTCTGTGTAGGTGGAGCTCCATTTAAGCCATTGGGGTTCTGCTTGAGGCAGGGCCGGCTCCAGGCACCAGCTTAACAAGCAGGTGCTTGGGGCGGCCAAGGGCGAGGGGCGGCACCTGCGGCAATTCGGGGGCGGCAGGTTCCTCACTCCCTCTAGGAGCGAAGGACCTGCCGCTGAACTGCCGCCGCTGATCGCGGCTTTTTTTCCCCTCTTTTTTTTTTTGCTTGGGGCGGCAGAAATGCTGGAGCCGGCCCTGGCTTGAGGACCGGGTCTGCTCACACTGAGCAACTTGCAAGATGTGGGCCTATAGTTCTTAATATAGACTGGTGGCTTTGGTGGTGGTATATTCCAAAAGTGCTACTTCACTATGTTGTGATTGACACTGATAATACACTGTCAGATAACTTTAATTCCATCCCTGTTAACACACTAACTACTGTAATAGGATGTCAATGTAAAATTAAGTATTTGTGTGTGTGTGTTGTATCAGGTGTCTAACACAAGATTGTATACAATGTGAATAGAAGTTACTATGTATGGAGCAGAAACATATTTTACTCTCAAATTTATTAGCTATACGAGTGTTGACCCATATAGCTGGTCATTTGTTCTTACTTTAAAGACTTCCACTATCCAAAAAGCAAAACAACGTAGATTTTCAATGACTGCATGCACATTTGCCAGAGAAAGGATGAGATGGTAGTGCAAATTCCATTAGAATGCCAAAGCAATCTTTATTTACTTTACATATTTTGAATTTCATTATGCCATGGGTAAATTCACAAAGGAACATAACCCGTATTTAAAACTTCATGTAATGATCTGACTAGAGGAAGTTAGATTAGATTTAGGCGTCCACTTTGTCCAACAGAGTGAATGAAGCGCATATATAACATGAAAGATCATATCATGCACTTTACTGAGACCAATGCAATAACTAGACACCATTCACAATATTGTTTCTGTGGGAGCAAATTAAAAAAAAAAAGCTGCACCAGTGTAAATCAGGAGTAAACCAGTGAGTTCAATTGAGTTAACAATTGAGAGCCCTTGTTTGCAGTGAATAACCTGACTAGTTCTAATGGGCAGAGAGTTAAGGCTGGAAAAAAACTTTTTAGCTCTTTGTTTCTTTGCTTTAGCTAGTTGATAAGTCCTAAATGTTACTTTAATATGCAGGTTTTAGATATACATCTTATTACTGGATCAATTTGAGCACTTCTTCAGATTTTGAAAGGATTACCACACGCTCATTTCCATTTTCAACAAGGGATGCAATTATTTTTGAAAAAATGTATTTTCAGTCTGTTTCCTTCTTAATAAGCTCTGCAAGCTGCTCTTGTTTAATGATTTTATTATTTCAAAGCTTGTTCTTTCTCTTTCTTTTTTACTTTTTAATGAGACTGTCTCCTAGGCAGCATCATTTGGTCACAGATATCTATACCAGAATAAGTAATCCAGCAACATCTTCTCTGGAGTCTCTTTTTCCATCAATATATATGCTGCTTCCATCAATACGCATACATGATTCCCCTTGACACTACCAGGAGAATTGTTTGGGCACAAGTAAGGGGAATAGACCCTCACCAGAGTAAGGGTTGGTTAGTACTTCACATGAATGTATTTTAAGTCTTGAACAGCAGTCTGTTGTGCTTCAATTAATGCAAACTACCAACTGGATTAAAAGAGTAAAAATTAACTATTAATTAACAAAGTGTCTGTTTCTTTTGTGTCTGGCCGGTACTAATTATGAACCTAATGAATTAAGGGTAGCATAGGGCATCCAAGAAGCTGCTGGTATCAAAAATTTATCAAAGTTCTTGGAGAAAATTTATTGCCCTCTGATATAAATTGTCCCCCTCTCCCCCAGCTGCATTTCTAGGTTATAAATACCATACTTGTCTGCTCATGTACTGTCTATATTTTGTATTTATTAAATTACATGAGAAGAGTACATAAGCCAGTCGTTGGCATTTACAAGAGAGACTCTGAGACTGTTTCTTCTTTTCATATGGTGGAAAGTGGACTCTGCCTGTAAACTATTATCAAATAATGTTTCAAATGCTCAGTCATTTTAGAAGGAGTAAGAGTGTTACTTCTATCTGAGTAAACAAACTAGCCAGAATAGATGGGTTTATAAAATAGATTGTGCTGGAGCAACATTGTGTTATTGAAAATGATGCTATCTCACTGGTAATCATATTTGTTAGACTTTATGGTCCATAAATTTAGATAAAGGCATTTGTAAAATTGTCAGTAAGAATTCTTACCTTTCGGAGCTTTCCAATGAACTTCTTCAGCTCCCTTAATAAATTAACACCATCAACTGTGTTTTTGTAATTATACAATACAACACTTTCATTCCATAGATGTAATACCTCTATTGAAAAAAAAAAAATGACACTGTCAGCTTAAAATTTATGGGCCAGATCCTCAACTAGTGTAAATCAGCAAAGCTCCATTGACTAGCTTACACCAACACTGTTAATTTATCTATGTTGCCAATAACACCTTAGGTTATTGGGAAGGAAAGAATTTTAAAATTTGTTTTGTCATTAGTTATATTCTTTGTTTAAACATTTTTCTCAATTTGGACAAAAAAATCAATTGTCAGTTTTTACTTTGGTTTCATTGTCCGTTTCATTTTCAGGCATTTAATGATGCAATATTGGAAACTGACCCTGCAGTGGAATGTGTGTTTAAAATGTGCTTTAATTGGCATTCTAAAATATTACGGAAACATTTTAGCTTGTTTAAAACTTATATTTTGTATCAATCGTAAGTTGATAATGTCCTTTTACATTTTTCTCATGGTTACTATTCCCTGCTGCCCCCATCCCCTCCTCATGACTGGTTAAGTAACAATCATGTGACATCTGTTCATAGGTGATGGGAAATCTTCCCTCTGGAGAGAGGATGAGTGAGAACAAACCACACATGGCAGATGTTTGTCAGGTTGCTTAAGGCACTACTGGAAGATACTTGCATACTATGGTGATGAGGGAAATATGTATAGAATTAGTTCACACAAGCAGGGAAATAGCCCAAGTCCGATAGCATTGGTGATAGTTGATACTAACACCTACAAAGGGACAACATTGCTTGCTTCCGGTCATGTGGCCACCTTGACCCCGGAAGTAATACCCCCATAGGGCGGGACTTCCAGTGCCAGGTGGGAGGGACTAAGGGGTCAACGGGTGGGGCTTAAGGGGTCAAGGGGCAGGGTTAGGGTTTGATTGACGGTAGGGCCCTTATGCTGCTAAGGCACTTTAAACTGAGCAAACAAATTGAGGCACCAAAAGTCACGTAAAACCTTATCTAGATTTTAAATTTCTATATCTCTTTTATTTGACACAGCAAAAGGGACATCTATGTCTGTATATACTGAAAAGCATCATTATAGTAAACATAAAGTTGCAGTTAATACAATAAAGGTTTCCAATAAGTAAAATCTTATCAGTGGGGGGAGGTGAGAGATGGGGAGGGAGAACATAGATAAGGTAGTAAAGATTTAGAACCAATGCAGACTCAATTAGAAAAATACCTTTATCACTTATAACCCAGCTATAAGATTAATATGCTGTCTTGAAGTTTATGTGAAACCCCTGGAGTAGGAGAGGAAGTTGGGTAAAGCTCAAAGACTTGTGCACTGTTTAATTTATGAGGTTTCTTCATATCCTTAATGTTTAGTTTAATCGTCAGTGACTATTAGGAAAGAACTGAAGCCAAGGGTATCTGCATTAATAGAATACATATGTCCAGACAAACCATGTTAATAGCACTCATGCAAAAAGAAGACAACCATTCACTGCTATTACTGTTGCACAGAGGGCTGTTGCTTTTTCCAGCTACTAGTTTTTATCAGGCTATATAATATAAAAACATAAATGCATTTCTTTGACACCTGCAATAAAAGGAGGAAAAAAGCTAGACTCTGGAACAATTTTCATTTGGCGTCCCTATCTTCATCCACAGTAATCTGTAAAAGAGCTAATGTTTACCTACCATTTTGGAACATTTTGAAATCAGCAGATGAAAAAACTCTATGCAAATACTTATGCATTTCTGGCAGATGTTGATGCTGTTCTTTGCAGCAAGAACTTCCAGTCCACCTCTGCTAATATTAATCGGCAAACGTTAAGCGAAATGTGATGCCAGAGACTGGAGGGACAGTATATCTAGTAGTCTGGGTCAGGGCCGGCTCCAGCATTTCTGCCGCCCCAAGCAAAAAAAAACAAAACAAAAAGCCGTGATCGGCGGCGGCAGTTCAGCGGCAGGTCCTCCGCTCCTAGAGTGAGGGACCTGCTGCCCCCGAATTGCCACAGGTGCCGCCCCTCTCCCTTGGCCGCCCCAAGCACCTGCTTGTTAAGCTGGTGCCTGGAGCCAGCCCTGGTCTGGATGCTCCTCTTCCTGCAGTTGGTGCCTTCTCCATGGTGCAGCCAGGCACTATTCCGGGCATTAAAGTTAAGCACGTGCCTAAGTGTTTGCAGAATCAGGGCTCAAATCCCTCCTTCTCTGCAAAGAGCATTAGCTGGAAATGATGAGAAGTGAATGTCAGTGTCCTGTGCCCTCTGTTGTCCTGCTGCAATTTTTTTCAGTGGGAGGTTACCATAAGGCCCTCAGGGTTTGATCCAAAGCCCAGTAAAGTCAATGCAAGTATTGACTTCATTAGATTTTGGATCAGACCTTTGTTCCTTTTTGTGGGCACATTACACATCACAGGGAAGCCTGCAAAAAACATGTCTTCATATTCACAAAAAGTGAAAACTGTCATTTTTACATAGATATTATGCCATTTTCTACTCTTCCCCTGCTGAGCTGAGACAAACAGCTCTAAAGGGTAACTTCAAGCCAATTTTCTGTCTTTCAAACTTTTTTCTCTGGGGCTGATAGCTTGTAATGCACATGCTGATGTTCTCCCACACCACCCAAAGTGTTAAGTCCTTCATTGTACCTCTTCAGTAGTTGCCCTCCAGATATGTGCCTTCATTGTCACTAGAGAGAGAAGATGGTTGAGGTAATAATATCTTTTATTGGACCAACTTCTGTTGGTGAGAAACATAAGCTTTCGAGCTGACAGAGAGCTCTTCCTCAGGTCACCTCCAGGTGAGCTCAAAAGCATGTCTCTCTCACCAACAGAAGTTGGTCCAATAAAAGATATTACCTCACCCACCTTGTCTGTTTCATACCCCACGACTGACAGGGCTACAACACTTCATTGTCGCTAGTTAGTTAGGTGTGCTGTGGCATATTTGCATTGGTAACCTGCCTGAAACCTCAATAAAGTTTATTTGAACAAATATCAAAGCACTTTAACAAAGTTCATTGAGGTTGAGGACAGTACCAGTGGTTGGATATTGGGCAGTTGGCAGTACAATGGGTGTCAGAATTTATTAGGACCTACTACAAAAACAAGAGAGTACCTAGCAGTTGGGTGGGGTGAAATTCACTAAGAAAATCTATTTAAATAACTTATCAGGGCTTGGGCCTAAAAAGCCCAATAGTCTATGCAAAAAAATTTGTAAAAAAGCCAGTGAATGTTGCATATATCTAATTAAAGGCATTTAAACATATGTGGTAATTTGCCTGGAACTTGAAAAAAATCCAGTTCATATACTTAAGACACAATTATAAAAACAAACAGAAAACCCCCCCAGAACCTCCAAAACCTCCCAGAAGTCTGACTTAATTGTTCATTTCTTTCCCACAACCAGGGCTCCACTAGCAGTTTTTGATAGTCCGTGAAGAGATAGTCAAGCAGCATGATTTGAAAATGAGAAGTCATGTTTCTGTGTTTGCACATAACAATTTGAATAAATTACAGCCCACTGACAGTTGTAATTTATTTTGAGAAAATGTGCATACTTTTAAAAGTACAACTCCCCGCCTTTCCAATTAAGTTACTGTACTCTTGGTGATGAAACTGGCATTGTATGAGGTATACGTTCCTCTAAAAGCTGTTTTATATGTAAATTAAAAAAATGCTTTTGGAGTTTGAAACACCAAAAATAGAAAAGCTCAGAAGTTTGATGCTAATTTGTATGAAAGATGTTCCTAGTGGCGCACATGGTTTAAACAGTGAGGGGATTTATTTGTTATTTTATGTACAAATAGGTTGAGGGATGAGGTGACGTCCATTTCTGTTTAGTGGTCTGCACTTTGATTTCTTTAAGTTGCTAATAACACAAATGTGGTGTAATGAAACTTGAATCCATCAAACCTGAGTATGTTTTCCTGGAAAAGAACGGAATGGACACCATCCAGGTTATGAAATAATCTTCTATCTGAGGGATTCTGTCCTGCATTTGCTGGGGTTAAACCCCGTGATCTACTAGGTCCATTGCAGTTCTAACTATTGGTCTGATCCTCCAAGCAGTTACCAAGGATAATCGTGCAAATCTTTACTACTAAGAATAGCTTATCGTGCCCTATGATCTTGGACCCCATTTTGGCAAGGTACCCAAGCAACATGCTTAACTTTAAACTCATGAGTAGTCCCATTGAAGACAATAGGACTATTGTCATACTTAAAGTTAGGCATGTGCTTAATTGCCATGCTGAGTCAGGGCCATAGAAAACAAGGATTTAAAATGAGGGAAAGTTTTTTTGTTGTTTTTCGAATTTGCTGTAAAAGCAGCAGTTAAAAGTGTGTGTCAGAAGTTAGAATTAAAGAGAAATTTCTCAGGGATTAGATGATCATTTGATAGGCTTTGTGTTTTGTTGTTCCAAGTTCAGCAATAGCATCTGGCCCATCCTGTTAAAACATATGTACGTTGTAGCTGCATTTCCTGATTATATACCATGTGGTGCATTCAAAAACAGATTAAGCTTGTTGGTTTAGGGGTACCCTCTTAGCCTTTAGTTCATGTCCATAACTAAGGGCTATATCTACACTGCAAAATAAACCCCCCAAAGCCCCGCGGCAGTGAGTCTCAGGGCACGGATCAACTGGTTCACACTACAGGGCTAAAAATAGCAGTGTAGATGTTCCCATTTGAACTGGAGCCTGGCAAGGGGGATGGGTCGCAGAGCCCAGGCTCCAACCCAAGTGGGAATGTCTACACTGCTAAAAATAGCTCGAGCCCCGCAAGCCTGAGTCAGTTGACCTGGGCTCTGAAATTTGCTGCCTGGTGTTTTGTTTTGTTCGGTTTTTGTTTTGCAGTGTAGACGTACCCTTAGTTATGGACATGAACTAAAGTCTGCTGCAAGAAAAATAAAAAATGAAAGATTATTTTGGTTTGATAGAGGGAAGTTTCTTTTATAGGGCGGAATAGCAAACATTTACTTGTGCAGCAACCAGATGTATGGGCAGCTGTTAGCTTTAGATAACAGTACCACAGTGTGTACAGGTATGGAAATCAAGATTTGAAGTAATCGGTAGCATGACGTTATGTAAACACAGGGCCAAGTACTGCCCTCAGTTAAGCCGGTGTAGCCCCAATGAAATAATGAGGTTACATAAGTGTAATTAAAGATAGAATTTGGGCCAAGATATCCAGAAAAACAAAGGCAAAAATCTACCTTCTTTCCTGTAAACTGTGCTGCCCTATACATAGAATTTGTGGCAAAGCCCCAGTTTTCACCTTTATGAACTGTATTCAACCCTACCAACTCTTATGGATTAATCCTATAGAATTCAGTAGAGAATAACTTCTGTTTTTGTTTTTTGGACTACTGTAGAATTGAATAGAGAATTATGTTCATGCTATAAAACTCTGTATGATGATTCACAAAAATTATCAAGAGGATATTTAATCGCTATTAAATTCAATAGATTCTTTAGAATAATTTCTGTAGAACCCTATTGATCTAATCCTATTACATTCTAAAAGATTTTTTCATAAGGAAACATTCAAAGCCAGGAAGTACCTGTCCCTTCTCTGTTTTTGGCATAGAGTTGATTAGAGGATGAATGAAAGGAATAAAATAGGGAAGAAGCATTTAACAAGCTTTAGTGCTGTTTAATGCGGTGAATCAGTTCACTTGAGCTAGCAGGACTGCACTTTCACCTACATGGTAATATTCTTTGCTATGAAATGGAAGACTTCAATTGTAGTCTCCTAGCAATATATGCTGCGTGGCCATTGCGCACTGAAGTGAGCAGGAATTGTGTTGCTCTGCTTTTCTTCAGACCTGGCCCTAAACTGGTTATGTGAGATGCTTATAGATTAATATGCATTGGTCTCAAACAGTATATTTATATAGACAGCAATCATTTGTGCTCATTGAAGAAAAACTGGATCCTCATTGGTAAAGTGAAGAGTAACAGAAATTTATTTTTATAGCCCCTTTCATCTCAAAGCAGTGGGCTTAACAGGAGTAAGCTTCCTTGTTTCCTTACCCTTTTGCAAAGACCTCACGTGACAGTGGAGCAATGAAACACGTGTTCTGACTCAAATTGTCATGCCAGTGTGCTGTGAAGCCTTTAGGATTGTCTGAAGTATTTTAGCATAATCTTTAACTCTGTGTAAAGCCCACATAATTACATATTAATTGAGCTCAATACAGTAATTCCTCATTTAACGTTGTAGTTATGTTCCTGAAAAATGCGACTTTAAGCGAAACGATGTAAAGCGAATCCAACTTCCCCATAAGAATGAATGTAAATGAGGGGGTTAGGTTCCAGGGAAATTTTTTTCACCAGACAAAAGACTTTTTATATACATATAAAAATATATATATACACACACACACACACACACAGTATAAGTTTTAAACGAACAATTTAATACTGGTACACAGTGATGATGATTGTGAAACTTGGTTGAGGTGGAGGAGTCAGAGGGTGGGATATTTCCCTTACTGCTAAATGATGAACTAGCAATTGGCTGAGCCCTCAAGGGTTAACTCTCTCACTCTACAAGGCAGCAGGAATGGAGGGAGATATGCGCATTTCCCCTTTAAGTACACTGCCTTGTTAATTAGATCAGCTTGCTGAGAAGGCAGCTGCTGCAAGCTCCCTCCGTCCTGAGCCCTGGTGTCCCCGCCCTGCTCTACGGAAGATGGGGTAAGTGGGGTGCAGGAGCAGGGGGGAGGGGGACACCCTGACATTAGCTCCCCTCTTCCTTCCCTCCCCCCCGCACAGCAAGCAGGAGTCTCGGAGAGCAGCTCCAAGGCAGAGGGCAGGAGGAGCACATGGCAGTGGGGGGAGGGACACAGCTGAACTGCAGGCAGCTGCTGCACAGGGAACTTAGGGGAGCAGGGAGCTGATAGGGGGAGCTGATAGGGGGCTGCCAGTCCACCCTGGTTCCAAGCCCCCACCAGCTAGCTGCAACGGGCTGCTCATCCTGCAAGCAGTAGACAAAGCAGGCGGCTGCCAAACGACGTTAGAAGGGAGCATTGCACAACTTTAAACGAGCATGTTCCCTAATTGATCAGCAACGAAACAACGTTAACCGGGACGACTTTAAGTAAGGAGTTACTGTATAACATTAGGAGAAAATGTTTCTGCACTATATGAAGTGCTACTTTTATTAATTTAAGTTTTATCAGAAATGTATTGTTTGGGTTTTTTTTTTTGTTTTGTTTTGTTTACTTTAACTGCAGGGAATTTTGGTTTAGTGTGTCAAATAATATTCCAGTGACCTGTGGGCATATGGAAGAAATACACCAAGAAAAGTTGCTTTGAGGGGAGCCTATTATGAAAGATGGCCTGAATTCAAGCATTAAATCCACTACATGCTCTGATTTTTGACCATATAGGGATCAGAATAATGGATTTCCCATGAGACTGCCAAAAGAGGATTATAAGGGCAGTATCTGTGTATTCCCTATGACTACCTGCACAATTACATATTTTCGGTAAGCCTTAAAAGAAACATTAGAAATTGTAAATAAAATAGAAATCATATTCCTGAGTACAGAATACATGGCTAAAGGATTTAATCTCTTTTTAACTTTTATATATGAAAGGAGGAGGAAAAATTCATGATAAGATGTAAGGATGATAAAAGATTAAGGAAAAACACCTTTGCTTTTTATTATTTTTTTGCATGTACACCTCTACCCCTATATAACGAGACCCGATATAACACGAATTCGGATGTAACGCGGTAAAGCAGTGCTCCGGGGGGGCGGGGCTGCGCACTCTGGCGGATCAAAGCAAGTTCGATATAACACGGTTTCACCTATAACGCGGAAAGATTTTTTGGCTCCCGAGGACAGCATTATATCGGGGTAGAGGTGTATCTTGAAAAAGTGTGTGTGTGTGCACGCGCGTGCGCACGCGTAGACACACAATTAAGTGTTTTTAAAGAAGAAAATATTATTGTAATATTCCTCTTTTCTGGGAACTTCAGTTTTACATTAATAAAGCTAATATTGTCTCACTCTTCTAAGTGGGTTCATAAGGGCAAGGGGGCATAAGGTGTGACCTTACAGCATAGTGTGGGCTACCTATGTTGCAGATCCCAGTGTAGGAAGGACAGCATCTTCCATGAGCCCACTCCTCCATTTCCCTTTCAGATGGGCAAGGTGTGGACGGACAGAGGTGAGAAATGAGCCAAGCCTGGCTTTGTCCTCTAATGCACTGTTCCATGGAGCTGAGCCATCCTGGAGGGGGAAGTAATTTGTTCTCTGCTTCTTGTTCCTGAAGTGAAGTCACCTGTTTCTGGTCTAGACCATTATTTTATTTCTGGTGGTGCTGCTGGTACAGACCAGTACCAGATGACTTCCATTCTGGCATAATGGGGGAAGAGCAATGCAAATTGTGGCTCTTGAAATTGCAACTCATTCCCACGTCTGTTCCTGAGGGCAGTGCCACTTCTTATATCACCATCTAGCCTTATATGTCCAGTGTCCGTTAGGGATGTAAAAGGTTAACTGGTTAACCGGTAAGCATTAGGCTTACTGTTAACCAACCTTAACCGTTAACCCCGGTGACCCCGTGCCAGCCAGAGGGATCCCAGCCCCGGCCACACTAGGCCAGTCGGCGCAGCCTAGGTTAACAGTTAACTGGTTAAACGATATCATTTTAATCGTTTGGTCCTCAGCTGGCTTAAATCCATTTAGCTCCATGATCTGGACCTTGTTTGTTTGTTTCACAGAACATGTGGATTTTTTTAACATGCTAATACCTTTTTATTTAGAGGCCTGATTCGAAGAGACAGGCTGTGAGAAACCTTCACTCCCACAGAAGTTAAGGATGCACAGCACTTCTCAGAATCAGGCCCTAACACTACAATCTCATAGTCACAATTATCCTCCATATTAATAGCCCCAGAAACCTCACTAGTTGAAGCTTAGTTGTTCTGTGTCTGGTGAAATTAATCCTCTGTTGATAAACTTGAAGGTTCTGTTTGGATTAGACATGGTTCACTGTGTTAAAAATATGGGTATGTGATTATATAATCTGTAGTTTATTAAATTCATTCTAATTTATCTACCTACACCATAGCCTAATAAAGTCTGGCAACCTGTATATGTAATGGAGTAATTAAAGGCACAAAAATAAACTGTTGAACCACACGCTGATTAACTACAAATCTCCCCCCCGCCTTCCCCCAATCCAATAACAAAAATGTATTTTAATAGTTCACATCTTTGGGATTTTTTTCTCTTCCAATTAATATTGAAAATGAAAATCCATTTTTTTTTTTTTGCTGAAGGCCAAAATCAACTGTGGATAAACATGTAAATGTGATATTCCTGATGCACCTGCAATTAATTTTATTGTTATTTTTTATTTCAATTGTCACTCTACCAGGATAACTGATAGGTATTAAAATTTATTTCATGTCTTTAAAAAAAATATGGTTGATATGCTCAATGGAGCTAAGCTTATTTATGCCAGCAGAAGATCTGGCTCCTCTTTAGCTGAGAAATATAAAGATCACAGTGTAATGTTTTGTTTAAGGTTCTTATAAACATTTAGAAAATGATGATGATCTGATGCAAAAACCTGAAGTTTTGTTTACTGGGAATCTGACCTGAAAGGTTCTGCGAGCTGAAAGGGGCTGAGCAAACTCCTGTTGAAATCGATGGGTTATGAAGGCACTTAGCAATTGGCAAGATTGAGCCCTAAGGGAGATGGAAACTATTCAGTAACAAAGAAAAACTTAGCCAGTCATGGGTGTATTCTTATTTTTTCTTTTTTCAGCTAAGTTATATTTAACCCTTCACATTGCTGCAGCTTTTGTACGGGCTCACAGATTTGTCTTTGCAAGGAATTTTCATTGTGAAGTAATAGTGAACAGCTGCACCACTGCAGCGCTTCACTGTAGAGTAGACTCTCACTACAGCGATGGGACAGGTTCTCCCGTCACTGTATTTAACCCAGGGGCAGTAGCTAGGTTGATGGAAGAATTCTTCTGTCAGCCTAGCATTGTCTACACAAGGAAGTAGGTCTGCCTAGCTACCTCGTGCAGGAGTGTGGATTTTTCACATCCCTGAGAGACATAGCTGTGCTGAGGAAAGTTTCCAGTGTGTAGACCAGCCTTAACATCCACAGAATCAAAGAACAACCACAAATCTTAGCATTTTCCAGTCCTAGTGCAAAGCACATTTTTTTTCAAACTTGCTTTCTTGCACATAACATATCAGATTAACTCCCCCTCACACATAGGTATACGTTATACATATGCAATCTTTCCCTTTAGGGTGAGGAATGAAGAGGAACACACCTTGACAAATATTAGTCACTGTTTATTTTTAACTCTGGAAGGTGCTTGGAAGCAGGGTTATGAGTGTGGTGTAAGAACCTGAAAAGAACAGAATTTTGATTTTTATTTGAGCATAAGCTTTTGTGGGCTACAGCCCACTTCTTCAGATGCAGTGGGCTGTAGCCCACGAAAGCTTATGCTCAAATAAATTTGTTAGTCTCTAAGGTGCCACGAGTACTCCTGTTCTTTTTGCGGATACAGACTAACACGGCTGCTACTCTGAAACTTGATTTTTATTGACATTCTATTTTTTTCTGGCGCACAAAAACAGCTTAATGTTCATGGCAGCTGGAAAGTAGATGGAAGAAACAATATTTGTACTTTATCCTTTGTTTTGTTGCCTTCCTAGTCTTGGAGAGTGACCCTTTCTCTTATTAGAGATTTAAATCCATTAAAAAACACATGATTTGTGCAGATGTAACAGACAATAGCTTCTCATCCAAATTTGAAGTATAATCATGTACAAACAGTTATTTGACCAGCATTGCTAGTTGCTTTAGTGTTAAGTGGACAGTTAACAGCTTAATGGCCCCTTCAAAACGTAAGTGCTTTATTTTTAGTATGCATTGACAAAATTGTGTTGGGAGTGCAATTTACTCTCATCCATACAGATCTACAACCCAATGCCTCAAATAGTTGTAATTGTTAGCCTGCTCCAGTTTCCAAATAGTCGCTAGATATATCTATTTGGATGGACTACAAACATGGTCATGTTCCATCCAGAGTGTAACAACTTTATACAGTCTTACTACAATTTTAGTGAAATGTGACATTTGTTGGGTAGCTCATTAATTACTTCCCTAATCATTGCGGCAAGAAGAAAACCTGCCACTTAAATCAGAAATTTATATGATGCAAAGGAAAATCCCTCATGCCTTAAATCAACATAGTTTTGAATATTTCTTTGGTAAGCTAAGTCATAAATAGGTCCACTTTCAGTACATTGTGTACGGAATTCAATGCATAATAATTATTATTATTGGTAATACAGACTGTGTGTTGAATTCACTGGTTAAAATTTTATTTGAGTGTTTTTTTGTTTTGTTTTAAGAAAAGGGGGGGGGGGAGCAGAGGGCGGAAACCAGGGGAAATCTGTTTCTATAGCTTACAAGGTTTTTATATCTATGGCAAAATTAAAAATCAGAAATCAACATAACAGTTATAAAATAGAACTGGCAATAGTAAATGGCTTGAGGTTTGGTAATGGAACAGATTGTTAGTGAAATTTTGTTGTGGGATTGGCAGTGGAATGGAACCTTTCACTTCTAGGTCACCAGTCTGAATCTCGTGCAGGTGAATCTGGTCCAGGTCAGTTGTTACCAAAAGTCATTTCCTTATGATGGGTGGCTGTGCTCTTAGTCCTGCTCCTGGTAAACGAGTGTCCACATCACAAACTAACACTAATTGGTGACCTTGTTAGCAGCTCTGGTCTTAGAGTGGATCCCTTGAGTTTAGGGTTGAGGCACTTCAACAAGGTAGATTGGGGGGGGGGGGGGGGAGCGGGGATTTCACTTTTGCTACTTGTGCTCCCAACCCAGCAACTTTCCCCAGCACTAACTTCACTAGCAGAAAAGTTAATAATAATAATAAAATGGAACAGCTGGTAAAGACAGAATGTACTAGACTTGGCACTAGTCTTCTCATCCAAGTTTAAGATCCATGCAAAAGAGACTTGAAAATGTGAGGAAGCACCTCCTGTTGGTCTTGAGCAAGTTCCTCTGGCCAGTGCTCAAAACAGCTGCAGGAACCACAATAAGTCTCCTCTGCCAGAGGCGAGATTGTTGCGACACAGAACCTTTTCTGAGTGTGGGGGGACAAGTAAAGGGAAGAAAAAAAGGGGCCTTGATAGCTGTCCTCCAACCAAACTTCCCCCAAACAAAACCGAATTGCCTAATGGGGGGAGTGAGTCCTAATTTTATTCATGGGATCAATTCAGGATTTTAGAAAATGCCCTTAAAAATGAGTATATGCATAGTAAACTGAAGGGACATTATTTAAACAGAAGTCAGTTTACTTTCCACGGATTTGTGGTTATATTCCTTCAGCAACTGGTATGCACCAATTGGAGTTACATATGCATATCAAGAGGCAAACAGGCTCCTTTGTAAACAGTGGACCTCTCCTGCATAATCTCCCTCTTTTTCTTGTTTGTTCATTTCTATTGATGTGGATGGAAGCTGTGTGTTTGGATCAAGAGCAGTGCAATATATGGTCCCGAGAAATCTTTCTTTTCATTGCCCTTGCTAATATCCGGTTACCAGTTTCATATCTATTCATTTGCAGGAGCAGGAATGGAAAGCTTTTTTTTTGTCAAGTATTTACAGAAAAGTGAGGATGGGGGGAAATAGGATAGTCGTATTTGTGATTATTGTCACCTAGGCCTCTGAAATCATAGTCTCACTTTTCTAAAGCCTCTAATTTTCACTTTGTGAGGAACTCTTGTTGTTAAGAAATCACTCACCTTGTTAAATGTCCATCTTTGAAAATGTACAGTGTGCCTCTGTGATCAAATGCTCAATCCTATTCCTGTATAATAAGTTGGCTAGACTGTTTCATTAAAAATCCTAAATTAGAGAGTAACATCTAGATTTTTTTAAAAAATGCTGTTTAATGATTATTTATATAGCAAAATTATGAAGAGGCAGCAAAATATGCATTAGTGGATTGCCTGTACTGTGTGTATGCATGTGTGTAATTTTTTTAAGTGTCTTCCAATGCATAGTTTAGTAATAATGGGCAGAAAACTATCCCAGAATCAAAGTCTGTGTTGATTTACCACTGTGAATAAGTTTTGAAACCTCCTATGTTATATTGGATGTCAGATAGTTCTGTTGTGAATGCAGTAACACTTTTATGTATCCAGGTAACAGTACAACAGTTGTAACATGTATCTGCATATTGGTAAATTCTGGAGTTCCTACAGGTGCAAGTATAATCTACTCATTAGTAGGTATTATGCCCTCCACTGTGCCCAGTCCACAGAGTATGTGGGTCTTTTACAGCTCTCAGTTTAAGAACCTGGTTCTTAAACTCAAGCTGCGGATACTCATACTTCAACTTCTTGACGTCCCCAGTTTAATCCCCAGTGTCAACCAAAGATGGTGGTTGCCACACAAGTAACACCAGTTCCATGCAATAATAAATTACTGGCAGTGTATTTGCTTGATTCGGATATTTGAAATTTAGCATAAAACACAGTGGGCCAAAACTGCCATTGACTTCAGATGGAGTTTTGTCTGAATAAAGATATCAAGACTATGACCATTATTTTTCACAGTGGATTCCTGTTTATCTCAGACTTCACCTTAGTTTCTATAAACATTTAATCTTATTTGAGCTGATGGAAGTGAAGGGAATGCTGAGTGTTAAAGGTGTTTGCTGAACTGTTTGGGAAAGGGAGGAGGAGGAGGATAGCTTCAGTAGTACACATCTGCTGTTCTCATGCAATTCTTGGAAGAGAGCAGCAGTTTCTTTAACACTTTAGATTTTTCAGTTCAGTTGCTCAATACCAATTTTTGTCTTATTCATTATTATTGTTTTCACATTTCAATATAATTTATTTGCCCGGTCTGAAGTAGGGAACTTTGGAGAAAAGTGTAGTTACATTGCACAGTCTGTGAGTATGCAAAGAAGATAGACAAATACATTTGTCGCAAGTCATTAGCTGACATAAATTATGCTTCCATTCTGCATAAACTGAGCAGTATACAGTTTTATTGCACAGTGATTTTAAGCTTAAAAATAACTGGTGGGACTTGCATCTTCTGGCAGATCACAGGCCTTTACCTTTGAGAATAAACTAGACAAAATGCTATCCATATGGTTGCCTAATGGCTGAATGACAGGTTATAAACTACAGACCATTTTTAAAAATAGAGTAAAACATACAGTGTATTACAATTCCAGAGAACTATTAGCCCAGATTTCATTAGTCTAAGGTTACATTTTAGGATGGAAAATAAGAGGAGCTCCTTAGCCTCTATGTCCTGCAATAACATTTTATCAGCAGGCAGACTCTCATTAAATACACCCCATCGGCTGCATTCAGGCCAATTTCTGAGTTGAAATGTTGTATTAACTTGACTATTCCCTGCAGGTTATTACTCTTGGAAAATTATAACGAAGTGAACAATCCACAAATCAGCATTTCTCATTTATACCAGGCCTTAATCTAAACTACAGTATGGAACCATGACTACATGAAGAGTTCCCTTTGTGCCATGGTGAGAAACAGAATTATTTTGTGTGTGCCTAAAGAAAGAATCTCGTGATTTTTCTTTTATACTTCACAGTTCACTGTGGTTTTGATAAGTTTTACCAACGTGTGTGCATTATATTATGCCTATTGAGTCAATCACACTATTGCATAATGCATGTCATTTCTGGGACCATATTTTAACTTTTTATAGTATTATATGGCAAAGTACATTTGACTGTACAAAAATGCTTCTCTCTTGCTCTCTTTCACCTGCCAGCATTTTGGGCCACACCTACAGTAGATCATTCAACCTGAAAGCTTTCCAAGTGAAAGCAAGGGAAATTTTATGAATTCTTAATTATACCTTCCCATCAAACCTTTGTTTATAAAGGAATTTCAGGGGTCTAACTAACTAAGAAAGCTGGCTTCTTTGCACTGTAGAAACATCATAAATTTAGTATACGGCAAACTTTTTTTTTTAAATTTCATGGCACTGCAACAGTTCCAGTAAACTTGGAAAGCTTTAAATACACCGCTCCCTAAATCTTTGTGAAAAGAATAGAATATTATGCGATGGCTAGTAAGGGGGAAGCAACATTTTTTTCATACAGCTTTCTTTATCAAATGTTAGCAATTTATCAAATGTTAACAATAAGCAAAGACTTGCAGGGAGTTACTCCCTCTTGCTTGCATAACAGTTTGCACTGAGAAATGAAAATAAAGTTCTCGATGCTTACATCGTAGGCTTCTTTCTCATAGATGGAATGAGTTGCTAAATTTCCAGAGGAATAGAAAAGCTCCTGGGCTTAAAAAAAATTGGATTTCCACTGGGCAAGGGTGGTGGGGAAGTATGTGTGTGATTTTACTTATGAATTACAATGAATGTACTTATTGCATTCAGTTTTTATTAATTGCTTGCTTTATTTGTCTACACCCACCAGTTCTTACTTTGCCATATTGTTAATTAAAATCCTCTTCATTGCTACCAGCAGCATAAGAAGCTTCATCCATTCTAATGAAATGTGTTAGCGACTTCTGCCCCCTTCCCTCCCGGTGCACGTGCTCTTTCTCTCACTCTCGTGGGTGCATTTCTGGAGAATAGGATGAGACTTCATTTTCCCCAAGGGCTTACATGAGAGAATAAAAGAGGGTAATTGGATCTGCCTTGCTCCTTGTCTTCAGCACAGAAGATTAAGAGCCAACCACCACAAGATAGATAATTTTGAATAAATGCTAAACATTTGTGTGTATGTTCATGGGGGTCTCTTATGCTGTGTGTGTTTAAAAGGAGTACAGATACCTCAGTGTATGTGTGAGGGTGAGCATGAGGTGGGGGAGGGAGTTTAGAGAATTGTATTTATCCATCTTTGGATGTCACTAAAAAGTAATACTATTTTCATTATTGTTCTGTGGTTTCTCTGGTAGAAGGAAAAGAGCTATCTGAATAAGGAAGGTTTTTCTTTTTTACATTAAAAACATTCGTGGTGTCTAGGGTTTCTATTCCAAATGTGTTATAAAGAACAAATTAAGAGACTAATTTCTGATGGCCTTATAGGTGGACTCCTAAATCTGATTTTCATTTTATATTCATTGTATAATGAGGAATAAAAAGTAAACACCTTTTCAGGAGTGTAATAATTGAAATGTAATCCTCAGCAATATCTTAGGCCAGGGATTCTCAAACTTTATTGCACCGTGACCCCCTCCTGATAACAAAAATTATTACACGACCCCGATGGGGGGGCTGAAGCCTGAGCCTGCCCAAGCCCCGCCGCTCCAGGTGGGGGGAACAAAGCCAAAGCCCGAGCCTCGTGCCCCAGGCCGGGGAAAGACAGGGGGCAAAGCCAAAGTCCCAGGGCTTCAGCCCCAGGCAGGGGGCCTGTAACCTGAGCCCCACCACCAAGGGCTAAAGCCCTCAGACTTTGGCTTTGGCCCCAGGCGGTGGGGCTTGGGCTTTGGCCCCGGGCCCCAGCAAGTCTAACGCCAGCCCGGGTGACCCCATTAAAACGGGGTTGCAACCCACTTTGGGGTCCCGACCCACAGGTTGAGAACCACTGTCTTAGGCTATGTCTACGTGCCCCGCAGTTTGGACTTAAAGAGTGTGAATAGCAGTGCACACTGAAGTTCTGTGCTGTAACTCCTCTATACGGATGCTGTGGGTGAGAACTAAAAGGTTCCTAGTTCACATTAATATAGTCCTGAACTAGAAATCTTATAGTTTTTGCCCTCAGCATCCATCCCGGAGAGTTATAGTGAAGTACTCTGGTGCGCACTGCTGTTCACACATCCCTGTAGCCAAACTGGGGGGCAGGGGAGATGTGCTCTTAGAAACAAGAACAGAAAGTGTCCAATGAGTAAATCCAAGGACTTTATACATAAGCAAAGAACAAGACCACAGATTTAAAAAACTGAATGATCATTAAATCTGGAGCTTTCATTGTTTTAAAAACTTCTTTTGGAACAGTCATGTAAACAGTTGGGTTACTTGTTCTTCGAGGGGAAAAATTGATATTTTCCATATGACCATAGCTGGGTAAAATGCACCTTGAACCACATACACTTGCGTTGGAGGGAGCACATCTCAGTACTTCTAAGGAGAGATAATAAGTGACCTGGCATCACCCAGTGTTGCATATGACCTATATGCTGATGTCAGTTACACTTGCCCATACCTCCAAAAGGACAGAGGATCTCAAGATGAAGAAAAAACTAGTAGCTAGAGAAACATACCTTAGGATATCATATCCGCTTACAGTGGGCTGGTTACCCAGGGTGCAAATAAAGATAATCGGAAACTGAGGTGGGTCTGAGGCAGGACGATCACTGTTCAGGAGGGAGAGACATTTCTCAGCTGGAATACCAGGAAAGTAGCAACAGTTGTCCACACTCTCTGCCCCCTTCCATTTTTTTAAACCACCTATCTGATTCCTTGAACGTCTCCTGTGAACTAATGAAAATCTAGGCAATGACAGAGTAAACATTTCTTCAAGCCACTTTAAGCTGTTGTAAGGAGGTTAAGTATCAGAGGGGTAGCCGTGTTAGTCTGAATCTGTAAAAAGCAACAGAGGGTCCTGTGGCACCTTTAAGACTAACAGAAGTATTGGGAGCATAAGCACTTGCATCTGAAGAAGTGAGGTTCTTACCCACGAAAGCTTATGCTCCCAATACTTCTGTTAGTCTTAAAGGTGCCACAGGACCCTCTGTAAGGAGGTTAGTTAATCAGCTCCCAGAGATAGTGGTGATACCAGTGAGAAGACCCATCAAGTCTTCTGAATAATGTTTAAAAGGTTCTATGGAAAAAGTAACAACTTGCTCATAAAAATGCTTTTGTTTTTTCTGGTGATAAATACATGTATTTTTCTCTGCCTGTGGAAGTGCTTTATGGATCCTGAACTTTTCAGGTGCTAGAGAATAGCTGCTTTAGGCCCTGATCCTGCAATGGCTCCACAGAAGCTAACCTGCACCTGTGTAGAGATCCCTTGTATTTATTGGGTGCAGCGATCTACCTGCATGTGCACAGTCATAGACTGAAAAGTAGGATGAGTTTTGGGAAAGTTCTAGAGATTTTGTGTTTCCCATTCACTTTTTGTTTTACATGAATTTTTTTTAAGTTTCATAAACCAAGTAATGTAATAAAGAAACAAGCATCAGAAGTGAATCCAAATCAAGAATAATTGAAATCAAATAAGAAAGCCCAGCAAGTCTAGGAAAACATTTTTATCCCAAAAAGCTATTTTAATATTTATATTGAATACAACTCTTTAAAATTACTTGTAAAGGTAAGTATGCCAAGTGAATTTGAAATAGTTGGTATTTTTGGTTGAGCTGACTTAACTGTGTTGACAGTTACTGCATAGACTGATAGTATAATGAAGAGAACAAAGAAGTGTACACTGGAAAGGATCCAGCCCTGTAAGCCTCTACACACAGGGAAGGTTATTTAAAATCAATGGGAGTTCCACGAGTGGGTGTTGTTTTGGATTGGCCTGAAAGAAATGGTTCGTTTGTCTGTTTCCCTCTGAACTTGGATGTTTAAAGTTAGGCCCTGGAGTATATGTCCTGATTTTCATAGAAATCTTTGGGACTTGTGGGTGTTCTGCACTGCTGAAAATCCTAGATATGGCCTTAGAAGCCCAACTTTTGGCACCCAAGTATGAAAAATTTGGTCAGGCAGGAAGAATTTGTGAATTTAATGCAACTTTCTTCTGAGCTTTCAGTATGTTTTTGTGGGATAGGCAGAAATAATGTGTTTTTCTTGAGAGATCTTCTCTCACACAAGTACATAAACGAACAATTCTAGAGATGTCCCCAAAGTACTAGTATTGGAAGAGATGGCCCTTGTAAGCCTAAAAATGGATTCTGTAACAGCAGTGAGCCCAAACTTATTTCTTCTTGTGAGACCGAGACCACATGGTAATGCTCTTGAAAGTTGTGCAGAAAAGATCATGTGGCTTCCCTATAAATATTCTGGATAGAAATTGTACAGAGGTTTGCTACAGAAGCATCACTCAGACCAATTATGCCTTGACATGACCTTGAAGTTACAAAGATGCCAAAATGTAACGATGTGACAAGCAGTCATTTAGACATAGTTCTCTTTTACCGTACAGGTGTGAAACGAAACACAGCTTTAGTCTTTCTTGGATAAAATTCCAGAGACTTTTTCACACTGGTTTGTGGAGAGGAACCTGACTAGAGTAGACATATGAGTATAAGGAAAATGTTGGAAGGATGATTGATGAATTAAAATGGAATTCTGACACCACCTTTCAGAGGAATTACAGATGTATCTATTGCACAACTTTATTTAGAGTGAGGTGGATCAGTTACTAAGGCCTGAAGCTTGCTCACTCGCTGGGGTGAAGTCACTGCTACCGGTAAATTACCTTCCATGGGAGAACTTCAGCTCCCAGGCAATGAGAGCCACATTAGACCTTTACAAAGGGGGTTTCTTAAATAGAGATTATAATACAATAAGTATCTTCTGTACTATATGACTAGCAGCTGCAGATAAACTCATGAAAAATAGCTGCCAGATGTAAGCAAGACTCTGACAGCTGAAGCAGGTCATGAAGTGATTTTTCTGGGGCACATTTGAAATGGTCAATGATGGACTTTTCACACCAGGCATCCAAGTTTTTTCTTTTGGTATACTCCTTTCTACCATTTGGGAGGACCTCAGGCAGCTTCCTGGAGACACCAGATCTTTCAACATCAGTCTTCCGAGGCATAAGTAGAAGAGAAGAGGTTTTAGAATAAATTAATGAATTAAACAGCAGTAAGACACCAGGATCACATGATATTCACCCAAGAGTTCTGAAGGAGCTCCAATATGAAATTGCAGAACTAGTAACTGTGGTATGTACCTATTGCTGAAACAAGCCTCTATGCCAGATGACTTGAAGGTAGATAATGTAATGCTGATTTTTTTAAAAAGAGCTCCAGAGGCAATCCTGGCAATTACAGGCCAGTATGCCTAACTTCAGCATTAGGCAAATTTGTAAAAATTATAGTGAAGAACAGAATTATCAAACACATAGATAACCCCTATGTGTTGGGGAAGAGTCAACAAGGCTTTCGTAAAGGTAAGTCATGCCTCAATCTATTAGAATTCTGAGTGTGTCAAGAAGCATGTGAATAAGGGTGATCAAGTGAATATAGTGTGCTTGGATTTTCAGAAAGTCTTTGACAAGTTCCCTCACCAAAGTCTCTTAAGGAAATTAAGTAGACATGGAATAATAGGGAAGGTCTTCTCATGGATCAGTAACTAGTTAAAAGACAGGAAACCAAGGCTAGGAATATGGCCTATGGAATATGAAAACAATGGTCAGTTTTCACAATGGAGAGAGGCAAACAGGGCACTGGGCTAGATGGATTGTTAGTTTGACCCAGAATGACTGTTCTTATGTTCTAGATAAAAGCTGTGTTGGCAAGGATCATAAGTCAAGTGCTTTGTCTGATGGGATTGCACTGGGACAGTAGTGAGAAGTATATTTGCCTCCAGAAAGAGGGAGCTCTTTGGAGAAATCAGGGCCACCATTACCTGATTCAAGGAATGCTATTAATTAGCTTTGCCTGTTTGTGAGAGTGTTATTCTTTCCTGACAGCTGTGTGGCAACAAAGATGTCATCTAGTGGGGCACTGCCCAGTTCCACACCTGCAGGCTTTCCCACACAGGATGAATGATTTTGTTACCTTCCTGCTTGCTGATGTAAACCATAATTGTCTGTCATTTGAATAAGGGCTATGGTTTGTAATGCCACATCTGACTCCTCTTAGTTCATCCAGGACCTCTCTCATTTCCAGAAAACTTACATGCACATGCTGTTCCTAAACAGAGTAAATCAGTATCTTGGGTGTGGTCCCTTTAATGTGGGCTTATTTTTTCAGGCAAAATATATCTGTGATTCCTATATTTTGGATAGGAGGAATTTGGATGTCCTTTCTGAAGTTCAGATTGCTCCTGAACAATCACCACTGCAGAGTCAGACATCATTTTTCATCTGTGAAAGATGGTTATGTATGTGACCACTGACATTACGGAGGGTCCACTGAAGTTGTCTCATGTGACCCTCCACGGGGAGCACTTTGGAAAAATTTGTTGAATCCTGTAGCTTCACTTGACAATGCTGAGGACTCATATGGCCAAGTCTCTGCCAGTAAAGGGTCTCTAGTCTCCCTTTCACAGAAAAGTCCTCTAAAAGGAATTGCTGGTTGAGTAGCTGTTTCTGTCAGAGCCTTTTAAAAACATGAAGGGGCTTAGAAGGAAGTACTTCCCTTCAGCTCTTTTAGGAGGGAAGCTGAGCACCCTTACTATAGCAATACTGAGCAACCTTGTAGTCTGACCCAAAAACATATCTTCTTGACTAGTGCCTTTCCCTTCTCCCACTGTTGGATAAGAGAGAGGGCTGCCAGACCGACCTTGGGAAATGAAAGGTGTCTTCCATTATCTTGGCTTTGGTGAAATTAACCTTTCCCATAATGGTTTCTCACTGTCTTGGCAAGTCCTTGAGCTTCTTCTGCACTTCCCTAATGAAGACTGGATGCTTGCAGCTGTGCAAGTTGGCATGCATCTTTCCCAGAGGCAGCTGCTCTTGCTCAAACATCAGATACATTAAAGGCTGTCCTAACGTGTTGATGGTATGTCTCCGAGCTCTTGTAGATAACATGTTTGATTTATATCCATATATCTTTGGACAGAGAATTGACAGATTTGTGGGCCTTCTTCCACATTTCAGATTGGTACTTGCCTATGTAGGACTGGCAGCCAATAATCAGCATTGTAGACCGGTAAAAAAATCCCATATTTGGAAGATGGTGGATGTGAGAGCCAAACCCATGTGTTCTGCCAGTCTTGCCAGAAACGTCTGTAAAAACCAAAAAGTTATTCTTTATGTTCCTTTAGGGACTGCTGTTGTGATGTGTGGAATCTGCCAAACATCCCTCACCATAACACAGCTACTCTATCAGCAGAAAGCGCCATCTTTAGGTTTTTCAAAATACCTGCCCTGGAGTAATGGACTCCTCCTGAAGTCCACTGTGAAAGGAAATACTGTAATCATTTTCTTAATTAACAGGGGAGGGGGGAAGTCAGGAGGAATCCCAGTTCTCTGGGAGAGTTACTGGCTTTTCTCTCTTGTCCCTGAAAAAATATAGTTAATTAAAAGAGTGACCTGGCTTTTTGTGCCAAGGATTGCACTTCTGATAGGTAAATAAATACCCTGTAATAAAATTGTCAGCGTAACTGGTAAGGATGTGGGTTATCTCAATAATTTTGTTCTGTTTAATTGTGAAATACTTTATACCTGCACTGAATCTTTTATTAAGTGTCCTGCTCTCCATCCATTTAAGCTCTGACAGAGCTCCATGTCAATGCTACCAAACAGGCATAGACTCTGGTTATGGAAAATTCACTGACAAGTGTGGGCTTACTCAAGGCTTTGTCTTCATGGCCTTCTAGTCCAACGTCAGGCTTATGGTAAGGGCCAGAAGCAGCTTAAGCTGTTTCTGCAGGTAGTAGGTCCCAGGGTGAACATCTGGGTGCAGCCAGCACAGTGCAGCCACTCGTGCACCACCCTAATGCGCTGGTTGTGCTTTCTCTATGAGAAACATTGCACATCTGTACTTGCACCATTTAAAACTGAGGCTGCTGCTTCTCTGCCACAAAGGGGGGTGAGGTGGACAAGAGAAAATATTAATTAGAGATACTGCTGCAAAAAAGGACTTAATTATTTTTTATCCTCCCCAGAGTGTATGGGACTGATCTGAACACTTAAGTAGGCTTCGCCTTGTGCCCCCGCTGGAACAATAATTTTCCCAAACTTGTTTTCTTAAAAAAAAGTTTAAAGCCAACAGAAGGAGATACTAGTAAAACCATATATTGGAAATGAAGCGGGTTTGTTATGGTTGGGGGAAGAGGCAACTCTCCATCAAGAGTGCAGATGTAGTGCAGCAATAGCTGAGATCAGCGGCACAGCAATCCCTAGGGAGCTCCTGCATGATCTACAGTAGGAGGGAAACTGACTTTTAGAGCCTCTTAAGCAGTGGTTTTGTCGGATGGATCCCTTTGACAATCTTAAAAATAGTCTGCGGACCGCCAGGGGTCCATGGCCCCTTGGGGGGCCGTGAGCAGGTTTCAGGGGGTCTGCCAAGTATGGCTGGTATTAGACTCGCTAGGGCCCAGGGCAGAAAGCCAAAGGCCCACCGTCTGCAGCCCAGGGACCTGAGCCCCACCACCTGAGGCTGAAGCCTGAGCAACTTAGCTTTGTGGTGCCCCCTATGGCAATTGCCCTCCTTGCTACCCCCTAATGGTGGCCCTGGCTTTTATATGCAGAAAAACAGTTGTTGTGGCACAGCTGGGCCGTGGAATTTTTATAGCACGGGGGGGGGAAGGCGGTTCAGAAAGAAAAAGGTTGAGAACCCCTGCTTTGGAGACTGTTTTGGTTCCAATTAATGGATGATGATGATGCAGTAGCTCCTGCTTTAGCCAATGGTTAAAGCATCCAGAGCTGTGGTAGATCTATGGCAGCAGGTGCCTTTTGGAGAGAAGTCTTAATAATTTTAAACCAAAATATAGAAGTTAACAATGCCTTCTCCCTCGACTTTTCTCTAATTATAGATCCATTTTATTTTGCACACAGGGCAGAGAGAGAGTTTCATAGAAACACCTGCTTGCATCTGAGAGAGTGATGTATGGTAATGCATTTAGGGCCTAGTTCAGCAAGTACTCAAGTACGTACATAGTCTCATTGACTTCAGCAGGACTTCTCATACTTCATACGTTGTGTGTATTCAATACGTTATGTTCGCGCTCATGTACCTTGCTGAATTGGGGCCCTAGATATTTATCTCCCTCTGGAATGTGTAACTGCTTGTCCCAGTGAAAAGACTGCTTGTTATATTACAATTTATTAAACAAGGAGAGTGGTAACTGAGAACCTGAAACTTGGGCTTTGGCAGACAGTCTTTCAGCTCATTTTAAAAATTATACTATTTGCAGTTTCAAAGACTTATTTCTGCAGCTGTGCTGCATCCTGAAATTTAGGCTGGTTTCACATATGGAGTAAATCCAGATCACATGCTAATTTTACACCTGTGCTTTTTTAAAGCTTTGGGATCTTAAATAGTTCTCAGTTTAATATATTTGTTTTTTAAAAAAACATTTTAAATTCACCTTTTAGTGATACCCTTAAGATAGGAGGATATTGTATTTTCAGGTGTTTAAAAAGCTAGAAGAAGGAATGCAAATTGAGTGCACAAAGTGATTAGGAAGCCATATGTTTAATAATGAAAACAGGCTCTATTTCATGGAGGCTGTGGCATAACTAGTAAATGACTAAAGGTATAAATGACAGATTGATTAAACTAGTATGGAAAAACTGTCATTCATAGAAACATTTAGAAAGGAAAAGCTGTGGTGAAGGTGGTGAGAGAGGGCAGACCAGACCCCTCTCTTTCTTTCTAATGAAGATCAATCTGATTAATATAGAAGTTTGGAGTGGTGACTTTCATCATATTTGTGCATGCGAGGCCATATCTGAGCAAGAATTGTTTTCTTTTGGTTAATAAACATTTGTTTTGCCTCAAGTACTAAACAAAGTTGTTCTGTTCCACCATGTGGAACACCTCTGTAAGGTTTACAAAGGAAACAAAAAATGCAGGTTAACTAAATAGAACCACTAACGCTTATATGAAAATCTAGTTCAGGGGTTCCCAAACTTGGTTCTCGGCTTGTTCAGGGTAAGCCCCTGGTGGGCCGTGAGACACTTTGTTTAACTGAGCGTCCGTGGTTCGCTGCTCCCGGCCAATGGGAGCTGCAGGAAGCGGCATGGGCCGGACCACCGCTTCCCGCAGCTCCCATTGGCTGGGAATGGTGAACTCCGGCCATTGGGAGCTGCGAGCGGCCATACCTGCGGATGCTCAGGTAAACAAAGTGTCTCACAGCCTGCCAGGTGCTTACCCTGAACAAGCCGCGAATCAAGTTTGGGAACCCTTGATCTAGAATAAACACATTTTTTGCTTATTTTTCCTGTATTGTGAATTTGTTAGTTGGTGAAACCACTACTCACTGCTCTATGTCATGAGCTTCAAGTTCATGCAGTCTCTGTAGACTTACCTATCCACAGAGCTTCAATAATTACAGCTGAATCTTGCTATTAAGCACTTGTCTACACAGGAAAGGTCTACTGGTATAAACTAAAGACTGAATTTAACTCAGGCCTATGTGGACACTTATTCTGGCATAAGAATGTCTTATTTTTTTTTTTTTTTTAGTTCTGTCCTCGCTGTGGGCAAGGCATTTAGATGCAAGTGATATCCAGAAATTAAAACACATCATTGTTTTGTTCTCCTTTAGGAACACACCTGTCCCTCAAAATGTTTTTCTGGAACACAAAATGGAAACCATTCCACAGACTCATTACTAATACACCAGAAATGTATACATGCATGTGTCCTGCATGACTTGTAAATGTGGTATGTGGTGGCATGTCTGCTGGAAACTTGTGGTTTTGAAAGTCAATAGGTAAAAAATAAATTTCAGCGTGATTGTATGACCCCTACTTCTCATTTTCCTGGTGGGCTTAAGAAATCCATAAATTTAAAATTATTAACAAAAAATGGCAAAGTTAATCACTATTTAGCAGTGATTCAATACGTCCTCAATAAATTCTAGAATGATACTGGAGGAAAATAAGCCTGATATTCAGACTTTGCAAATGTAAGTTAGTTGTAGAAATTAGTTAATTTATTTTAGGTGAGAGTAGATTGAATTCTTCTGTTCCTGGCTTCTGAACACTTCTGTACTTGCAGAGGTTTACCACTTCTTTGTTATAGTAACTCATACTTAGCATATCAGATAAATGCAAGTCGAAAAGAACATATAGGAGCAATTCACTTAAGGTTTCTGCTTCAATAATAAATCATGACTGTGAACTCTGAGCGGTTTAGATTTCTCAGAATGAATTACCACCTTTATCTGATTATTTTTCATGTCTTTTATAATAGCACTATATCCTACACTGAAAACAATAGTTTGATTGCCTTGCTGGTTCTAAGGTGGGACCGATCAAAAGAGCTCATGAAGAATGAGGCAGGGTTGTTTGGATTCTGGTCAACTGCAAATGTTCTGATTTCGGTTTCCCATAATTATTGAAGATCTATCCAAAGATCTCATTTTAAACTAAAAACAGGGTGTCATACAGAATGTGAAATAGCTCTGCATGCACCTTCAGGGTTTATTTGACTGAGTATGGTATCTGAGTTTATATGCCGGTTAGAGTCATTGGTGCTGGAACTAGCGGTTCTGGGGGGCTGCTGCACCCCCTGGCTTTAAGTACACCTCTACCCCGATATAACCCAACCCGATATAACACGAATTCGGATATAACGCGGTAAAGCAGCGCTCCGTGGGGGTGGGGCTGCGCGCACCAGCGGATGAAAGCAAGTTTGATATAACGCAGTTTCACCTATAATGCGGTAAGATTTTTTGGCTCCCAGGGACAGCGTTATATTGGGGTAGAGGTGTAGTAATAACAGCCCAAATACATGGTTTCCACCTTCAGCACCCCCACTATAAAAATTGTTCCAGCACCACTGGTTAGAGTAGTATAAATGAAGTAGTAGTGGCCTTGAACTCTTAATTATTTGTAAATTTTCTATTATTCACAGACTGCAAGAGAGAGTAGCATAAGTGGGTCCAAAACCTGATTTAATAGGGCCAGATCCTGCCATTCTTACCTGCTCCTATTGACTTCATGGGGAATTTCAGCTGAGTAAAGATTGCAGGATTTTGTATGTGTTTATACTAGCTGTATGCTCTTGTGGCTCGAAAGCTTGTCTTTCTCACCAACAAAAGCTGTTCCAATAAATCAGTGGCTCTCAACCTTTCCAGACTACTATACCCCTTTCAGGAGTCTGAATTGTCTTGCGTAACCCCAAGTTACACCTCAATTAAAAACTACTTGTTTATAAAATCAGACATAAAAATACAAAAGTACAAAATACAGTACACAATTACTGAACAATTGCTTACTTTCTCATTTTGACCATATCATTATGAAATAAATCAATTGGAATATAAATATTGTACTTACATTTCAATGCATAGTCATTGTACGAAATTTTAGTTTGTACTGACTTCGCTAGTACTTTTTATGTGGCTGTTGTAAAACCAGGCAAATATCTAGATGACTTGGTGTACCCCCAGGGGTATGCGTACTCCTGGTTGAGAACCACTGCAATAAAAGATATTACCTCACCCACCTTGTCTCTCTTTGTGCTAGCTGTCAGTCAGATTTGCTGGAAGATGAGTTTTCTTCCAGTTTATTTACAATGATGTGACAGAGAGTAGGCAACAAGTTTCCCCAAGTCTCCTGTATATCAGGTGCTTTAGGGCCAAAGAAGGCTACTTCAGCCATTACACTTAAAGGAGTTCCCTAGCTGCTCAGCAGCCTGAGTGGAGGATTCCTTCCTGTTGCCTTGGGCTGGCACTGGGGCATTGTATTGGCCAAGAGGACCTTTTTCATTTAGAAAGCATTTTACGAATGAGCCACACTACATTTGATCTTTATTTCTTACTTTTAATATTCATTTGGTGAATTCTTCCAAATTTAAAGACCAGAATTTGGAATTTCACACCTGTTTACTATCTGGTGAAACCCCACTTTACTGCTTGCCACTGGGTGGATGCACTTTGCCATTAAGCAAAATTTAAGCTAATTATTGTCCTGATGAGTCAGCAGTCATTCCCACTCACTGGATGAAGTGAGTTGTCCTGAGGAGATGTCCTGGTAAAAGTGATAATTAAGCATGCCCCAATTAAGTGAAGTGTATGCATATGAATGTGTGTAATTTATTATTATTATTATTTGTTTGTATTACCATTGTACCTAGGACCCCTAGTTGTGGACCAGGACCACATTGTGTTAGGCTCTCTGACACAAAACAACATATGGAATCTGCTGTAGAACAAAACTTGGAATCTTCAATTTTAGAGTTTGTCTACACTATGAAGACTATACCAACATAGCTATGATGGCATCACCCTGTACTGTAGATGCAGCCTAGCCAACAGAAGAGGTGTAGTAACACCACCTCCCAAACGACATTAGTTACATTGCTGTGTCTACACTGGGGTTATGTCGGCTTAGCTACATCATTCAGGGGTGGATTTTTCACTCACCCAATTGATATAACTTTCAAGTCTAGGCCAAGCCTTTGTAGTATATCTGTCTTATCAAGCCCTAAGATTTTTCTAAACATTGCACAATGTAGGCACCAAAGCATATGACTTCTTTGGACACCTAAGTTGCTATGTGCACATGCAAACGTCAGATTTATACGTGCATATCCCTAAATTTGAAAATCTGGCCTATACTTTGTAAAGCCCTTTTGGATCTCTCAGGTTAAGAGGTGCTATATAAATAAAAATTGTTCTTAATAATTGTCATGTAACAATAGTAAAGAGTCATTATCTTCTAACGCCACATAAGGAAACTTATTAACCTAAGGGAAACAGTATTATCCTAAGGGCTGGTCTACACTGGGGGGCGGGGGGGGTGTCAATGTAAGATACGCAACTTCAGCTATGGGAATAGCGTAGGTGAAGTCGACATATCTTATTTCGACTTACCTCAGGTCCTCATGGCGCGGGATCGACGGCCACGGCTCCCCCATCGACTCCGCTACCGCCACTTGCCCTGGTGGAGTTCTGGAATTGACGGGAGCGCGTTCGGGGATCGATATATCGCATCTAGACGAGACGCGATATATCGATCCCCGATTGATTGATTACTACCCGCCAATTCGGCGGGTAGGCTGGACGTACCCTAAAGCTTGCTTCTCTTTCTCTCTGTTTCACCAAAGAACAACTGATTAGAACATTCTTCGGCTCACCTCCTGCCTGGCTTTGTGTTACAGATTTAAAGAAACAGGACACACATGCTCTCCATAAGCGCTGATGAGAAACTACTGTAGGTTTTATTAAAAATTAAAATTGTGATTCAAAATAAAGTACTTCATAGCTAAGGCAATGCTCCACCCTCTACCTGGCTCAATATGGGTATGTCTTCACTGTAGAGTCAACACAAGTTATCTACGCTCTAGTTACTCCTCTCCAGTTAGCCTAGCTCAAGTGAGAGCAGTCATACTGTGAAATAACACTACAGCTGTTGTTATTGACACTGGTGCTACACTCATCAAGTGGTGCTGAGACTTCTAGGGACACGACCCATGGTCCTTAGCACTATGGTAAGCTGAGCTGTTCTATGAATTCTTTCTCAGTGAATAATGGAAGAACTTGTCTGTCCTTTCTGGGCACACAAGAGTGATTGTGATGGTATCAGAGTGGCATTTGAGTGGAGTTAGCCTGTGTCCACACTGCAAAGTGGTCTTTTTAGCTGCTGACAAGTTATGCGAATTCAAGTTTTAGCCTATCCCCTCCAATGGGCCAGCCAAATCAAGTTAAAAGCACCACCAAATTTGAGTTAAGGGATGTATGTGTGGATGAGATTTGAGTGAACCAGTTAGGGACAACATTTGAGTTATAACTTGAGTTAACTTTGCTGTGAGGACAAGACCTAAGTCTTAATATTCCAAAAATCTGTGGACAGGGAAGATTTTGTCTATACTATGTCAAGCAATGGCATGCTCAGTTGCAATGGAGTGAAATTATACACCATATTGTTCTCTCAGTAACACTCTTATATTGAGATTGTTTTTCATGTTGCATAATTCATTTGACTTGTTGTTCCACAGCACTCATATCTCTAGAAGCCTTCTAAGAGTAATTTATGCATTTGTGTCTGCAGTACTATTCAGCATGAACACTTGGGAGACTGTTTCTCTCTTCCCCCCGCCCTCCCCACCCCCCCAACTGAATTGTGCTGCAGGTAGCTAAACAGTTCCCACATACACACAACTCCCAATATTGCTAATAGGTGTCTTCACAAATATCCTGGTGCAGTGCACTGAATATGTAACCCTGGGACTAAAATCCAGATATGTAAATGAGGCTGAGAAGATGTAGGTTTCTGCTTTCAAGTCTTTAAGGGATTTTTGAAATACTTTGATCTCACAGCTGTTAAAGTCACATTGTTTTTCATTGTTACAGATACAGGGTTCTGGAAGCAACATATTTTAGAAGGCTTAAAATATCCTCAGAAATCCAAGTGGTTCAATGTGCTGAGTTGTGCCTTCAAAAAATACAAGCCTATCAAAGGAAGCTATTGTCCTGTGAAAAGGCAGCTAGGCTCAGGTGACAATGCCCTGAGCCAGGGCAGTAAATGGTTTGAATTCTAGCCTTCAAGGAGCATTTCAGTCACAGCATTGTTCTTTTTGACCTTTTCTTTGATGCCATTTACTTTGCTGTGAGATCCAGATGACACTAAAATGTGTCTCACAGTAAAGCAGAATTTAACAGCACTGTCAGAGTCACACCAAAGCAATAATAATACTTAGTACTCATGTAGCGTTTTACATTTTCTGAGTAGTATAAAGCTAAACGCTTAGGCCCCAATCCCGCAAACATTTACACACATACTTTGCTTTAAGCATTTGAGGAATCCCATTGAAGTTAAGCACCTGTGTAAATGTTTATAGGACTCGGGCTTTAATCACCGCTCTAGGCATGGTCCCAGTCTCCAGACAATTCCCGGAGATCTGAGGGGGTTGAGAACCAAATCTACTTCATCCGTTTGACAAGGTATGTTTAGTTTCTTCCTTTTGAAGGTACCAAATTTGCAGTTCCATAATCACCAGCTTCTCCATCAGTCCATTGCTGCATGTGCTCGGCTGGTGACAACTTTTGATACGGATCAGAGCTGGGGCCTAAGGTCAGCTTGTGGAGGGGAAAAATGCTAAATTTTGATTCTCTTCAATGCTGTGCAGCTTCCTAAGGCTTTCAATATTTTATGTTTCTCTGGCAATAAAGAATAATAGAAGTACCCTGGCAGGTGAGCTTAGCATTGAATAAAATCAGGCTTGCATTTCCCACCACATTATTATACATTTTTATTACAGTTGTGCCTAGGGAGTCAACCGAGAATGATGCCACTTTGTGCTTCGTCCGGTACAAATATAGACAGGCCCTGTAAAACACTGATAAATGATGTTACTGACATGGGGTCAGTGTATAACAGGGAACTCTCAGAACAGGAAATTGGTGATCAGCACATTAATTTTGGGGACTGACCAAAATGTAATAGCTCCTGGAGAAATTGCAGATATTATTGTTTGGTCATTCAGCCAATCCTGACAAAAACTGGTCTGTGTTCTCCCTACTGTAAAGCCCTTCTTTAATTTCAAGGATGTTTTCTTATTTAAAAAGAACCTCAATCTCTGTCTGTTTCATCTTACTGGACTGCTAAATATCAACACACAATATATGACAGGTTGGTCCTGCCCTGTCTCCCACCCCACCCCACCCCACCCCACCCCCACTTGGTGAAACCTTTCAAACAATTAGCAGGTTTTTAAATGTTTTATGGTTAACAAGGGCATAGCTGAATTGGGCTACAGGCTATTAACTGGCAGTCATTCAATTAGATTGATGTGATTCATGTTGATCTGATGGAATGGCCTAATGCAATGTTCTAGCCCCTAGATAGTTCTGATAGCTGCGGTAAATAGATTTGTAGAGCAATTCTACTTAAGTTACCATTATTCCCTAGGGAAAAATATGCCTATACTAGTTGTTGTCTCATCTTGACAGGCATATTCAGAAAGGCAGAAGAACAACTTGTTGTTGTCATTGTTTGTGCTTTTTCCCTTCTGGCTTGAGTTCTTCTTCTGTTTCAGTAATCTTGAGTATCTAAAAGGAGGACATACACCTGTATTTATCCTTCACTTGGGATGCCCAAACTGATTCCATGTACGTTCAGCCAGTGTAGCGTCTCTTCCTCAAAGAAAATATCGATCCTCTGCCCTTCAAGTGTTCATTTGCTTGTCACATTCAGGGTTAATTGCACCTTTGATTCTCCCCTCTTCATCTTCCTCAAGGGCACCCTCTTAAGGTTTCCAAGTCCCAGCTGTCACCTCTCTTAGGCAGAGACCTCTATCACTCTCTCCTTCCATACTGGGGGTTTAGACTTACAGTCCCTCTTTGCCGCACTGTAGTTTCCCCAGCAAGTCTGCCCAGGGTCCGTCACCTGTGGTTAACCTCTCTCCAGGGGCTACAACAGTGTACATGAGTTAACAACGGCCTTTGCACAGCCATCTGCATTTATTCTTATGATAAAAGCATTACAGAGAAAACACATACAAAACAATGTAAGTTCCTATACGCATATTAAAAGCTTACCAGAGGTCACCCATCGGTCTTATGGGTCCTAGTAGGCCAAAGTCCTTCCAACCCATCTGCAAGGGTTGAAGGCCATTGTACAATAGATCCTGTCCATTTGCTGGATCAGAACAAAGGCCCTGAGCTGGTTTAAATGCAGCCTTTTTAAGCCACATGCCCTTTCTTTATCTTCCTAGTCTCTGGAAAACCAATTTGAACCAGTATATGTGAACCTCCTCAGAAAATATTTACAATGTTAGTGAATCACCATCACCTTACTCACACCCCACTGTTTTAGAACCTGAAGGAGCTGTGGAGTAGAATGCAATCCCTGGCCAACAGTGATACATAAGCTTAATGCAATAAGTTCCCCCAAAGATACTGCATGCAGTTACAATATCTATCACATTGCTTACCATTGACTTTGTATCTCTGTGCAATCAGTGGAAGAAGCGTGGCAAATGGCCCTCTTTCTAATTTGCAAAATTCAGTAAACTCAACAGAGAACCAATATTACTGCATCAAAAATGTACCCTGTTCACTTATGACCGTTGTAGGGTTTTTATGGTAATACTTTATAATGTACAAATGTAGTGTAGAATATTTTATAAAAATAATGAAGTCCTAATCTAATGAAAGTTCATTATGGTGACTCTTCGCTTAGCTGAGCCCAAATCCTGTGAGGTCAATGGGAGTCTTCTCTGGGCTTTAAATCAGAGACCAGACCTGAGAAATGGGGAGAGAGCAGTGTTTTGGGGATTATAATATATATGGGATAGTGAAGCAAAGATCAGTTAAAATTCTATTATAGTAGTAATAAGGGCCAAATTATGTCCTTGCGTGCACATGTTGTTGCAATTTCTATTGACTTCATTGGAAACTAAGCATTCATGTAAGAGATGGATTCATTTAAACGAAACTATAATGGGAAAATTGAATTCTATAGACAGTGTAGAAATTAGAATGCATCATGGAAGTATTATCTGTTTATTTACAAATAATATAATCCTGGATCAGCGTTTGCCTATCCTGTGTGTACTTAAAGGCTATTGAAGATTAGACAATACATCTGCTGCATAGGGCTTATCCTTGAAGACAAGAAGACTATGCATATGCATAAGGTTTGCAGGATCAGGGCTTGGCAAAAACATGACTAATAGATGACAGTAATAGCAAGAAAGTATCTTTCTGCACACATACTTAATGAATGTAACTGAAAAATGAGACTTGCCTAATATAGCATCTAAGGGGCACGTAGTCCCATTTTTCGTTTACTTTCCTGGGTGCATCACCTGATGTATTATTATTTAATTACTATTACAGTAGTATCTAGAGGCCACAATCAGGAGTCTCTTGAGTGCTAGGTGCTGTCCAAACATGTCTGAAGCCCTGCCTTCAAGAGATTGGTATAGTCATATATGCATGTGATTGGTAATGAAAATAGCTGTTTTATTATTGCAGTGGGAAAGTTTTATTGCTGACAAGTATTGCTCAAGCAATCAGCAGTCTGAACTTACTGCATAAAGACAGCTGCGGGAATTTCCTTGTTCTAAACTCTATCCAGATTCCAAACTCAAGTACGTGCCAATTACACTTTGTCACTGGAGGCATTCTTTGAACTATACGGAATGGTGTTTGTGATCATTCAGTGTGACAAAAATAGCTCAAAAAGATCAGCTTGCTTTTTCCGGTACATGGGCAGAAGACAATGATGCAGGACTCATTGAGCCTCAATGTAGGAATCCCCCAGGACTAGAATCAGCAACTACAGGTTCTAAGACAGGTGCCACTTCCCCATCTTCACCAAGGGCCTAGGTACGGTTGTCACTGAGAAGTATGGAGAGAGTCTAAGCCCCGCAGAATACCCTAAGGAGTATGAGCAACAGCCCTGTGATTCCCTGATTAGCTCGCAATCTCCATATAAACCAGCCATTTCTGGGAGTTGTCTGAGCAATGCAGATCCCTGGTAT
Source organism: Terrapene triunguis (assembly GCF_002925995.2). NCBI lineage: Eukaryota > Metazoa > Chordata > Testudines > Emydidae > Terrapene > Terrapene triunguis. Next base: position 4,033,096 of record NW_020664530.1, on the reverse strand, counting down.
GCTTCTTCCCCAGACCCTGCATGCCACTCTTCGCTGTGACTCGCCTGGATTCCTGACTCTCGACCCTGATCTTGGTTTACTGTTGTTGGCGTAGGATGATTGCTGACCCTGGTGAAAGACCCAGCCTAGCCTGAACCTGATTCTTGTCTTATGCTCTCAATTTAGTAATGGACTCTGTGGTTTTGACCTGGCCTGGTCCTGGACCTGTCTTCGGCCCAGATACTGAACAGCTGACCCATGCCCACAGGCATTACCCTGACACTCAGACTAGCAAGTGTCAGCTAAATAATATTGAAAGAGAAGTTTGCTATTATATTATTGGAATTCATGGTTTCTGTAATACTTGTCATCATTTTTTTCCTAGTCTCTCATATGATCATCCATAGCTGCTTGCTTTCCAAAAATACCTTCCCATAAACTATCAAAGGGAGTACAATAGTTTCAGGTTGTGGAGAAGCTGTTAAATCATATTATATCTGACCAGAGAACTCCACAGACAACAATTTTAACTTACTAATGACCTTTTAGCATTCTAGCTGCTATTTGTTCTTCACAATGAGAACAAAGAAATTGATGGCTAGGCAGCCCAGTGTGTTAATAGAGGACACTTTTGCATTTGGTTCCCCAAGTTCAAAATTTTCCCCAGCCTAGTCACTGACATATCCATCTAATAAAGCCACCTTATAATTTATCGTAGTGCAACACAATTGGCTGCCTAAATTCCAGGGAGGCTTAGATAATTATGGTGATGAGTGCTATAGAAATACCTGAGAGAGTGAGAGATTTAGGCTTAGAACTGGATCAGCAAGGGTAAGGCAGGTCAGGATCAGGATGTGATGCTGTGGCACAATGTCATGATGGCCAAGCCTATAGTTGGACTGACCTGTATTAGCAGTCATCTGGGAATGTTGATAGTGATCAACACGCTCTATTCAGTGCTATCGTAACACAAAAATAATATAAATCATTTATAGTGGCTTGTATATTATTGTATGCCTGAAAGTAGCTGATATTTGTATCTGCATCTGATTATGTAGGCAGAAGGTGACTTTTAGATTATTACAAAATGGCATTAGGAAATCAAGAGGCACAAACATCTGTGTATGTGAACCCTACTGAAATCACAAAAGGTTTTCGTCCAAAGTGTATATGGAAGACCTTCATTTTTATTATATAATAACCACAAATACACTATCTGCACCCTTCAGTTTGCGACTCTTGGTGCCAGTTTTGGAAATTCTCAGTGGACTCTCTGCTTCTTTCTGGGTATTCTGTATTTCTTGCATCATACTAAACTTGTTCCTTCAAGGCTGGAGCCAGGATGTGCCTGGCCTGGGGAAAGATAAGCCTTGTCTAAGGGGATTAAGGCAGTCCATGTGGGAGGCTATACCTGAGCAGGTGGAGCTCTAGTGGGCTATAATAAAACACTCCTGAAAAACCTAACCTTTGGTCAGTCAAGCCAGGTTCAAGACCGTATTGACAGGATGCTCCACATACTCACTGGCTGTGACTATGTTTCCTTCCAGCTTGTGTGTCATTCTCTTTGCTACGAGTTCAGTAACTAATTTGTGATTAATATAATATACAATGAATTAATAATATGTGGAAACAAGGAATAAAGTGCCTTAGATGAAGAGATTTGTCTTGCTGAAAACTATTAAACCTCTAGGAGTAAATAAATTAGAGCTTTTGCATATACAATTAATGCATTGTCTACCATTAATTGTCTTTCTATTTCTGTGGAAGTGAGCTATTGAGGCTTATTAGGGAAGATCTATCATTGTGAGGGAGGGAATCATATGGGATAATTATACAAAATACTGAAGAACAGCAGGTCATGGAAATGCACTTGTGTTGCGTATTATTCCCTTTAGAAATCTCCAGTATTTTGTATTCAGTTTTCCTTTTAGGTATTTATCTTCATTTCCATATCTTAGCTTTTAAAGTATCAGTACACCAATACATGAACAAGTTCAGCTATATATACAATGGAGAAGCTGCTAGTGCTATTTAAACAAAGCAAAAATCACAGCCCTAATGCACTGATGTGTTTTGTCCTTGCCAACAAGATAAATACCAGCAATTTTTGTTTTAAAAATATTGAACAAACTATGCTGCCTAAATTGCTCAAGGGAGAATCAATAAGGTATATCCACTTTTAATAGTCCATTTACTGACAGTTTCCTTAAATCTATATATAAAGCTTTGGCATGGATGATTATTGTGCATGTCACTCAGCAATATATTGCTTGTAACAAATGTTACAATTCAGGGCTACAGTGAGACAGTGGTGAGGATGCAAAGAAAATGACAACCAACTGTGACAAAAGAAATTATTGTCACAGTGTCTTGAAATTAATCCTCATATAAACTTCCTTTTACAAACCTCTCTTTTTTGTTTCAGTTGAGTTGTGTAATATAGCATTTCTGTGCACTTTTAAGACAATGATGGAGGGATAGCTTAGTGGTTTGAGCATTGGCCTGCTAAACCCAGGGCTGTGAGTTCAATACTTGAGGGGACCATTTAGGGATCTGGGGCAAAAATCTGTCTGGGGATTGGTCCTGCTTTGAGCAGGGGTTTGCACTAGATGACTTCCTGAGATCCCTTCCAATCCTGATATTCTGTGATTCTTACTCTGTTTTATTTAACCACTTGCAAGTGGAAAACAAGTTACCAACTTATACAAGGTGATTTTGTTCAGAAGTTCAGTTACTGTTGAATTTGAAATGAAGCTTACAGCCAGACTCTTTGTATCTTTTTAGTTGTTATATGCTACAGGAAATGTGTATGTGCCCCTGTAACTATAACAGAATTTATGGGTTAAAAATAACTTGTTAATTACTGGAATAATAAATTTATGATGAGAAAACAAAGGCATTGGGAAAGTACGTTTTGTTTTTTTTACTAATGTACTTACTTTCACATATTTTTAAATGTTAGCTGTTTCAGTGAATAAAATGGCCAAACGTTCTTCTTTCTTGTCTCCTGCATTTGACTGTTCTGATAGACATTAGTGGGAATGGTTCATGGGAGTAAACAGAGCAGGATTTGATCCATAGTAAGTTTTTTGAATCGGAGGAATTTAGGTGTGACTCATTTAGATACCTTCATATCTTTCCTTAGAGTTCTGTATTTTTTATCTCCCCGATTTGTCTAATTGCCCCCTCTCCCCCACTTTAGTAAGCCATTCTGTTCTACATGTTTCCAATACAAATCCAATGCATCAAGAAATTTCTTTCAAACTTCCATTGTGTCTGGTGTTTTCTCCATTACATGCCACAATTATTCCTGTCAGATACAGTATGAAGAAAATACTGGCATTTCATATTTTTTAAAAATTTTCTGCAATGATTATGACTTTTGAGGATTTTTTTTTTCTTTTTTGAAAAACAAAAGGGATATATTCTGCTCTTGGTTTTTAAGGAGAACTTGCCCTGGCCTTCAACTCCACATTGAAATCAATGGGGAGTTTTGCTTAAAAATTGTAGTGTAGGTCGTTAAGATGGCCTGGGAAGCAATGCCTTGTAATATTGGAAAGAGGTTCATGAATCACTGCCATTAACTTCAGGATTGAAGAGTCCTCTGAAGATACTTGTCTGCATAGTAGATACTTGACTTGCTTTTAATTTGCTGATACTAGAATTTTGGGTTTGTAATTTAATAAAATTATATCTAACAGTCTGACTTGTTTGTTATAAATTCAGTATTTTCCTTCCTAAATACACCTCTACCCTGATATAACACGACCCGATATAACACGAATTTGGATATAACGCGGTAAAGCAGTGCTCGGGGGCGGGGGGGCTGCACACTCCGGCGGATCAAAGCAAATTCGATACAACGCGGTTTCACCTATAACGCGGTAAGATTTTTTTGGCTCCTGAGGACAGCGTTATATCGGGGTAGAGGTGTATTAGACTTCTTCTTGTAAAACTTGTCAGGAGTAAATAGTATTTGTGTCTGAATGTATCGAGAAGGGGGCAGGAGAGGTGGGAATAGCTCACAAGGAGGTCGATAAAGTAAAATATTGGATCAGCTTTCCTAAAAGCCTGGTGCTATGAGGTACCGAACCCTTATTTCCATTGCAGTCAGAATCAGGTCTTTAAGTAGCAAGCAGGATATATTCTCTTCTCGAACCTTTAGGGAGTTTGGGGAAATAATGTGTGTGTGTGTGTGTGTGTCTGTCTGTCTAAGTTAGTAGAGCCAATAGCTAGCTTTAACTTCTATAAGCAACACTAATGCTGCATGTCATCTAGGTCTCAGTGACATCTTTAGTGTTTAGTGGTCACTTAGTGCTCTTGACCAACTCCTCAAGCATTTTTATTATGGACAATGTGAGGAAACCCTCACTTTCCAGTCATGTTTTCAGTTGTCTAGACTCTTCTTACAGTATCCTAGGGCAGTAGATTGCTTCATCGTTCCAGAATATAGTATGGGAGCAACTTACAGAGCTTATTTTCTCAACTCCAAAGAGTGTACAGGAAAAAGAGAAATGATCCCGTTCCAGGCATGAGAAATGTCAACTTTTGGACTGAACATAGGTAGACTGGTGAAGAAGTTTCTGTGCGTTAGCTGTTCCTGGTAGATGATATTTTATGGCTGAAAGCAGTGAAAAGTCCACCTTCTGCACAGTAACTAGCATTGTTTCCCTCTCATGGTCAAAATGAGTCAGAATTTTTCAAGTCCATATTTGAAAAACACATTCCAAAGGAGTCAATGGAGCTAAGCTGTTATACACCATATGGAAGGTCTTGGTGTCTCTGTGTGTGTGTATGTATGTATGTATATATATATATATATATATATATATATATATATATATATATATATAAAAACCTTTAGGAAGTTAGCTCTGACCCATAGACTGTCTGTAATCATAAGAGTTTGTGCCTGAACGTTACCAATGTGAAAAGAGATTTTCAAGTGGATTCCCTCGATTGGCTGTGAAGAACTGAATACTCATCAGCTCTTTGGCAGTCAGATAAAGAATACAACCACCCCAAAGTCTACTCAAGTATCTCTAAGCTCAAGTTTTGGGAGATTTTGTTATTTTTGCTCATTGACAACTGAAGTGTAACATCCTTGTTTAACATATTAATAAAATGAACATGTTTGGATTATCTTTTACATACCTTTTAGCTTGGATGACTTCTTGTTGTTCCCCCCCCGATTTATATAGGAAACTTTTGTTCAAAAAGTATATTATTTTTAATGCATGGCTAATAAAGTTGTAAATGATTCATGCTTGTCCTATTATACTTTGTCATGGATATCAAACTTATGATAACAATAGTAATGGAAAAAGCCACCTTTCTGCTCCAAAGTTTGCCAAAACTAGACTTTAGACTAAGTTTTTACTTCAGTGTTTGTTTTTATCTCTTTTGGTCTGTCTTCACTTTTGCCATCAATTAACGTTTTTCCATGTTCCTTCAGAAACAGCTGTAGCTTGTCTCATGATACTGTTGTAATGGTGCTTTAATTACGTACTGTGCCTTCTGCCTCTAACATTGCACAAAGTATTATAACTTCTTTCAGTACTCAAATCTTATGGGAATTTAGCTGCTAAACTGTGCCACATATACTCCATCCAGGGACTGAATGAAAAAAACAGATGGGGTCAATTTGCACATGAATAAAAAATTAAGAAAAAAATCAACAGGAAATAACCACTGGACTCATAGTGGCTCTTGCTATTTTCATTTCCGTTTCCCCCCCTCCTTTACTCCTCCCTCTGCCCCCATAGTCCTGGGTCTGTCTTTAAAGTCTTCATTCTGTTGAAGTCATTAACTTCATATGAGTAGCTATAGACAGCTCTGTTTACACATGCTTCTAACTTCCTTAGCAAAACGGTAGGCAAGGTGTCATGGCCAAGCTATACAAAAAGAGGGAGGGAAATATGATGGGGGCGAGGAGGGAAGGAAGATTATTTTAAAAATAGCCCTTAAAATTTACTTCTATCCCAATGGACTTTCTGGTCGGTTCATATGTGGAACATTCATCCACCACTGAAATGCTGCCACCTCTGGGGAGCATGATATGGTAGCCAGCAACACTGCATAACACATTGTTGGAAAGGAAGCAAAAAATAGTGTATTCCATTTAAACAGTGGGAAAGAAATAACAAATTCAAAGCAGTTCTTCTTTATTCATAAGTCCTCATTTTTCTACATGTAGAGAGTTCATATCTTGAAATGGTTTTAAGTTCTATTCTAGCATTCTCTTCCTGTTAACATCTACCAACATACTACTAACCATACACCTACACTAGAGAGCAAAGAGAATACTGTGGCCAGCTGTGGGTTATCTGTACTATTACTTGCTCTCTTTTAACCTTATTCCCTCCCAGAGCACTTACTCCGCAAAGATCTGATTACTTTTTTCTTCCGAAGGTGCTGAGCACCTGCAGCCTATATATTCTTCAATTGGGGTTGAGAAACGCCGAGTATCCAGAAGCACTGGAGCAACTCACTCCATTGTAGATGATCTGCACAAAACCAAATTAACCATTTAAGCATTTACTGGAGGATTTAAGTGGGGCTTTAGTGTTGCACAGGGTCTTGTACAGGCCATCTGCACTGGGATGAATTTGAACCCAAAAATCATTTTAGTGATATTTTTAAAAAATAATTTTTTCAACATTACTTTACAGATGAGAGGAGCAGCCAGTGGGTTGTAGCCCACGAAAGCTTATGCTCTAATAAATTTGTTAGTCTCTAAGGTGCCACAAGTACTCCTGTTCTTTTTGCGGATAACTTAGTTGGAGGACATTTGTGGTAAAAACAGAAGATGCTTTCATAGAAGACAAGATATTTTGCAAAGTGTGGTGTATATTTGTTTGTGTATTTCAATTTGTAATATAAAGGTGGACTGGGACCAAAATCCTGGATAGGATTCAAACTTTACAGCTCAGGTCCATCACTAATACAAACAAATTAAAAACTATGTTCCTATGAATTGAAATCTTTGGCTATAATTCTGTCCTCTTGCAGCTTCAGGCATTATTGTACAATGAAGACACACTTTCAATTCAAGAGATTTTTTTTTTTTTCAGTAAACTCCAAACACCTACCCATATAAAATGTCCACCTCCATTTTTTCTTAAGGTTAGATGCCTTTATTTTAGGTAGCCCAGACAAAGTAATGGGTGACTGTGGAAAGAGAGAATGAAAGTGATCTATTTAAATATTATATTGTTCCTTGGGTTTGTGGCATATCAGTATCTGAATTACTGGGGACTGGTATATTAATTGAGGATTACTCTTTTAACAGCTTTAGGGAATGTGAATGCTTTTATCATACCACCTAGTTTAGAAAGTTATCAGGAGCTTTTGGGCCAGGTGGTCAAGACAGTTACACTTTCTCAGCAAGATGTTTTGGCATATTGGTTTATTTTCCTGTATACCTTGAAAATTGTAATGGATTATTGAAGCCAAAGCTTCTAAATATGTAAATACAGGAGCAGCATGGAAAATTATGGTGGTTCTGCACAGCCCTGTTGTTCAAAGCAGGAACATGCTCTGTTATGACACAGCTCTAATGCGGGAAGTACATAGCACCTGAGAGAATGCCTTTCTTCTTGTGTGGTACTAGCATGGTTGCAATATCTGGACTAAGTGCTTGAGTTAGCAGGCCCTTGCACTAAAAGGATAGGGGCTGCTGACTGGGAATCTTCTATAATGGGTCCTCAACTTTGAACGTGCTTGCTGCCCCCAGCCCAGATTTGTTAATATTTCAGGCTTGCTGCAAAGCTAAATTTTCCTTTCAGGCTTTTGTGGAAGAGATGTGTTTTGAAGCATACAGGTTGTCAGATGTGGGGTTATTAATGATAGGCAAGTTCAGTATGTATTTTGTACTCTGTCTTTTTTAATTATTGCCTTATTCATTATTATTAATTAAGAGCAAAATACGGCACCTAAATCTAACAAATCTAACACAATAAATGACGGGTGCCTTGGAATTCAGGAAACAGGAAATAATTAAATGTAGTTCAATACTCAAAAGTAAGTTCTTTGGGCAGAGACTGTACTTTACCTTGTGTTTTTACAGTGCCTAGCACAATGAGGATCTAACCTGGTCTGGGCTTCTTACAGATAATACAGTGTGACTGTGGTAACTGATGACAATGCATCTTTTCAACTAGATCAGCACCTCTGCTTTGGAGCTGTCGTTAGTAATTTTCCTTTCTTTATTTAAAAATATAAATAAAATAAAGCATATATTGAAGATAGGTATGTGGTGGCATTTTGAGGAAAAAGTAAAATTTGGGAACCCAGACAATATTTCAATAACTGTAATCTAGAATAACTTGGTGAAAGTCCCTGCACTAACACTAAATAGTAACTTGGGTCTGGTTATCCTTTTGTCTTTGACTTATAGTTTTAATACTAGTGGTTTGTGAAGCTCCAAGTACTTTGAAGATACTTGTGGGGGTTGTGAAGCCCTCAAACAGTGTAAGAGATTCACAAGTTCTTTACAGTGTCTTAGGTGTTATGTGAAAAATAGTATGTACAATTGGTATGGACACCATGGTAGGTGAAGGTTTTAAAAAAATAAGTCCTACCAAGTCAGGACATGACATAGCATACTGATTATGATGTACATTACTTGGCTTTAGTCAAAAATAAAGATCCTCTGTTATGACTCCGATTACAAATCTCATAATGGCTATTCTTTTTTTAAAGGCATGTCCACTGATCTTCTGTATAGATGTTGATGATTGTAAAACTACCCTTTCCGGCAAGCCCTCGGTAAAAGACATCCATTTCTCTGCCTGTAACATGTTCTGCCTCTGCACTCCTGTCTGTAGCATTTTATTAGAATCGATATGGGCTTTCAGAGAAAGTACTTTCAAAATCTGGGTGCTGAACTTTGCTTTCAGCTGTGTATCAAAGGAGGATAAACAAGTATTATACCTGAAAATCTATCACCAGAAGTGAGCAAAAAAAGTCAGATGGAAAACCACATAGAAAAAGCATACTTCCTTTACTTGTCCTGTAGTTAGAGCCCCATTTTTATTACGATTATATGGCCACACAAATGATCATGTCATTTTGGCTTTTGAAAGAGTTGCTACATAATTTTTCTTCAGAATCTAAGTCATTGTACCAAAAAAGGAATCTTTCTCCCTTCGGACTAGGTGGATGGATAGAGGCTTACTTGAGAGAGAATTCTGATGTCAGCAGTAGCTCTGCAAACCTCTGTCTCTTCAACATGGTTTTCAAAAGTTTGGTGCAATGTCTTGGAAGATTAATCAAAATATATTTAATTTAGCTCAGTTTTAAATAAACAGTCTCTACCAACATCTTTTTTCCCTTCTGTTGTTCAACCAAGTCAATGAATCTTTTTGGAGTTTTCTGACAGGGCTCTGTCTGCTGATGTTATACACCTCTACCCTGATATAACGCTGTCCTCGGGAGCCAAAAAATCTTACCGCGTTATAGGTGAAACCGCGTTATATCGAACTTGCTTTGATCCACCGGAGTACGCAGCCCTCCCCCCCGAGTGCTGCTTTACCGCATTATATCCGAATTCGTGTTATATCGGGTCGTGTTATATCGGGGGAGAGGTGTAGCAGGAACCCAGCTTTGGGTAATCCCTGGAAGGTAGAAGACCATGGTAAGCAATTAGCATTGGCTATGTTTTCTGTAGGAGACTTATTGTGACAAGCTCTTAAAAAGGCTGAAGCTGGAGAAGAGAGAAACCTGTTTTACCATGATATGACAAAGATCAGGGAGAAAGAAGTGCTCCTTTCACATCTGCCACCAGAAGTGATTCTTGGAAGAGAGAGAGGAAATCCTGAAAGAGAAGAAGACAGGGTAGATGCAGGTCAAAGTCTCATGTAGCCAACCATACTCCATTTTCAGGTCAGTCTGGTGTCATGAAAGACAAATATAAATGTGTTTAAAAAAGAAAGATTGAGATGAGGAGACCTATAGCATTGATTTCTTGCTGTACAAGCACATGACTATAGGACAGCAGAGGAACTAACACTTACCTCATTCCTATAAGGCCAAGCCACAAGAAATACCAGGGATTCTGTCCAAGAAAGTAACTAGAGTGTCCCAAGCTTCTACGCATTGTAATACAAACAATAAATAATAATTATTTCTGATGGGGATAATTCTTTCCTCTTTTCCAAGTGGATTAATAGACTATGGGCATTTTCTATCTAAACGGACAAAAAATAAGTTCACTCAAAGAGATTTTTTAAAAAACACTGAAATCCTAGTAAGTATTTTATTTAAATCTCCTCAGAAGTTGTAAGAGTTCTCAGTAATCAGCAAAAAAAAAAAAAAAATACTCCATAGTAAGCTTTCACGAGGTAACACTGGTTGCAGGTTAAATGTAATAAAACTGCTTTTGGCTTTCGCAGTTACATTCACTGGACCCAGTCCTGCTTGCTTTTACTCACATAAGGAGTCTTTGTATAGCCTGTGAGACTATTTTCATGAGTAAAGATGAGCAAGACTTGGCCATTGACTCTAGTTTATAGCTTTCTCCAAACTGCATACACACAATAGCTGTTTGTCAGGACTCCTATATCTCTATATGACAGTACAGTACAGTACTGCAAACTTTAGGCCTGATTCCGCAGTCTTAATGAAAGCAAAGCTCTCATTGTCATTAGTGAGAGTTTTGCCTGTGCAGAGATAGGCCCTGCGTTACCTAATGTTTTCTTTCTGGATTGAATTTTTTGCTCACCTAACATTAAATTGTTTGAAACCTAAGCAGACCTAAATTCCCTTACTGTTCACTATAGAAAATGCACCTCCATATATATACACATTAATTACACGTTAGTACAGTATGTCTGTGCTGTTTTCAAAGGGATTACTGTAACTGCAGCTGAGAGCTATTGAAATTCTAACTGACATAGGGGTTAGCGCCAACTATGAGCATTTCAGCTTCCCAGCAAAATTATTTGTACCTCAGTGATGATTTAAAATATTTTTTCTCCATATTTAGAATACTGAAATTTAAACTAAACTGGGAAATTACAACCATAGCAATATTGACAATTTGATGGAAATAAGTTTAGTTGCTAATGTAAAAATAAACATTTCCAAGAAAGGAGAGGAAGGCATGATTGTATTATTATTTTTTTTTTTAAAAGCACACTCTCTTTTCTTTCCAGCCTCTACTGTTTTAGTCGTTCAAATGCCAGTCACTTTGTGCAGGTTTATTAAGATTAAATAAAACATATAGCTACTTTTTCACATTGAGTCAGAGTGCATAATTGGCTCAATCTATAATGCCTAAATGACAAATGTAAATATTTTAACAAGTGAGCAGCTGCTGCATTTCCACTTCACGCTCTTTGCACTGCTCTTGAAGAAGGGGGGGCAGGGGATATAAAGGGAGAATGAAAAAATGCACCGAAATGACACATCTTGAGAGAATGTGTTTTAATGCGGAGATTTACAAAGTTTTGCTCTGTTCCATGGCAACCTGGGTACACAGATTAAACATGCCATTTGAATAACAGAGGGCAGGTAATCCCCATGCCAAAAATGAGAGAGAGAGAGAGAGCTGGGGGAGCTTGATGAAACCAGCAGATATGTCTAAATTTTGGTGTCTTGCCATATATCCATTCCCATTCTCACATAAGAGACTCCACTTGCTGTGTAACTCATAGTTTTGTGGACATTCTCAGCAGAGCACTTGCTAATGCTGTGGTAATGTAGTGCTCTGCTGAGAATATGTCCACAAAACTATGAGTTACACAGCAAGTGGAGTCTCTTATGTGAGAATGGGAATGGATATATGGCAAGACACCAAAATTTAGTATTAGCACTTGCTTTAACATGGTGTATGAAGAGTCTCTCCTTGAAGTTAAAGTGGATATTCATGTAAAGCGTGGGAGAATTGAAGTTTGTAACATAGATTTGCCAGAGCAGTGGCTGCCACCAGCAATGTGCAATGAACTAGAGAAAAACCTAATTGGCAGTAAGTTTTGCCCCAGTGAAACCACAGCATTAGCAAGTGCTCTGCTGAGAATATGTCCACAAAACTATGAGTTACACAGCAAGTGGAGTCTCTTATGTGAGAATGGCAGCAGATATGTGTGATTCTGTTTGCTGTATGTTAGCAGCAGGCGTAATTGTGGAACAAACTGGTTTTGGCCTGGGTCACAGGTTTCCGTTAATCATGTTTGGAGACTCCATTTAATTTTTTTAAAGCAATATTGAGCTCTAATATATAGCTATTTGTACAGCCATTGGCACTTACTTTAAAAGGCTTTATAACAATGCATTAAAGATATAACGCTTCTTGAAAATGGAGACTTATATTTCTTGACTTCTCAGTGATAACCCAGTGTTAGAAATCTTAGAAATTGCACATGTGCTTCAGTTGCTTCCCTTGACCTGCCATATATACTCAATGGGTGTGTTACTAGATGTCGACTGTATGTTGGCTAGCTGTTCAGGACATATGCAGCAGATTTCTCATGCAATTTGGGCTTTTGTTGCCGGATTTGTCCTTGTAGAGGAGCGGACTCACCCCTGCGGCGCCTCCTGCTGGTGACTTCTGGGAATTAGCTCTTCCAGCGTCCTGGAGCGCCCCCTGCAGGCTGGTGATCCACCTGTCCTCGTGTCCCTCCCAGACCCCGGTGCCCTTGTATCTGGGGTGCTGCCCCCTGGCAGTACACCCCTTAGTACTAGGGTCTCCCCTCCCGGGGAACCCCCACCCACTATCCCTACCTCACCTCAGAATAAGGCCACTGCCAGTCTCCAACTAGCCCCCGTTCCCTGGGGCAGACTGCAGTATAGGCCACTCATCACAGGCAAGGCTGGGTTTGGACCTGCTGCCTTGGCCTAGTCCTGGGCTGCCTTCTGCAACCCCCAGTACCCCTTGGCCTCCTACTAGGCCGCAGCCTGGGGCTATCCAGGCTGGAGCTCCCCAGCTCCTCAGCCTTTCCCCAGCCCTGCTCCACTCAGTTACCCTGTGTCTAGCTTGCTGCAGCCAGGCCCTTCTCTCTAAGTGCAGAGAGAGACTCTTGAGCGCCTGGCTCCCAGCCTCTTATATAGAGCCAGCTGAGGTCTGATTGGGGCGTGGCCCAGCTGCAGCTGCTTCCCCAATCAGCCCAGCTTAGCAGCTCCCAGCCACAACCGTCCCCCAGGGCTGTTTTAGGCCCTTCAGGGCAGGAGCGGGGTAAGCACCCCGCTACAGTCCTACATGTGGTCTGTTGTTGCAAGTTGTTTGTTTATATTATGATAGTGCTTAGAACCCGAGTCAGTGACTGGTGATGCCCATTGTGCCAGTAATCAAACTGAAGAATTCCCATAGATCCGGAGCCTAAGAGACATTTCAAGCAGCACCAGAAGTCTGTGAACAATTTTAATGCTTTGTGATTGACAGGCCGTCCCCTGAATATAAGTTACAGCACGAGATCATGCTGAGAGACCACTACTTTCTCATGGCAGTTCAGTTCATTCTCATCTCAGCGTAATTCTCCAGCATATACCACTCAGTAAGTTATATTATCTTAGCCCAGTGGGTCTGTCTGATTTGGCAGATTAATGACAAATTGTCTTTTTGTTCAGTTTTGTAGTCGAGTGTGGGAATCAAAAAATGAACTGACATCTCTTCTCAAAATAGTTTCCTTCAATGCTTAATATAAAACATCAGTTGTGCTCCCTGGTGCTAAAGAATTCATATGAACTCAAGTGGGAAAATTCTCCTTTCCATGAAGTCAATGTTAGATTAGTAAAACTGAGCGGAGAACCTGGCCTGTGAAATTCAGTTTAAATAAAGTGAGGGCATCTACCATTTGAAACTGTGGCTATCTAGTGTTTGTTTATTTATTGGTTGGACTACAGTAGTGCCCTAAGTCTCAGTCAGGATTGGGGACCCATTATAGAAGATGCTTTACAAGTAGATAGGCAGACACATATTCTACCTCAAAGAGCTTGCATTTTGTTTTATGACAAGACACAAGAAACAAGCGTACGTTAACAACATGGACATTCAGATAGTCAACATTATGTTTCAGAGTTAACATGCAGTTGGGATGGGTGAGGGAAGCATGCTCCTCTTTTATGACCAGATGCTGTGTCAGACTCACTGCACAGCATCTTTAAAAAGTTTTTGGGAAAATAAATAAACCCTCCATTCCAATGGCTTGGTTGTAAATGGCTGAAATACCAGCTGGAGCCCTTCTGTATGATCTATGTGGGGATTTAGTTTTTGAACAGGGAGATGACCCCCTGGATCTGCATCAAAGTACTTGTGCTCAGTGATGATGGTAGATTAGAAACCAGGAGAGGGAGCTCTCTCCACACTAGCCAAGAAGCAGAGAGTGGGCCCAGATGGGGGGGCAGGGAATCACTGCTTACCCAAACTGGGAGGCCAGGTAAGTAAGGACTCTTCTTTAGAATAGGAAGCGAACTGTATTCCCCTACTTTAACATCTGTTTATGCTTCTTAGGAAAAAACAGTATTTTTGGGCTGCCTGGTATTTTTCCACTCTCTTCCCTGTTACACTTCTATTTGTAGTTCTATCATTTACCATGACAGACCTGGAAATAGAAAGACAGATGGTCATGATCTACACTCAAAAGTCTTTCATCAGGTCACCAGCATCACTGTCCCTATCGAATAATTTTAAAATTAGTAGAAGAGCTTTACAAACCTCAGTTAATTAATGAACTGTTTGTCCCAACAGAAAGCAGAGGAGCTATTCTGGCACTGTGAATTACTTCTGCTTTCCCATCCTGCCCCATCCCTTCTTCTGGATGCTGCAAATTAATTGAGGAATATAAATTTTGCAGAGCAAACTGACAGAATCAAAGTGGAAAGTAGCTTTATTTTCCCAAGTTCCTTTGTTTTTTATTTCAGTACAATATAATGTAAACAGATCAGGATATGGCCCTACAGTCACAGAAACGTACTGAAGATGGTCAGCCTATGAGAGATGTGACTCTTATAACATTCAGTACCAGTGACAACAAAATGATCAAGGCAATGGTTAGCTACTAAGGAATGCTTTACACATGTAAGTAAACAGAGCAATGGAGATTGTGGTCAGAGGGGAATGGACTAGGTCAGGCCACCCTCCCCAGGTTCCAGAACTGAGTGAGTGTCTAATCTGTAGTTTGATCAAGTATACTTGGACTTTTAGTGTTATCTCTTTATTCTTGTGACAGGCCAGTTGATCATCTCCTTAAAGAAGCCATCATAACCTTGCTTGTCAAATGTAATGTTTTTTGTAAGGTCAGTGAAAGGGCTGTCTTGTTAACACAAGTTTCATGTTCTGTTTGTATATTTTGGGAACAGCTTTGTTGGGCAACTCAGGCTCAGCAAGGCCCTTTCTGCTACCTTCCTGTGAGAGCCCACTCTTCATGACTGAGGTGCATCCTCTTTTTAAAGATGTTTTATTTTGTCATCAGACTGATTTCCAACTGGGAGAGAGTAAAATAAGTTTACAGTTGGAACAAGAGTTGTTGGAACTGATGTTGGGAGACAATCATCCCACTGTAATTGTGCAGATTTTCAGTAGGATTACTATGTAGCTAACCTAAAATGTTGTGCACGGTTTTGGAAGACCTATGCCAATAATTCATGCTAGGGACCATGTTCTGCTCTTGATTATATATGTGCAAATCTAGAGCAACACCCTTGTCTCTATATCCTTTTGAGTTCAGGCCAGTTACTCTGGATCTTGTGCCGACTTCCATTATAGATAATCAGAATAATCTCAAAAGATAGTATTGATCTCAACCACTACATTTAATATTCCACAGGTTTTTGTAATATCCAGCAAACCTGAAAGGTGTGCTACCTTCTCTGCTACTGTTGTTCTGAAATGTTCTGTGTGACTGGGGAGCTGTCCAGCATCTTCTGAGAAACAAGCAGGTATCAGGGCTGAATTTCAAACTGAGAAAATTAGTAATACTATTTACCATGAGAAAATGGAATGGCTACTACTTCTTCCTCTTAGTCTTAACAATTAATTAAAAAAAAAAAAAGGCATGAGCTAGTCTTCATGAAAAGAAAGCTGTCACTTGCAGCTGCTGGTTCCATCTGTGCACATCAATTTCTAGCCTAACCAATATTTCCCCCATAGGATGCAAAAGGAGAGAGGCAAGAATTCAACAGTGACTCAGCATTTGGGAAGAAAGTGAAAGCAGTGGCGCTGATTTAGCCACTGAATCAGCAATGAAGGATTATTGTTAACATTAGTGCAATGGACAGAGAATACTACCAACCCTGTCCTGTCAGTAGTTCTTCTAATTAGTGGCATTATAAAGAGCATCTCCATGCCAGATAACTGCAGGTGAATTTGTGCCAGTGCTGGTGTATTATTCAGGCCTGAGTGACATGAAAGGGGGAATCATTAGAACACATTTAAGAAACAATGTGATTTATTTTTCACTATTCTCATTTTTTCTTTTGTTTGTGCTTTTGGAGTGAATTTTACTAGTTGTTTCACTATTCAAAGTAATATGGATTGATTATGAGCTATTCTCCATGCTTATCTTATGGAGTATATTCTCTTCATGCTATGTGATTAGTTACTGAAGTCACATGCTATTTTCTCTGTTCCCTGATTGGATGGCTCCCAGTCCGCAAAGAATTTTCAAGATGGTAGCACAAACACTTTCAACATATTTACTCATGTAAATATATATTTGCACAAGTATTCATGACAATTTTCCCCCCTCGTCTTTCCTGTGAACTAAAATTTTCTCAAACAAATATTTCTAAAACCTGAATAAAAGGGGCTGTGAATACTGTTTAAGTTCATTGTCAATTTCAGTGTTGATAGCTCATGATATTTGGTATACATACATGTCATCATTTCTGGGTACCACCCCTCTGATTTTTAAACACATGGGGTTGGCAGTCCTGCAGTTTTTATTTAAACAAAAATGTAATACTTTTTCATAACTTTCACCCAGCTCTGTGTTAATAATGTCTATGTATGCTTTCAGAATGTTTCTCTAATTCATATAGTAGGTGAAAGTTTCTTTTAATAAGCTAGCTTGAGTTGAAATTTTCCCATGTTAAATATATTTAATTATAGCTGGATTAGGAATAGAAGGGTGTACTGTGGAGCACTATTGAAGGCAAAATTTTTGTCATTCCTCCTGGTAGTACCAAGCAGACAAGTAGCGAACCACAAATTCGGGCTCTAAATCTGTATGCTGGATTGTTATAGGCTTAGTGCATTCCTCTATTGTCTCACCATAGCTCCTGAAAGATAGCCTCAGTGTAACTAATAATTAGTGATATTACTAATAATTCATTTAAATATCGCCTGTATTCAGATTCTCTTGATGTCTTCTGGAGTCCTTTTGACTGTTCCTTCTAAAACTAAAGCATAATATATGAATGTAAGATATAGGCCCAGGTTCTCTTTTACTCCCAAAAGAAACTGAACATACTAGAGGAAGGGGATCATTAGGGGGTCCCTTGATTTTTTTTTTTTTGCCAGTTCCAACCATGGCATGGTTTAGAGCAGTGTTTCTCAATGACAGGTCCATGGACCGTCGCCGATTCCTGAGATCTCCCTGACACAGTTTAGGAAGGCAGCAAGCCAATCCCTGGTATTAAAAAAGTTGAGAAACACTGACTTAGGGCATGTCTTCACTACCCGCCGATCCGGCGGGTAGCAATCGGTCTATCGGGGATCGACTTACCGCGTCTAGTGAAGACGCGGTAAAATCGATCCCTGATCGCTCTGCCGTCGACTCCGGAAATCCACCTCGGCAAGAGGCGGCAGCGGAGTCGGCGGCAGCGCAGCAGCGGTCGACTTTCCCGCGTCCTCACCGTCAGGTAAGCCGACCTAAAATACGCAACTTCAGCTACGGTATTCACGTAGCTGAAGTTGCGTATCTTAGGTCGGACCCCCGCTGTAGTGTAGACCCAGCCTTAGAGCATCTTGGGAGTGAAGTAAGAGCGATCTAGTGTTAGAGCTGCAGAATGAGACTTTCTCTTGCCCATGGTTATTCTTATCTTACATTCCATTTTGGTGCAAACAAAAACTCTCAATTGTGTCTCTTTCTGTTCCTGTTAATCCTGTGATAACAGGCAGAAGAATCTTAGAGCATGCTAACACTCCTGGATTCTGGAGGAATGTAGGACACGTGCAGAATTATGCTGCAGTGTTGAATGCTGTGTCCGGACCACCTCAGGAGTGCTGGAAGGCCATGTTTAGCCAGTGAGCCACATTTTGGTCCTGACTGTGTTGCCAATTACATAGTAAGCCTAAAACCCCTTTGATGTTGTTTTTCTTGCTTTCCGCTCTGTATTTACCACTGCAGTGACATTGGTGAATGACACTGTTTTACAGCTGAATTCCTTTATGTGACAGTCAGTAAGATATCATGTGGTTCCACTCAGCATGGAAACCCACTAAACACTTTCCAGGTTAGCAGAGTACTGTCTGGTTTCTGGGGTTTCATCCTGAATCCCTCTGGTGCTCAAGCTAAGCAAAAGCTTCTTCTCTTGAAGTTATCTTTATCTTGGTTATCTTTTGCCATACAGACTCTGTTGTCAGCCTCCTCTGTATCCTTCTCCAAATAAAGGTAAGGGTCACATTCTCTCCTGATTTACATCACCTGTAATCCCTTTGATATCAGCGAGGTTGAACCAGGTGTAAGTCAGCACATAATGTGGCTCATGGGTATCTATTTAGTGAGCTAGTTGGCAGAAGGCGAATTATTGTAAGTCTTTGGAGCAGGGACTGTCTTTATTACATGAGTGTATGGCAGTGGTTCTCAAAGTTTTGTACTGGTGACCCCCTTCACATAGCAAGCCTCTGAGTGCAACCCCCCCCCCATAAATTAAAAACACTTTAAAATATATTTAATACCATTATAAAAGCTGGAGGCAAAGCGGGGTTTGGGGTGGAGGCTGGCAGCTCGCTACCCCCCCATGTAATAACCTCATGACCCCCTGAGGGGTCCCGACCCCCAGTTTGAGAACCCCTGGTGTATGGCACCTAGCAAAATGTGTCCCTAATTGGGGTTTCTCAGAGCTACTGAAATACAAATAATAAAATCAGCTACTAGTACTTACAGGATGACCTCATCAAACTTTCTTCACACAAATAAAAGTAGCGGCTATCTTTAGAATAAAGTGGATTTGTAATAAAGCAGCATTCCCCTCCACGCCCACCCCATACAAACAAAGCTTTGCACTTGAAGAGGTGACAGGTACAACCTATTCCCACTATCACTGCGGGGCACAATGGAAACAAAAAGTACAATAGAAGAAAATCCACTCCGAGTACTAAAAACAATCACCTATTCCTCTTTGAAGTTGGATTCAAATTAGATGCCAAGGTGTTAGGCTTCTTATAAACTATTCAAATAGAAGTGATTGAAGAACAAAAATATAACAGTAAAACAAGCCAACCAACCCGCCTTCCTTTACCTAGCCTGTGTGTATTTAGGGTTATATGCTACCCTCCTATAGATTAACTGACCCAATAGGGAAACTTGCTCAGGAAACTCTCCTTTAACATTCACTAAATTCACCTCTGCTCCTCCCCTTAGCAGTGTGGGACAGGGACAAGGATACAGCTGTTGAACTTGATGAATCCTGAACATCTTGGAGCTCAGAGAACGCTGACGTGGACCCTGGGCTAGGGTTGCCAACTTTGGTTGGATGAACTCCTGGAGATTTCATCACATGACATAATCTTTAATTAAAGATTAATCTTTAATTCCTGGGTACTCCAGGACAATCCTGGAGGGTTGGCAACCCTACCCTGGGCTAGCCCCACAAAGAACTCTTTTTTTTTTTTTTTTTCTGCATAGAAGTCTCCCTCTCCCCTATGGTGCACAGCTGTCTCTGGAAGGTATGCTGCCACTGGATGCCCTCCTCCTGAGAGAAACTGCAGGAAAAGCCATGGCTTTTAGTAGCATTAACTCCCTCCTGAAATTCTGTGGGGTTCTGAGGTGAGCATGCAATGGGCTGCCCTGGGCAAGCAGCCGGCCCAGCTTCAAACCTTCTTATTCCTGCTGGCACCTCTTGAAAACCCATGCATCCCTCAAAACCTGAAGTAGTCACAGAAGGATTCCCATGGCTTGGGAGTAATCAGGAGAGTATGTTGCTTTGGTTCTTTCCCTTCAGACCTCTTCTCAAAGGATTAGAGTCCTTTGTGTCATAATTCCTGCTGCTTTGCACCACTCACTAGTCATGTAATGGAGTGGAACAAAGGACCTCTGAAATATATGAGCCATGCTCTTACTCATCTGTGTCAGCCTTTTTTACTAAGATCTATGATTGAATTCACAGTGAACTAGGTAATATGGCAAGTTATAGCAGGAGTACAGGGAAAAACACTTCCAACTCTGCCAGATAGGCCTAAATTTGGGGGGTTTGGTATCGAACGTCAATCACCTTAGTTTGAAAATTTGCACCTAGCTGTTTAAGATACCACCACAGGTAGCTGTGGTCATATTAAATGTAAATAATTTAATCTTTGGTCCTACAGCTTTCAGTCTATATCCCCATTAGTTAACAGCCTTTTCAGCATTTGTGCCCCCTGCACTAGCAACGGTCATTTTGCATAATTTCTTTTACCTTTTATTGGGTCCTTTGGCAAACATTGTGTAATGAATTTCTGCTTCACAAAATCTATTTAGTAATGTAAACACTGTGTCAGAGGTTTTATATTGCAAAGCTGTTGTCACAGTATTAAATAAGCATTAAAGGAGCAATCAATTAACATTTCCATTTGGTTCTGCAAATGAAAATGTTAATTGAGCTCTCTTTTTAAAATACTGTACCACTGGTCCAAACTTGCATTGTATTTGATTAGACTATACCTCCCATTCAATTAGCCTTCCATCTGAATTTGTCAGTTATGTACAGCATGTTACCTAGGATAGATAATTCATCTTTGTTTTAATTTTGTGGTCCTCTCAAAGGCTAGTTTTCTCCTATATACAAAGTACCTTGCCTGCCATCCAAATTAAAACTGTATTAAGGAGAACACTACATGCTGTGCTTGCAAAGCTGATATGAAACACTACAGCTGTATTCCCCCTGGAACTCTGAATGCTACAAATGTACTTTGGAATGGAAAACTTATTTTTTTCCAGATGGTTGAGCATAAGTAAATAGGATTGTGCTAAAATCCATGCAAATCAACTTTCTAAAGCAGTGCTTGCTGATCTGAAAAGACCATTAAATTAGGCACTATCACTTTCAAATGGCTATAGTCTAAGGTCTGGTCTATACTACCCGCCTGAATCGGCGGGTAGAAATCGACCTCTCGGGGATCGATTTATCGCGTCCCATCGGGACGCGACAATCGATCCCCGAATCGGCGCTCTAACTCCACCAGGGGAGGTGGTAGTAAGCGCCGCCGACAAAAAGCCGCAGAAGTCGATTTTGCCGCCGTCCTCACAACGGGGTAAGTCGGCTGTGATATGTCGAATTCAGCTACGCTATTCACGTAGCTGAATTTGCGTATCTTAAATCGACTCCCCCCTGTAGTGTAGATGTAGCCTAACATGCCTCTCCACATTCCTCTTCAAAAGACTGGTAAACACAGTACATGCTAATCCCAATTAAACTCAAAATGTCCTTCTGTGTTACTTTGTTTCGTTGTTCTTTTCATCCTTAATGGAACTGTAACTGAATAATTCTCTTGTCTCTATTGGATTATGAATGAACAGCACATTGAGATAGTATTGCTCTTGTCTGACAACAGGGATCTACTATTCCTGTACATTATCTGTGTTGTCTGAAGCAAGAGATTTCAAAAACCTTTTCAAGCCATTAATGTTACAATGTAGCAAATAATGAGATTTTTACAGTGTGTGTTTTCCCAGTGTGGTAATGCAAAGAAAATGAACATAATTAATGTGACAAAAATATAGCGAGTAAGATCTATGACTTGTTCAAATAGTCTGCAAAAACAGTATTTACTTTGGCGTCTGTGATTTGCTTGTATGTATGCAGTAGGCTGGTGCTTTGGAGAAAAGAAGTGATGGGAACTCATAGGATATAAAGGATCAGATTCTGCCCCCAAATACCTAGCCCAGATCCTATTGACTTCAATAGAATTTGTCTGTTCATATGTTGAGACAGAATTTAGACCAAAGCCTTTCACTTCTTAGCCATTGATTCAAACCAGGCCCAGTTCAATAGTGATCAAAAATTATTACCATTTGATGGCTCCTTGGTGGCTTCAGTCTAACTTCTAGTGGACATTGCCACCATCACAACTGGCATCTCGAATATGGTGAATATTCAAAATAAATATTGTTTTAAGTTGTTTGCTTGCAGAGTCTGTTCCCACTTTCATACTATATGTACAGTGATATTAATTGGTGTTGCACACCTGAACCAAGAGAATAAGCTTTTATGTAGTTAGAGTCAAGGTTTTGAGGAACAGAAATGGATGCTGTCTAGATCAGCAACTCTAAAATTAGATCTACCAGGCTTGCTTTCATTTGTGGTCATGTGTGTGCACATCACACAGTACCTCCACTCTGTCTGTTTTGTTCTTGAAAGCAGGCAGGAAGTTGAAACATTAACAATCTTGTGTTATTTGGGTTTTTTTTTTTTTTTTAAACTTTGGCGAGCTGGATTCTTGTACAGAGTAAAACTTAATAAAGGAACTCCTTTCTAAGGCAACCACTTTCCAGTGCTATAATACTATTTACTTCAACCTCTAAAGAGCACCTGTACTAAGTGACTAGTGTTTGGTATTCCCTGGGAGAGTCACTTAGGGCAGGTTGCACTATATATATTTTTTTCACTGCCTCCTTACAAGGAGGAGAATAAAAGGGAAATATAGGACATGAGTGCTGTATATTATCATGTGTAAACATGCACCTAGAATCTCAAGGAAACTCAGTGCTTTTAATTGTCAATGACTCAGTAGAATAGTCTGTGTCTGTAATTCATACTTCATTTTGGATTGAAGGGGCTGTATGGGTTGGGCGGATGTGGGAAAAGGCAGGTTTTTATGTTCAAGGGAATAGTTTAAAAAGAAATGCAGTGTTCTTAAACTAGATAATATTTTGGACGTGCCAGTGCTAACTGCTTACAGACTCTGTAAATAAGGATCATAAAAGCAATGTATTTAAATCATCTTGATGTTGCCTAATATTTTAAAAGCTATGCAACCAAGAATTTTGTGCACTGTTCTCAGGGAGATTTTTCTTCTTTCTTCAACGTTCTTTGCTGTGTAATTCACAAGGAGAAGACATACTTGAGATGTAGAATTGTAACTTTTATAAGTGAAAACATATTGATTAGCATAGCAGCTTTTTTCTCTTTCACATTTTGCTGAGTGTGGCTATGCTGTTTCTAATTAAATGATAGGGGAAATGTTTGCTTCCTACCCAAGCTGACCTGAGGTAACCTTGCAGCAGCTGTTCATACTAAAAAACTGGGATGATCTTAGGAAAAGCTAAAAGGAACATACAAGAAAACTGTTCTCTCATGGATTAACAAAAAGCTGCTAGGAAGCTGGAAGATTTCCCATTTGGTTTAATTACAGAGATCTGATGAATTGCAAAAGTTAAAGGGGGGAAAAACCCTAATACTTAAGCCAGTGAGTTTCCCTATTCTAAACAGGGAGACAGACGTATATATCCCAAGTGAGAAATTTATAAAAGCATATTCAGAGAGTCTGCTGTCCTCTGAGATATGTATAACTCCATTGAGCTTTAGTGGGAGTTATGCATGATCATTCACAGAAGAATATTTCTTATAGTATCTGTGAGAGGGGGTGATTGGTTAAGTGAGTTGAAGTACCTTGCCCTTTATTTGAAACATTTATAGAGTACAGTGTATGACACATTGAGAGTGAATGGAAGAGGAAATAGAAACAGTAAATGAGAAGCCTATATATTTTATTGTAAACCATTATTTAGGAAAATAACTGTTTTAAAGAGTGAGTGCCAAGTCCTTCCGTGTGCTGAGTGACTTCTGTGGGGAGTTAAACACAGTAAATTCCACCTGAAATCAGCAGGAGTTGATAGCATTTGGCACCTTTCAGGATCAGGACATTAATGATAGGGTGCAAAACTACTATGCAGTAAAGGATTGATGGAAGTAGCTGGACTTATTCATTCCATTTGCAAACACTGCCTTTCCCCCATGCATATGTGTGTATGCATGCACACATTTTTTCTTTTTCTCTTTGTCTTTCTCTTTCTCTTTCTTTCCTTCTCTCTCTGTACATGCATGGAGCATTAGATTACAAAGTGGAGCAAACCAACAAAACAAGCAGAGCAGGATGTAAGAAATTATATTTTTTTCTCAGTGCTGTCTTTGGCAGAACTGCTACATTTACACTATTGCTGGACGGAGGGATTTGAGTTTCCTGGTATTCTATGACCTACTTACAGAAAAAGAGTAGCTTAAAGTTCCAATTAATTATAAAGAGATTTTTTTTTATACCCACAAGAGCATGTTATAAGAAATTATGACCACTACAATGTAATTGCATAATAGCAGTTGCTTAAATCTACAGTACATCAAATGCATCTGCACCATGGTGGTCCTGCATAAAATAAGATATGTCCTAGGAATTAGACTGTGGATGCCCTTTAAAAGCTTAATCAGGGAGCGTAAGCTGAATGATAGATATACCTACATCTGTGCAATTTAAAAACAATTTAAAAAACATACATTGCAACAGCTTTTGATGTTAAATGGCTGGCCTGTGGAAAAAGTTCTTCTTATTAGAAACATCCTTTGTAATTGGGATATTTTTGTTAGTCCTATTTGTAGTGGTTGCCTAAAAACACTCCATTTGCCTTTGATAACATGATTACTATGGTATCTGCAGTAATTCCTGTATTTAGCATAGACACTAGCTAGGGAACATGGCAGTTAAGTTAGTTAAAGGCAAATTACACACTTTAAAAAGGTGTCTGCTATATATAGGATGGCATGTTTATGGCAGATTGTTCTATAGCACAGTCTCCATGGGACCACTTTGGCATATTTTATTCATATGGCTCAAGTGTCATTTTTACGAGGGATGCGCTTCATTTTAGACCCAAAATTCTTCCTTAAAACACCAAAATAGCTTCATGTTTGACTTCCATGGTGGCTTGGAAGAGGCTAGAGGAGGAAAATGAACAAATGATGAGGATGATGTGCATATTTTCCTTGCTTGTATTATTTGACATTATTCATGCTCTGGTATGAAGGAATGTTGTTTAGGCCAAGCAATAGTTTTATTCTTTCCAATTTCCTTGCACTTTTACCATATTGTGTATGTTACTGATACCTGCTTATGTGCAGTGTCCTTTCAGTACTACTGGGCCTTTTTCTTTCTTTTCTTAAAGAGGCAAATGTCAGACAGCAAAACCTTTCCCCAAAACTCAGATTAACATCTTTGAGCACACAAGTGTATAGGGTCACCTTCCAGATCCTTTTAAGGATTGGTGGCTAGATCCTTAGCTGTGGTAAATCAGCATAGTTCTATTGAGTTCAGTGGAGCTATGCTAATTTACCCCAGCTGAGGATCTAGTCCAGAAAGCTATTTCTTCAGAATCTGTTTCACTCTGCTGAGGCGTTTAAAATAAAATTAATTCACAATTGAAAATATATTGAAAGGAGAAAGGGCTTGAGCACAGATCTATTCCACATTGCAGATAAGTCATGGCTTTTTCTAACCTCCCCATCACTTCTAATTTGAAAAGCAAAATGAAAGTGCAACACTGTGCTGGCAAGCTACACCAGGCTAGTGTTCAGTGTTATTTGTCAGGGTGGTCCTAGATGGGTGACAGACCAGGTTTTAGTCAATAAGTTACTCTATTCCAGAAATTTAGAGATGGTTAAATCATTTTTAATTAAGGGGTAAGGACATAGAAAAGTTGATAAATTTCAACTAAATTCTAGTTTCTGGGTCTCCTTCCATTCTTCTCCCTGGTTCAGTTTCCAAATACTTGCAAAGCCCTTAGCTTATAGACAAACAGAAGACTGATGCAGTTCAAACATGCTGGCCCCATAACCCAGGGATTTAATAGATCAACACCATCCTCTCCTAGATATTCGCTATATTGATTTTGTAATTAAGGGAGCTAATTGTGAATAAGGAGACCTGGGTTCAACCACAGGCGTCCTATGTGAAGCTGGGCAAGACCATTTACACCAAAATGGGCACTTGAATATCATGGCAATGGGTGAGCTTTATAAAATATTAGATTGTGGGCAGGAGGTGAACACGGATAGAAAAATCCATCTATTTTTAAGAATGTCATGTATTTCAAGCCAAAATAAACTAAGAACATTGACATGATGTGGTATTTGAATTAAATGAACTCTAATGTTGAGAACAATAACCCATCTTTTCTCTATTTGTTTTTCTTAAATAGTCTCTTTTTTTTTTTTTTTTTTTTTTTTAGTTTTCCCTATTTCCTCAATATGTTTTGTCACCCTTCACATTGATGGTCCTACTTGTACTATTCACTTCCATGATGGTTCAAAGAAAACTTCCTTTGTGAATGTGAAGCACAGTACTGAAAGGTACTTGCTTCACATCAGCCCATGAGCAGTAGACTAGCTGCACAAAGAGCTCTAACAGTCTTCCATGTTTATATAGCTTCCTCACACTCTCACTTTTTATGAGTGTACACAGAGAGCTTTTTGATGGTAATGACTTAGAATGCATAAAAATTAATGAAAAAATCATAGCGACACCATATAAACGCTGAGATGGTTGAGTAGGCACTTCTGTGCTGCTAAGCGCATACACTACAGTGGGTCTGGTGATTGCTTTCACTTTTTGCAGTAGACCATGTTTACTTGAATTCTGAGTTTTATTTTCATGCAGCTTCCCCTCTCTAGAGCTCTTCCTGTGGTATTTGAAGCTATTAAGAGCTCCATAAACTTTGTCACATAAGGAAGAGCTCTCCTAAAAAAACAAAAAAAAAAACAAACAACCCAGAACAAAATCAACCAAAAATTGTGCAGAACAGTCTTGAAATGTACATTTCAAGTTCCGGTCCTGAATGACTCCAGGATGGCATTTGTCCCGGATTCCCTGCGGTGCCGCTCTGCACCTGCTTGACGCTCAGAGGTGGCGCCAGCTTCTTCCTGGTGAGAGGGGCTCAGGTGGACCTTAGCTCCCCCTCACCACCAGGCCCTGCTCCCTGCTCCTCCTCTTCCCACTGAGGTCCTGTACCTGGCTAGTCCAGAAGCGAGAGCTGGGCAGTATTAAGAACTACCCAGGGAGCCCAGGCCACTGTGGGGAGCCCCGGAGTCCCGGACCTTCCACCTGCCCCGGGTGGTGCATGCCGGGGGTTGGACCAAGAGCAGGTAGAGGGGCTGGGGTTCCCCACAGTGGCCCAGGCACCCTGGGCAGCTCTTACTACTGCCCGGCTTCTGCTTCTGGTTTGGCCAGGGGGCGGGGCTATGGAGTGGAGACAGGGCTCCTGCATGTCTTCCGTTTTTGCATTTTGAAAAGGTGGGCCCCCTAATTGTGGTACAAATTTATATTGGAAAATGTTTTATTTAGATCTAGCTTCTACTCATGAATTAAACTTTTGAACTCCTCCTATCTATTGAATGGAGGAATTTGTTGCCCTCAAAGAAGTTTAAAGAGTTCGCTGGTGATAATTTGATGGGGGACAGAACTTATTATACAGGTGCCTACTGAATATGTGTTTAATAATGAATGTATATATCAGCCCAAGTTGGATTGGCAGAAACATATCTATGTGTGTGGGTGTATTTTGAAGTATCTTTTGAATATACATGTTTGTCTCTAACGTTACATTTTCAGAAGCTCATCTACATTAATATGTAGCAAAGATAATAAATATTTTAGGTTAAATACATTAGCAAACAGAGTTGTGAGACAACTATGTATTTTGCCCCTAATGTGTTTTTAAAATTGTTTTCTGTCAGAAAAGCAAAATGGGAGAGAATTGTTTCCCCAAAGAGACAGATCTTTGTGGAGTCTGCTTCCCTCCTCCATGTCATGTAAAAATGCTTTCAGCATTTGCCTTGGGATAACTCCCAGTTCATTCAATGCCTGAATGACAATCCTGGTTTATTAATTGCCCACCCCCACTAAAAATAAATCATACAGCTGTTTACAATTTTATGCGCATTTGGTTTTCTTGTAAACTCGGGTGGATTTTTCTAAAGAACTTTTTGGAGGGGAATAATTTAAAAGTTTTAGGTAGAATTTTTAAAAAATTCACATGAAAAAGGATGTTCTCTATACACATGGATAGGGCATCTATCCTAAATACAGTCCTCTGGATGTAATAATGTCATAGGCTAAAAAGTTGAAGCTTGAATTACGGGAGACATTTGGACACCAACAAGCTTCAAAGTAATCCCTTTTTGTGTGTGTGTGTACACTTGTTCATCTACTGCTGCATGGTAATGGTTGCTGTAGATGCCCTTTCTTCCAGCTTTAATGCCCACCAACCATGTTGAATTAGCATTGAATTCCTGGTATGCAAACAGAAAGTTTTGAATAAAATACAGCCCTACCGTCGGTAGTGCCTGCTAATTTTGTTGCAAGTGTTGATGGAGTGTGGGAAAACAGATGGAACATGGTTTTACCAAATGCATTTTGAAAAGCATGTAAGCATGTAGGAACAAGCAACACAGACAGCTATTAATACTTCAAACACTTCAGAGCTGTAGTTAAATACAACTATTTTTTAAACAAATGATGCTTTTGTCATAATACAGTTAATAATTGGAACACATAATTCAAATGTGTTTGATTTGATCCAGCCGCCTTATCACTGCATTTTTTTTTATTTTTTTTTTTTTTTTACTAAGAAAACCTGGGGTAATGATGAAAACTCACCCACACAAGTTCTGTTTTGTTAAATAGGATCCATGGTTTGATTTGTTCCCAACGCTTTCAGGTATTTTAGTTTGTTTGCAATTTACATTTTTCTATTGCTATCATACATTGGTAAATTATGCTTACATTTTTTGTGTGGTGCACCTGCAACATATAACATCTTTGGCTGAGTGTGCTTAAAAAACAGCTGGAATTAGGCTTTTGTCGTTAGTTCCATTTTGTCAAAGCACCAGCAGCAGGTTGATGGCTTCCAGGCCAGCAACTTGGGCACATCATTGAGGCCTTGTCTACACTACACAATTAAGTCAACCTATGTTAGGTCAACATAGAGCCACCACAGTAATTACTGTGGTTTTTCATGTCCACAGTACTCTCCTTCTGCTGGTGCTGTGCGTCCTCACCAGGAGCACTTGCACCGACTTAAGTGGGGCAGTGGTGATGGAGTGGGCGTTGACAGCCTGAGCTGTCAGCCCTGCACAGGGCTCACAGCTGGAGCCCCACACCCAGATGCCCACAGCTCTGGCTGTCGGCTCTCTGTGCAGCACCCCCAGCCTGGGCTGTCAGCTCCTCATGGAGCCGACAGCCCAGGCTGTGAGCACCCAGCAGTGGAGCTCATAGGCAGTGTAAGTAACGCAGTATCTACACAGACGCTGTGTCACCTTAACGACATTGACCTAAGCGCTATGCCTCTCGTGGAGGTGGAGTTATAGGTCAGAATAATGGGGGACTTACATTGGAGGGAGCAACCCTGTCATGTAAACACTTTCAGAGTTGGGTCAACATAAGCTGCCTTATGTTGATCTAACTCTGTACTATAGACCTGGCCTGAGATGATTTTTGTAACTGTTGAGGAATGGTAGAGGTTTTGTGAAGCTGTACCGGAGGTCAATACTAATAATGCTTCCCACCAGATCTAGAAGTGCTTTGGAAATATTAATTAATCTAATCTCTGCTCCTCTGTAATATGCTCTCAAAAATAAATAATATATAGTCTTGACTCTCAATGTCCATGTCCTCACTTGGGTTTGTGAGTAAGAGAGAGATGGAGAAGTTGACAGGCTGTAGTTAGGCTGAGTTGAGTCCCTGAGACCAATTTACCTGTTCGAAACAACCAAATCTCATCTCCTGAGTTCTGACTCTCTCGGGGTAGGGGGACAAGCCAGCCCAACCTTGGTCTCTTGATTCAAAACAATCAAAGCGAGCACAAGTATATAACATATCATACTGTCAAACTAGCATACTAGCAGTCATAAAAACAATCTTTTCACAGAAGTCCATTGTCAACGAGACATTCCATTCTGGGTAGTGTTACATAGTTTGAGATATTCTTTTATGGGACATGTAAAACAGAACTCTCCCTTTGCAAATGAAAGGTGAACAATTTTGTGTCATGGAAGTTTGTGTGAAGGGTGATTTTTCTCTCCCTACCTCCCCTCCGTTCCCCTCCCCTCCCCCCAAAAAGGGAATTAGGCTCCATCTTATGCACATAAATCCCATCAGGCTGCCTTTATGGTATATTGGACCTGCTGCACTTCTACATAGATGGCTAGAGGTCTTACTAGGATGCTAAACTACAGCATCATCTTCATTCACCTGCAAGAGTGGTAAAGTTGGGTTAAAGAAAGTATTGTATCTTCTATGTTTCTGAGAGGCTTATGATCAGAAATTTTTAATATGATTAAATGTGCAGCAATTTTGTAATATGAATTGTCATCCAGAAAGAAAAAACCTGACCCCATAGCACTCATTCCTCATTTTCTTGCAAAGTTAAACAAGAGCCTTGGGCTGGCACAGACAGATATTTTATTAGTTACCCTTGGTAACTCAAGACAAATATGTGTATATTTTACCCAGCTTTACAAGGTATGAGCCAAATCCTAAGGGATGCTGCAAACTTACAGCTCTCGGTGAAATCAGTGGGGTGTGCAGGTGCTCGGTACTTCTCAGGATTTGGCTCTGTATTATTTAATAAATAATCCCTTACCCTAAATGCCTTTTTTCTTCTTTAGAATGGGTTATGCAATTTTGAATAAATAAATGAACAAGGCAGGCTGTAAAGCTCCTTTTTAGCTCCCACCTGCACTGCTAGAGATAATTAATAATTGCCTTTTAAATTGAATACAACAGAGTGAAGCACTTAGTTGCTACATTACAATCCATACATTTACTAGTTCATCGGCATTTTCCTCTATTCCTAGTGTATGATGATGGGAAACCCAGTCTAGGTTATGAGACAAGAATCATCGCAACCAATCACAGTCCTTCCAATTGTAATTTAAGATTTGGCAACAAGAAGTATATTGATGGACCCCAGGTTTTACATAACTACCACTTGTGTTTCATACATTTTGTTACTAAACCACAGTGGAGAAGTAATACCACTTGGTGGGGAAAAAAAGTTTCCAACTTAATATTCTAGAATTCTCCAGGTGGAGTGTTATTTATCTTGTGAAATAGAACTGATGTCTGGCTGATGTCTTACAGGGAGGCGGGAGCATTGGAGAAGGCAGGGTGTCTAATAGAAATTGAGCTTGAAAACTACTAGAAGATGCAGTAAGACATCAGGAATCTGTGGTTGGGGGTTTGTTGTTGTTGTTTTTTCTCCAAACTCTGGAGTGAGTTAGACAGATTACAGGTCACCATGGCTCACCTTATTTTAATTTAAATAAGTGTATGGATAGATTCATTTGACAGTCAGGAAAAGGTTCAGAGAAGGGCAACAAAGATGATCAAAGGTATAATGGAACAACTTCCATATGAGGAGAGACTAGGGCTGTGTCTACACTAGAGAGCACACGGTAGCACAGCTGTACCGATGCAGCTGCGCTGCTGTAAGATCTCTCATGTAGCCGCTCTGTGCCAACAAGAGAGAGCTCTCTCATGGACATAATCCACCCCCAATGAGTGACAGTAGCTATGTCGGTGGGAGAAGCTCTCCCATCGACACAGCGCTGTGCACACTCACTAGCGCTTATACTGGTGTAACTTATGTCACTTGGAGGGTGGAATAGTCACACCCCTGAACGACATAAGTTTTGCCAACCGAAGTGGTAATGCAGACATAGCATAAAAAGATAAGGGCTGTTAAACTTAGAAAAGGGACAATTAAGGGGGCATATTATAGAAGTCTATAAAATAATGAATGGTGTGGAAAAAGTGAATAGAGAAGTGTTATTTACCATTTTCCACAATACAAATACCAGGAGTCACCCAATGAAATTAATAGGCAGCTTGTTTGATGCAAACTGGAAGAATTACTTTTTACACACACACACACACACACACACACACACACACACACCATGGAACTAATTGGCATAGGATGTTGTGATGGCCAAAAGTATAACAAAGTTCAAAAAAAAAAGCTAGATACATTCATGGAGGATAGGTTCATCTCTGGCTATTGGCCAAGATGGTCAGGGACATAACTCTCTAAATGCCAAAAGCCAAGAGAGGAAGAGTGGATCTCTCCAGAATTGCCCTGTTCTATATACTCCTCCTGAATCTCTGGTACTGATGGAGACAGGAAACTGGGCTAGATGGACCATTGGTCTGACTCAGTATGGCCGTTCTTATGTTCCTTTATAATATGCTGCCAGAACCATTGCTTTAGGCTCAGTGGACGTTAGGTGTGCACTGGAGTTAGCTGAGCAATAAGTTCAGTGAGGACATCCAGCTAATTAAAATTAGCTTTTTGAAAAGTTTACTTGATAAATAAGCTCCTGGGGTGAAATTCATGCCTGTCCAGAGGGCCAGCACAGTGCACTCAAAGTAGGGATTGAAGTGCTGCATAGGTCTTGGATTTGCCTCTGTGATAGCAGTATCTTTAGAGAAGCAGCTTAACAAACAGTACATGTGACCAGGGTACCATTACTAAACTGCCTGGGGGACGAATGTCCCTCTGTAACTTAGCACAGTGTTGCATTCTACAGATTGCATTTTCACCGGTACCCTAGGGTGGTTGTTTTCTTCCTCCCCAATTCCACGCCCTATCATCTGTTTCATTGAAGATACTGTACAAAGCCTTAAACTGCAGATTCTTAATCCATCCATATCAAGGGCCTGATCCAAAACTTACTGAGATTGAAACAGTTATGGATTCCATTAGGGCTTCCCATTGATAAGGTTCTATTCATCCCCAGCCCCCTGTGTTTTGACCAGCAGGAATGATTGTGGCGGGCCTTAAGTCACTTCCAATGCCATTCTGATGTTTCTTACGGTCTGTCATTATAGAGGCTTTCAGAATTTTTTCCTTTTTTTAAGCATGAACTGTGTCTGACTTTTTAATGCATGAACTTTTTGTGTTTATTTAATGACAGTCTTTCTAAAAGATTAAATGGTCACTAATGGGACTAATTGTCTGTGGTTATAAGGGCTCTTGAATTTACTTCTTTTTAATCCTTGGGAGAATTCTGGAATTTGGGGAAACAGCTTAGACTCTGGAAGAAATTATGCTAATTTACTTTAAGTAGATTTTAAGATGGTGATAAATGTTGCAGAATTCTTTTCAAAGTAAGAGGTAGTTAGCATTGAGTATGTACAGGGTACATATATACTTAGCCCATATATACAGCTGACCCTGTAGTGTACATTTCCAAACTTAGAAATGTTTTGTTTTATTTAGCAGTGATTGTTTTGCCATTGAAATATAGATTTATTGATTAATTAGAACTAGGTGAATATTCTGTGTTGAATGTTTTCTGAAATAAAAGCACTGAATTTGCTTTCACTTGTATTTGATATCCTTTTGTATTCACTTCCTTTGAATCTTCTAGTGATTTAGAGGTAGCAGTGTTTGATGAAACAACAAACCTTATGTGGATATTAGAGACTATTTCTGGAAAGTGAATTATGAGGGTGAATTTGCACCAGAAACCTGGTTTTAAGAGTTACTTAGTTCCTCCTACACAGGCCCAAACACTCTTCAGTCAGTCCATCCTTCCTACCAATTGGCTCGTGTTTCAGTCTTCACTGTCTTTTCTATGCTTTTTTCTGTGCTGCCTGCAGTGCCTGGAACATCTTACCTCTCTTCCACAAATCCCTTCTTAAAACCCATTTCCTCCTTTGATGGAAAAGCCAGTGTAATGAAGGCATGTGCTTGAATTCGAAAAAATTCAACCCCATTTCTTTGCTAATTGTAACCCACTGGATAGTATGTGTGTTTGTGTCCATGTCTGTGCCTGATCCACAGAGCATGCAAGTTTGTTACAGCCTCTCTCTAGACAGCCAGCCTTTTCAGCTCTGTGGGTTCATGGTTCAATTCTTGGTGACAGCCAAAATGGTGGTGGTCACTCTTCGCACTGGACACAACTAAAGAGGAAGTGGCAAGGTCCCTGCCCCAAGGAGTCATGATTAGACCAATAATACAGTTCATGTGCATAATTCACCAGATAACCAACCCCTCACTAACGAACTAATGTCAGAGAGGAGATGTTTCTTGCACTGGTAGATTGACAACAGTCCCATGGAGAGAAGTGTGTGTTTGAGAGGATATGAGTGATGAAGGGGTTGTTGTTTGGCATAGTAGACAAAAGAAGAGGGCGCTCAAATGCAAGAGGTATCAAGGAAGAGGGCTCAGAGGATACAAGAGTGGGAGAAGGATATCAGAAGCTTCTTAGGTGAGTGGCTTAGAAAAGAAGACAGTAAGTAGGAGAAAATAAGAGAAATCAGGCATGGTGCGGGGCAGGGGAGTAAAGTTCAAATTTGACAAGGAAGCCATTGGAGGTATTTGGAAAGGCAAGTAATTTAGTCAGAGGTGACAGAGTAAGATGAGCTTAGGAGCATCAGTAGCTTTTTGTATCGACTTGAGGGAGTTGAGATGAGATTCTGAGAGACCAACGAGGTGAAGATTACAGTAGACTAGATGAGAAATGGACCAGGAGGAAATTGAGAGGAAAGGACAGGTTTGAAAGGTTTGGGAGAGAAAAATGGATAGGTTCAGACCCTAAAATACACACACTCACTTATGTGGAGTTGAGTTAACCCTGGGAGGAAGGGGATGCTTTTTCCATTAAAAATAAAATAAAATAAAATAAAAAAAAGGTGGTGTTTTCATGAGAGCCCTTCAGAGAGCTTAGAGCATGACAGGAATCACACTACTGAAGCCTGGACTATTGTAATTGTGCACCACTGGTCTAGGCTTTCCCTTAATGAGCCTAACAGATTTAATAAAGAAACTCGTATATACAATCAAAAGTGTCCACAAATTGTTTACACAGTATATACTTCACAGGAATGGCTCGTTTTATAAATTCCAGATGAATGTGATGTCATTGTGCAGACAGCCTATTTGCCATTGAAAAATTGGAAGACAGAAATATGTAAAGAGCATTTGTATTGATCAGTTGGTTGTTTCCTTGTAAAACTTTTGGGCCAAAAGAAATTGCATCATAGTGTTTTTTATTTTGTTGTTTAAATACCTGATATGAAATATCTTAGGTTCACTTGAGCAAGAGCCATTTTCCTTCCCCCCTCTCCCCGCCATTCCTCTGTCCCAGTTAATTTTGTAACCAGAGATGTTCCTGTGCTAACGTCTGCTCTTGCTGTTGTTGTTTTTACTATGTTCTCCCCTCTACACAAATGCATGAAAGCTGCCTCTCGGTTGTAGTTGGTTTCCTTTCTTTACTTTCACAGCACTACTCGGACTCTGCTGGCAACACTCTGGCTGGAATGCATTGCAGTGCAGCTGGGGAATGTTGAAGCAGCTGGTGTGCTGAGTAGGAATGATGTGTGAAATGTGTGGGTTTTATGCCCCACAATAGAAACTTACTTTTTATTTTCCTGGCTTCGGCTATATAGAGAGTTCCTACGCCCGCCCACAAACAAACAAACAAAACCTCATCCACCACACAGCCAAAGAGCAAGCAGCCTACATACTAGTTAGCACTCATTCTATGTTTCCTTTCCTTCAGATGGGAACAAGAGCGGTGTCTGTTTTTCTAGGCCATTCAGGAAGTCCTACAGTGTAATAATGACCCTGTTATCTAATGGTCAGAGTTTACTTAGGCTTTCACAGTTTCTGCTGCCCGTTTGAAACAACCAAAAAGAAAAAAAAAGAAAGAATAGTTTCTGTGTTGCTGCTGTAGTCGAATTCAGAATCGACGGCCAAGCGAAAAAGAAGGTTGTGTCCCCTGAAAGTGATTTCCACTGCAGTAGCACATTTTTTTCCATCTGGAAATCTGTACAGACATCCTAGTAAAACTTCCTGCTTGCCTTCTTACAAAAGCAAATGTGCCACCAGGACTCATTCATTCAGATTTGCTGATGGGTTAATTCATATGTCTGAATATGGTGGTGATTCTCTAGGATGCAGATTCAGAAAGAGCTAGTCAAAAGGATTATTTTAAAGCAGCTAATATTAAATGAATAGTTTATTAGGATAAAGTTTTACAAAGAAGAAAGCTAGAAAAGAGCACTTCCCTTAATCTTTGAGGAAAGTCTCCTCTCTTTCTCTTCCTTATGCTTTGATATGTATTGGCTACAGCATGGTATATTTAAATAACACTGTAGAGTCTAAGGGCTGGTCTACACTTACCGGGAAGTTCGACGGCTGGCAATCGAAGTTCCGGGTTCGATTTATTGCGTCTGGTCTGGACGCGATAAATCGAACCAGGAAGTGCTCCCCGTCGACTGCGGTACTCCAGCTCAACGAGAGGAGTACCGCGGAGTCGACGGGGAGCCTGCCTGCCGCGTGTGGACCGCGTCTGAACCGCGGTAAGTTCGAAGTAAGGTATGTCGAATTCAGCTACGTTATTCACGTAGCTGAATTTGCGTACCTTACTTCGACTTGGGGGGTAAGTGTAGACCAAGCCTAAGATGCTAATGGCATGGACTTTGTGTAGATATTTATAAAGTGTCATGCAAGTATTTATGGTGCTATATAATTAATAGTGTATTGGAAAAAAATCTGCTACTGCACTTGTTAGCCCCACAGCTGCTTGGTGTGGTGCTCTGTTCCATCTAGTGCAGTGGTTCCCAAACTTTAAGAACCTGTGAACCCCTTTCGCTAAAATGTCAAGTCTCGTGAACCCCCTCCTAAAAAATGAATATTTCCAGGGATTTTCTCCTTTGCCTGAATATAAATTATGAAAGCAGTGATCTTGGTAATATAAAATTTGTTTTTATGAGAGACTGTTTATTACACACTATTCATTATTAATTATTATTTATCATTACAGTATTTTTATTACATTATGAAAACGGCAACACTCTTCCAAGATCTCATTTTCATAGCTTGTATCACTTTGAATAAGCCTGTTATAAGACAAGGCTCCTATGTTTCATCAAGGAGTATCAGATGTGAAACAGCATGAAGGTATTTAAGAAGCCAACTCAAAGAGTTCCTCCTACACAAGCATTCAGGTCTTGAGCAGTCCAGGCAAACAACGCATGTTACAACAAAGCTTAAACTTGTTCTTCATAATAATTTTAAAAACAATACTAGCTGCCTATTTAATTTAAAAAACATCAAAAAATATCCACCTCCCTTTCCATTTCTTATAAGAAGTCTTGAAGTTTAAATCTCCTCAGTGTGATAGAGATGCTTGCTTTGATCTGCTTAGCTCTAGGAAGTCCAGGGGCTCCGGCTGCTGGCCTTGTGCTGCCCAAGATCCCTAGGGACAGTTCTGTCCGCCCTTAGGGAATTTTTTCCTGAGAACCCCCTGTAACATTTCATGAACCCCAGTTTGGGAACCACTGATCTAGTGGCACCAAGACCATTTAGAGATTAATGAATCTAAGCTTCAGAGGTCCCAGGTTTGATTCCGCCCACCGCCAACCGGGGTCTGTTGGTGTTACACACTTACACACAATAGTGAATTTTGAACATGCTGCAGAGTGATACATGCCACCTACACTGACACTTTACATAGCTTCATTTATCTGAAAATTTAAAGCATCTTTATAGACATTTAAATAGCGCTCACAGCTCCCCCACTGGGTACGGGTTAAGCCTATTTAATAGATGGATAAACTGAAGCACTGTGCATTTTTAACAATTTCCATCCCACCATCAACCTCAGCCTAGACCAATCCACACAAGTGGTCCATTTCCTAGACACTACTGTGCTAATAAGCGATGGTCACATAAACACCACCCTTTACCGGAAACCTACTGACCGCTATACTTACCTACATGCCTCCAACTTCCATCCAGGACACACCACACGATCCATTGTCTACAGCCAAGCTCTACGATACAACCGCATTTGCTCCAATCCCTCAGACAGAGATAAACACCTACAAGATCTCTATTAAGCATTCTTAAAACTACAATACCCGCCTGCTGAAGTGAAAAAACAGATTGACAGAGCCAGAAGAGTACACAGAGGTCACCTACTACAGGACAGGCCCAACAAAGAAAATAACAGAATGCCACTAGCCATCACCTTCAGCCCCCAACTAAAACCCCTCCAGCGCATCATCACAGATCTACAACCTATCCTGAAAGATGATCCCTCACTCTCACAGATCTTGGGAGACAGGCCAGTCCTCGCTTACAGACAGCCTCCGAATCTGAAGCAAATACTCACTAGCAACCGCACACCATACAACATAAACACTAACCCAGGAACCTATCCTTGCAACAAAGCCCGATGCCAACTCTGTCCACATATCTATTCAAGTGACACCATCATAGGACCTAATCAGATCAGCCATGCCATCAGGAGCTCGTTCACCTGCACTTCTACCAATGTGATATATGCCATCTTGTGCCAGCAATGCCCCCTGCCATATACATTGGCCAAACCGGACAATCTCTACGCAAAAGAATAAATGGACACAAATCTGACATCAGGAATCATAACATTCAAAAACCAGTGGGAGAACACTTCAACCTCTCTAACCACTCAGTGATAGACTTGAAGGTGGCAGTTTTGCAACAAAAAAACTTCAAAAACAGACTCCAAAGAGAGACTGCTGAACTTGAATTAATATGCAAATTAGATACAATTAATTTAGGCTTAAACAGAGACTGGGAATGGTTGGGTCATTACACTAATTGAATTTATTTCCCCATGTTAAGTATCCTCACACCTTCTCTGGGTCATCTCGATTATCACTTCAAAAGTTTTTTTTCTCCTGCTGATGATAGCTCATCTCAATTGATTGGCCTCTTACAGTTGGTATGGCTACTTCCACCTTTTCATGTTCTCTGTATGTATAAATATCTTCTTTCTGTGTGTTCCATTCTATGCAGCCGATGAAGTGGGCTGTAGCCCACGAAAGCTTATGCTGAAATAAATTTGTTAGTCTCGAAGGTGCCACAAGTACTCTTGTTCTTTGTGCATTTAAGTAGCTCATCAGAGAGGAAGTCAGTAGTAGTTATTACCCAGGGGTCCTGACTCCCACTACTATAACCACACACACAGTAGTAGGCTCAGGCCCCGCAACTTGAAGGTATATCAGGTCAAATTTTCAAAAGCACTTAAGTCCCATTTGTAAGAGGGACTTATGTATTTTGGAGCTCAAGTCTCATTAAAAGTCAATGGGGTTTACGATCCTAAGTCACTTCGGTGGCTTTGAAAATTTTATCCATCACTGCTAGTGTATTTTCAACCAACATAGAGAAGGGTCTTTGCCAGGATATGATACACAGATTGTTGTGGCTTCCCTTACTGGGCTATTACATTTCCAGGATAATGCCCAAGAAAGTAACTGTGCATCTCTTATTTCCAGTAACAGGATTTGTGTGCCTAATTCTCAGTTTGCTGTGCTAAAAATGAACAAATAAATAAATTGCCGCCCGCCCAACATTCGGACAATTCTTGGAACAGACTAACTTGTGGACACTCACATTACATGCGGATAATTTCCATGTCATTTCAAAGTCAATTGCCAAGCATTTTCACATTGAAATGAAAAGCTATGTGTATGATTTTGTTAAGGTAATGGTACATTTCAGTACAAATTACAGTACAGTGGAACACCTATGGGTATGTGACATTTACAGTAATAACAAGTGAGTACATTATGCTCAGGGCTATCCCTGTGATTATCAAATGAATTGGCACTTAAAATAAATCTTCCACAACATCTGACACATGTGAAAGAAAGAATCCAGTCTACTCCTTTATTCTAAATGAGGGTCTTTGTGATGCTAAATTTCAGCTCATCTTCTTAAATGCTGGCATGTTGTTCTTTCTGGTTTTGTTACATAAAAGGACTCCTTGACAGTTCAAACATTATCAAGTTTTAACTTCCTTTTTCTCTCTGGAAGGTGGTGAGTTATTTTGGATTTGAAACTCTGCCTCTAAGGCTATTTTAAAAAAATGCATGGGATTATATTTTTTTTATAGTTGCCTGAAAGGCAATATCCATGCTGTGGTATTGATCAAGTTATAGAGTGGTAAGTGTATACAAAAATGCAGGTGTGCCTTCTAATATACCTATGCAATTCCCACTGAGGATGATAGGGAGCCAGATCCTCAGATGACATCAGTTGTTATAACTTGACTGACAATTGACACCAACTGAGAATCCTGCCATGGGTATCAAGCATTCATATTTGGCGAGGACAGAGTTGGAAGCACAGTATCTAAGTGTGCAGACAGTTTAGATTCTTTAATGTCACCTCCAGTGGGAGATGCCTCACCTTTCCAGAGTTCATTTTCACCACAACCCCTTTCTCTCTCTCCCCCCTCCCCTCCCCTCCCCAATTGATTTCTACCTATGTATGTGTGGAGATTACAAAGGAAGTTTTTGTGCCTTTAGCGGGAAAATCTACCTCTGTTACATATGTTTTAATACCAAGTCATTGCCAATGTGTAGCAAAGTATGCGGATTTGTTTCCTAAATAAGCAGCAAGGATATTTAATAATGAAGGTTTCAAAAATGTATACATAATAATATACATTTATGTACTGGCAACTCCTGATGGAACTCAAAGCTCTTTATAGACTCTGTGTGCATGTAGTGGAGATAGTGATGTTTATAAATTGCAGAGTCCCATGAGAAATTGCACTTGTCATGTGACTGCCACACCTGCACGCTGCCCACTAATCCCTCTCCCTCAAACTATGTCTAACATTCCAAACCTCTGAGCAGTTTTCATAAGCTGTTTTTGTCTGTTAATTATTATGATGTATTGTTTGTACTGTAAAAAGCAACAGAGTCCTGTGGCACCTTATAGACTAACAGATATATTGGAGCATAAGCTTTCGTGGGTGAATACCCACTTCGTCAGACACATGTTTTTGTACTGTAGTATCACTCCAGGGCCCAGTCAGGACCTATTGTTTCCCATTGGGGCAGTGATTGTCTTTTCCTATATATTTGTACAGCAGTAAACACAAAGACCTTACAATCGACAACAAACAGAGGGGCTTGATGTTCAATTTCTGAACTATGGGGACCAAATCCAGGTGTTCTTTAAAATGAAGTCTTTTCCTCTCCCTTTCCCGTTTTCAATAGTTAAGGCATAAATAGCAGAACCTAAAATAGCAATATTATTGTTCACTGAAAAACTGCTTCAGAGATGTCTCATGCTTGTAAATTACAATCATTTTCTCCCTTCAAGGATTCAGTTGGATTTGGTTTTAGATCTGGAGGGATATGAAAACTAGTACCCGTAACATATTTAAAATGGTATTTCTGGAAAATATGTGACATGAGGTGTGGTATGAAGATTTTATCAGGACTTGTTTGGGGTGACCTGCATTTGTGGCTTTGCCACTCAGGTAATGCATGTGATCTGGAACTCATCCCATAAAACTTTTCTACCACACAGTCATGTATTCTCTGGCTATATTCAAATATGCATTACTCACCCACCACTAGCATACTGAAATATAGCTACATCTGGGGTGAAGCACAGCAACCATTATTTACTAGCAAAGCTATGCAGCGTTTTTAGAAAAGAGGGTGGGTGGAGAATAAGTTGTCAATTTTTATGACACCAAGCAGACTAGTGGGTAAAAGAGAGGAATTCTGTGAGTTGGAAGACTAGGGTCTTCAACAATCATAAGACTGGTTCAGATGTCCGGAGCTCATATTTGGAATGAGCATTCAGAGAGCATCTTTCTTGGCTTTTAACACCTTTTGTATGTCTGAAAGGCCTCAATGCCTAACGGATGTTAATTCATCTTTCGTCAAAATTTGCAATATTGTAGAAAAACTTTGTGGCTCTCAAGGTTGTATAATACCAGTTCTCAAGAAGTGAATTATGATTTTACCCACTTTTTAGTTTGGGATTTTTTGATCAAGAATAATGAATGCTTCATCCATGTGCACTCAGTGAATCACTGGGTGTTGGGAGTGATTCCCCTTCACTGAGTT
Source organism: Terrapene triunguis (assembly GCF_002925995.2). Classification (NCBI taxonomy): domain Eukaryota; kingdom Metazoa; phylum Chordata; order Testudines; family Emydidae; genus Terrapene; species Terrapene triunguis. Next base: position 3,991,062 of record NW_020664530.1, on the reverse strand, counting down.
CCCAGCTCTTTGTTACAGAAGTTCACTGTTAAGACTGCCTTCTTGAAGATATTTTACCAAGTGAGGGCTTTTTTCTGACAAATGGTCTGCAAACATAATTAAGAAATGTTTGAGGAACAGCCCTTTTCTATTTGCCAGCTGCAAGTAATCAGGTTATTCAACAATTATTTTGTACTTTATGGTCCTGGAAACTAAGGGCAAGTCTACATCGGTGCAACAGCGCCACTGTAGCACTTTAATGAAGATGCTCTTAGCCGACAGGAGATAGCTCTCCATCGGCGTAGTCAATCCACCTTCCCAAGAGGCTGTAGCTATGTCAGTGGGAGAAGCTCTCCCACCGACATAGCGCTGTCTATGTGGGGGGTTAGGTCTGTATAACTACATCACTCAGAGATGTGGATTTTTCACAACCTTGAGTGATGTAGTTATACCGATATAGGGTTTGTAGTGTAGACCAGTCCTAATACATTTAGTGGAAAGCATTGTTTACCATATAATAAGAATGTAATTGTGGCTAGAGGAGTTGATGTTAACATCTTTTAACAGTTTTTTGGGAAGGAAGCTTAGAATTGACATCACTGTTCCATTCATTTGGTAAATATTTGCTGAGATTGGCCTTCTGTATAAGCAATATTTATTTCTAGATTGACATAGTCTCATTCACTGTGAGAACATGAGTAATTGCTTGGAACATTCAACTCAAGGCCCACATTTTTCATGCAGTTTGATGTTCAGTTAAACTCGCCATACTCTTACTGGGCGGACTAGCTTTCAAAATAGTTTTCCATGGCAACAATGACAAAAGCGGCATGATCCTGAATTTGCATCAAGCAGACCAAATTTATAAATCATACACTTATAAAAGGCAGCATGGTCCTGGGGCCTGAAAGCCTGAGTCTAATCCTGGCTGTGCTTTGGGCAAACCACTTAATTTCTCAGCTTCACTCTCTCCCATAAAGGGTTATTATGAGGGTTGACTAATATTTCTGAAACTCTTTGTCAGTGTGAAAGTGCTTTTTAACCAGTTAAAATATAGTTCATACAATCATGAATACATTTAAAACCTTTAAAAACGCAACATATTTTTCTTAGAACTGGTCTATTTTTTAAAATGCGTTTCATGCGACCTTTACACTGGATCTTTGTTTTCGTAAACAAATGTTTTACTCAGTAAACTCTTCTATGTGTGTGTAAGAAGGACATGGGAGGGAGATTTTATCAGTCAAGCACCTAAATACTATCATGTATTGAATGTTTTGTCTTTCACATTAAAAAGAAAGTATTATGGGAAGTATATTCTTACAGAGCCACCATGCTTTGAACAACTTTCCACATTACAAGGGGAAAATATAATTCCTGAGGGTATATCCCACAGGATGACATCTGGTGATAATATTTATTTATTTGGAACTTGTTTCTGTACAAAATACAATTTCCGTTGACTGAATGAAAAACATATATTGGTACAGTATCAAAGTAAACACCTACTTAGGCCATAACTCATTCATTCTACTGTACAAGAGTATCGTATCTGAGATGCCTTCTGTAAAAGACAGGCTTCAGAATACAGGGCAGGTTCTGATTATTTTCACTGAAACATATGTAGTGATAAACTAATATAAAATTCATGTAATATTTTGCTTCAATTAAAGTGATACTAACGAGGGCTGTCTTCAGAGTATTAATTATGAACTCACTGTTTAAAGAACATGATATTTTTTTTATCAGCTAAAGTTTTTAATTTAGGCAGTGCCAAACAACATATAATCATTTGTTTGTGGTAAAATGCCTGGTATATAACCAGCTAGTTCCCTGAGCTAGGATGAGCTGACATAACACTTACAAGGTAGATGTGTAAATTACATGCTCCTGCTCTTTAACAGAGAATTTGCCCTATGGGTATACTTCATAGCTGGTTAAGTAGGAAAAGAGTTGACAAATATTGACTTATTGCCCATCTGTTCAGTGCTTTTTTTTTTTTTAATCTATTTACTTTTTTAAATAAAAAATTGATATGTAAAAAAATAAGTTACCAGATTTAAGCCCGAGTTGACTTTTTTTATGTTTGCTTAATAAAAAGAATAAATAAAAACATTTCTTAATATGGCAATTGTGGTGACATTTGCTAGCACAGGAGCATTTCTAGTGAGTTGAATCTTATTACACTTTCCAGATAATTTTTTTTTTTTTTTTTTAATTCCATGGGCTGAATTTTCTGCTACATCAGTTTAGCTCCACTGATATCGAAGGAGTTGAACTTATGTAACTGAGAGGAGAATTGTGCCCCATACATTTAACTAAAAGTCAGTAGTAGTTCTGCTCTGTTCAGCATGACAGGCAATGGGACAACTTGCATTAGAGAGTTTGTAAATATCTCATTGAAGAATGCATAATATAAACTTCCCCTTGTCTTTACCTTTATTTTATGTAGCAACATCATGCTGAAAGATTACGTTTTCAGGTTATGGCCCTGAACCTACAATGGATCCTTATATTTATGTGAGAACTCATTCAAGTCACTATTGCACTAGCATAAAGGTCTGTGTGAGTGGTTACCTATGCAGAATCAGAGCCTACATGCATGCATGCCTACATATATACAGGACTTGTTTCACCCTCCATTGCAATGCAGCCACTTGTAGGAAGGTAGCCAGATAGACAATGGCTCCATGTTTTCAAGTGTTCTTTAGTTTTGGATGCCTCAGTGCTTGATTATCAAAGCAGTCACACTGAGGGCCCTGTTTTCAGATATGCACAGTATCCACCTAGTTACTTCTACACCTCTACCCCGATATAACGCGACCAGATATAACATGAATTCGAATATAACACGGTAAAGCAGTGCTTGGGTGGGGGAAGGGGGTTGCGCACTCCGGCGGATGAAAGCAAGTTCGATATAACGCGGTTTCACCTATAATGTGGTAAGATTTTTTGTCTCCCAAGGACAGCGCTATATCGGGGTAGAGGTGTATTGTGGGTGCTCAGATCCTCGGAAAATCAGGTCCAAAGTGCCTCAGCTTGGACATCTAAATACTGATACATTCCAAAGAATGATCTGCTTTTGAAAATTTTTGCTGTGGTGCATATCACACTGCCCAACAGAGAGGAGAGAGGGATGGGGAAAGTTTTAGTCAAGAATTCCAGGGCAGTGTTCTAATCTTAAGGGAAGTGCTGTGGAATAATTAGGATCAGAAAGCATGTCAGTATTTAATGTCTTCCCTAAAAGTAAACTTCATGATGGCTTTAAAAAAAACAAACAAACAAACAAAAAAACTCCTTTGGGTTTTATTCTTTAATTCAGAAACTTTTTAAAAATAACAATCACAAAACTTTTGCCAGCCAGGCTAATAAATACACTAGTTGCTATACAGAGTATTCTTTATTTAAGGTTATTCTCCAAATACTATGGGTTTGATATATATACTGGGAATCTGAAATGTAGGAAGAAAATCCATTAGCACAGGGGTCTAGCACCCTGGCGGGCTGGGCCAGTTTGTTTACCTGCCGCATCCGCAGGTTCGGCTGATCATGGCTCCCATTGGCCGCACAATGAGGGTGGCAGGAAGCTGCAGCCAGCACATCCCTCGGCCCGCGCCGCTTCCCACAGCCCCCATTGGCTGCGATCGGCCGAACCTGTGCACGTGGCTTGTAAACAAACTGGCCTGGCCCGCCAGGGTGCTTACCCTGGCAAGCCGCTTGCCAGAGGTTGCCGACCCCTGCATTAGCAAATAACAAGCTTTTTTTATATTTATCCAGGAACTTTGATTTTCTTTAGCTTTTTTAATGTGTTTGCATTAGGAGAGGACAGTGCAAAGAACAGTCAATATTTATTCTAGTGTGACTGATAAATAACCGGGTGACTCAGGGATTCTTAGTCAGAGCACCCTTGTCATGGTCATTGCTGACGTCTTAAGACAGAGACAAGTTCACTGTCTCTTGCACTTTCAAAGGAATCAGCACACGAACCCTAAACAAACACTCTGAGGGTTCTAAGCATAGTGGCTGAGTTTTTAGTAATTATGGAATGACTTTTTAATTACAAAAATAGAGAGGGAAACAGTAAAATGTTGCAGCAGGTTTGGCTGGGAATTACAATTTAACCTACAGTACTTTAATTCACCAGAAATAATTCTGTGTTTATAAACTTACCTATTCAATGGGACATGTGCTCCAAAATTACTTAGGTACTTTTGAAAATCGCACCTTAAGGCTGTATCCTAATGTTTGGGCTTATTCCTCATGCAGTCATACAAACAGATACTTAGTGAGGCTAGCATCCTGTTGTAATGTTTCTCATATGTAATGCACACAGGATCTAAGGAAGAACATAAATGTTTGGGAAGTATTGACCAGACCCTCAGCTAGTGTGAATTGCCATAGATTCTCAATCAAACCTTCTGTAAAGTTTGACTGTTTCTTTCCCCACCAACCCCTATTTATAACTGGCAAGTCATATAATTTTTGCTAAAATCTCTGCCATTACACAAACAAATTTCCTTCAATGACGCTGCATTGATTTACACCAGCGGATGAGCTGGTGTTTACAAGAAAGAATAGTTAACCAAAGGCAGAAAGCTTAATTATAATAAAACTTCTCCATTGTGTGGATTAAGAGGATAATACGATGATACACGTTGGAATGGCCTCATTATAGAAAATGTAAGTAGGGTCAGTTTCAAGGGGCCATGTTTTGAAATCAGACTGCTCATGGTGTGTGTGTGTGAGAGTGAGAGAATACACAAAATATATGCCAAATGTGTGTATTGGATGGTGTGTATTTGCTGTTGCTCCTCTCTAACAATATTTATGGGCCATGTTTAGAAAAACTAAATCCTCACTCTTTAGTCTGAAGCACCCTGTGTATTAGCCCTATTAGCCTATTTCTAAATACGTCTTCGGTTTGTGAAGAAGGATGGTATTGTAGTTGAAGTGCAGTTTTGCTCTGTTCAGCATGACAGACAATTGGGACAATCTGCATTAGAGAGTTTATAAATATCTCATTGAAGCATGCATAATATAAACTTCCCCTGTGTCTTTACCTCCGGTAAAGAAGAAAATTGCGAGTGTGAAAAATTATGGATTCTTCACTAGGCCCAAAAGATTATTTAGATTACCCATCCCTTCCTCTCTCTGTCCCGTGTATCATCATTGCTTGTTCTGGATAAATACAAACCTCAAAATTTGTGAGTGGGAAAAATGTTGATGAAAATTCTACAAGACTGTTGAGATCTATTATGAGATTTTATATCCAACTGAAGACATAGGTTTGATATCCCACTCTTACAGAGGTGTTCCCACAAGAGTGTCATGGGATTTTTGCCTCAGCGTTATGATAGACAGCTTCCCAAAAGGCGGCGTTGTAGTATGATACTATACTGATGTCTAGGAACTTAGAGAACTTTTATTTTAGGGAAAGCTTGATGTGAGAGAACAGGATATTTGGCGGAAGGAATAAAGCCTGAATAGTGCACTGTCTTGGCTCGCTTTCTCTCTTTATGCTTGAACACTGAGTAAACACTGATTAAAGTTGTCATGATTTGGAGGATTTGGCCCAAAGTTTAGAGGGAACAATAAGTAAGGAACATTTTTAAAAAATCTACAAATACACAAAACTGCCTCATTTTAAGTCATTTTTATTAAAAATTCCTATAGGGAGTAGTGGATGAATTAATACTGTTCTCTGGACTGACTTGTTCATTTCCCTGCCCTCATAACTACAGTATGTTCTTTTGTACTTCAAGTGTTAAGTCCTACAAACAACATTGAACTTTTATCCGAATATATTACTGATGAGTACGGAAACATTACTGTAAACTCAGTGCTAGTAAAATGTCACGTGACTTAATCACTTGGTAAAAGCTTTTTCAGAAAGGTTAATGGATACCCTAGGTCTCAAATATTTGTTTGGCATTGGCTTCAAAAAGACAGAAAGGATGAGAAGGAAGAACACTTTACAGAGCGGTGTAATCATTGGTGAGTGTGGGTACATGCTGCTGCAATTGTTCAATCCAACAAATTCAGGATCATTGATTAACTTTTTGAATGAACGTTTAGATCTGGTTATTGCCCAGGCTCCTGAGATGATTACACTGGTCTACAATTTTTGAGACGTCGTCTGCTTCAGAGATAAAATGTGCTATTTATTATGTATTTTGATGTGCTGAATTCAAATATGAAATTAAAACAACTGATTGGCTACTGTTTCTAAGATATTTAAGTTTTTACATTTTATGTCTATGTATATTGTGCAGATAGTAGAGTTTTAATCATAAATTGTAAACCTAGGTCTTTTCATGTGTTTATGGTTGCTTTACATGATAATATTTCACCTGTCCTGTTTATATAACACTTTAAAAATCAGCAAAAGGGTTATATAAATACAATTTATTATGAAACATAAGGCAAAAAACTATTATGTACATAGTTTAGTCCTATTCAGTGTCTACTCAGCGCTTCTTGGCTTGTCTCTTGTATTCATTAAATGGAGCATCTCTTGTCACTGTCCAGCAATAGTCTGCAAGCATTGATGGGCTCCATTTGCCCTCATAGCGTTTCTCCATTGTTGCAATGTCCTGGTGAAATCGCTCGCCGTGCTCGTCGCTCACTGCTCCGTAGTTCGGTGGAAAAAAATCTAGATGAGAGTGCAAAAAATGTATCTTTAGTGACATGTTGCAACCAAGGCTTTTGTATGCCTTGAGGAGGTTTTCCACCAACAACCTGTAGTTGTCTGCCTTGCTGTTTCCGAGAAAATTTATTGCCACTAACTGGAAGGCTTTCCATGCCAGCTTTTCCTTGCCACGCAGTGCATAGTCAAATGCATCATCTCGAAGAAGTTCATGAATCTGAGGACCAACAAAGACACCTTCCTTTATCTTAGCTTCACTTAACCTTGGAAATTTTCCACGGAGGTACTTGAAAGCTGCTTGTGTTTTGTCAATGGCCTTGACAAAGTTCTTCATCAGACCCAGCTTGATGTGTAAGGGTGGTAACAAAATCTTCCTTGATTCAACAAGTGGTGGATGCTGAACACTTTTCCTCCCAGGCTCCAATGACTGTCGGAGTGGCCAATCTTTCTTGATGTAGTGGGAATCTCTTGCACGACTATCCCATTCGCAGAGAAAACAGCAGTACTTTGTGTATCCAGTCTGCAGACCAAGCAAGAGAGCAACAACCTTCAAGTCTCCACAAAGCTGCCACTGATGTTGGTCATAGTTTATGCACCTCAAAAGTTGTTTCATGTTGTCATAGGTTTCCTTCATATGGACTGCATGACCAACTGGAATTGATGGCAAAACATTGCCATTATGCAGTAAAACAGTTTTAAGACTCGTCTTCGATGAATCAATGAACAGTCTCCACTCATCTGGATCGTGAACGATGTTGAGGGCTGCCATCACACCATCGATGTTGTTGCAGGCTACAAGCTCACCTTCCATGAAGAAGAATGGGACAAGATCCTTTTGACGGTCACGGAACATGGAAACCTTAACATCACCTGCCAGGAGATTCCACTGCTGTAGTCTGGAGCCCAACAGCTCTGCCTTACTCTTGGGTAGTTCCAAATCCCTGACAAGGTCATTCAGTTCACCTTGTGTTATGAGGTGTGGTTCAGAGGAGGAGGATGGGAGAAAATGTGGGTCCTGTGACATTGATGGTTCAGGACCAGAAGTTTCATCCTCTTCCTCTTCCTCGTCTGACTCAAGTGAGAATGATTCTGGTGCATCAGGAACCGGCAGTCCTTCTCCGTGGGGTACTGGGCGTATAGCTGATGGAATGTTTGGATAATGCACAGTCCACTTTTTCTTCTTTGACACACCTTTCCCAACTGGAGGCACCATGCAGAAGTAACAATTGCTGGTATGATCTGTTGGCTCTCTCCAAATCATTGGCACTGCAAAAGGCATAGATTTCCTTTTCCTGTTCAACCACTGGCGAAGATTTGTTGCACAAGTGTTGCAGCATATGTGTGGGGCCCACCTCTTGTCCTGATCTCCAATTTTGCAGCCAAAATAAAGGTGATAGGCTTTCTTAACCATAGTGGTTATACTGCGCTTTTGTGATGCAAAAGTCACTTCACCACAAACAAAGCAGAAGTTATCTGCACTGTTCACACAAGTACGAGGCATCTCTGCTCACTTTGGCTAAACAGAAATGTGTCCCTTTGCAAAATCAAACACTGACAAATAAGAGAGCACGACACTGTATGATTTCTAGAGCTGATATAGGGCAATTTGTTCAGCAGAGTGATGTAAGCTTCGTTATGATTGCATCATCCATGACTTCTAGGAATAACATGATGCAATTCATATCATGTATGACGCAATACCAGCTTCAGATTGCATCATTCATTGTTTTGCCTAAAAAGCAAGTACTGTCCAAACCCAGTCATAGATTTATTCATAGATCCAGTCAAAGATGTATTTTAGTCATTTCTGGTTTAAATTGAGATCCCTTCCCTTTATAACTCACTTATCCTCCGCCATTCCCAAGTCAAGGGTCGTATATACTGACCCAATAGCATATCTTGAAAACTAGAGTCAATCAACAATTTTAGGCATCATTTCGTTCTCAGTGACCCAGAATTAGTAACGTTTGACTACATTTATTTCAGAAGCATTTTGGCTGTAGAGCAGTGTTACACATCAGGTAGAATAGAATGTTTTAGAGTACGTTCTGACTCTTTTTTGGGGGGAAGGTTCTTTTCCTTTTCGAGTCTTAGAGCAGTGCTGTTGGTCTGATTTCAGGCAAAAAGCCAGGTTCTTATGCCACACACAAACCTTGGTAAGCACCTGGCCTGCCCTTGAACTCCTCCCCTGCTTCCATTTTGTGGAGAGAGCTACTCTGGATCCTCCTGTGCAGCCTCTCCATTATCTATTCAACTCCATCATGCAAGACAACTTCCATGTTTCCACTGCTTTTCTGTGAATATATTTGGTCAGTTACATTGTCTCCGTTGTTTTATTTTAATAACATACACTAGTCTGTTCTCTTTTTGTCTTGGTAGAGTAATTTCAAGAAAAGGTGAATCCCTGCCATCTGTATGCTGATAGGGGGCGACAGAGTGAAATAAAAGCAGTCCTAAGATAACCTTCCTTGAAATATACATGTACTTTTTCCTGGCATTGGACACATTCTTTGTGCCCATCACAAACTGGCTTTTATGTTTTCAAGCATCTCTTTCTTCCACTGTTGAAAGAAACGCTTATGTGAAATCTTCACTTCCTCTGGGTTTGTTTTGTGAGCAGTGGAATCCTGTAACATGATAGCAATTTGCCCCAGGAAGAGACAGTAACCAACAGCTGGTTTACTACAGCATTATTTGGAAGAGGAGGACTGAGGGGGTGAGGAAAAGGTTTTGTGTGTGTAACTTTTTCCTTTGGTTTCCCCCCCCCACACACAAGCAATTTTAACAACCTCACCCCTGCCACTTGAATTCATCAGTCCTCTTTTGGTTTGTATTTACACTGTTAATGTTGTGGTTGTATAGCAGCTGTGTGACACAGTTATTTCAAAGCTATCCAGAGTATGGGCACCACAGCAGAGGGAAAGCCTGCAACATTTTACTCTGAATTTTTGTGGGGGAACCTAAGAGCAGCTGTAAGAAAATCACTGTTTGCTGATGTGTGTCAAATTTTGTGCCAAATATCCAACAAACTGAGACTTTAACTACAGTAATAGAGAGGAAAGAATTTAATGGAAAGTGCAAAATGCTTGGTTGAATCCAATATTTGAAAAAGAAAAGACACAATGCATATTCTGCAAGTCTGAGCAATCAGAGACCTTTTTTTTTTTTAAACAGTTAAGCAAACTTGAGCTCAGAAATTCCAATTGTACTTTATATGCACAATATCAGATTATGTAAATTAAAATACACCTGCGTGGAAGAGCTGTCACCAAAACTCTGAAAGATTTAGAACCATCCTGATGTGATTCAGTCATATGGCTTCATGTCGGTAACATCAAACTGCTGTTGAAGAAAGACTTATGTTCACCAGGCTTCTCCACAGTTCTGTGGCACATTGTCAAGGTGTTAAATGCATGAGAAACTGAACTATAAATTCCACAGTTACCCTTAGTAACTGTCAGAAAATAAAATAAGACAGCGCTTTTCTTCTGAGTTCAGAGCGCCTCTAGTGTACTTGTGCTATTCTTTGATATCCAAGGAGAAGGGAGAGGCCTTTCCTATGCCAATGTTGAAGATGACCTTTAATTGTCTATATGACACATCTTGAGGAAGAGGCCTTCTCTTTCATGCTCTGTAGTGTATTGTTAGTGGTCATCTAGAAAATAATACCATCAATTTGTTTTTGGAAGGTAAGGCTTATTTGAAAGGCCAATATATGGTAGAAATATTTTCTAGGCGTAATGTTTTGAATAAGAAGTGGTTGGCATTGGAGCTCAGACCCTGGTGCAGCAAAGAACTTAAGCACTTGTGTAACTTTAAGCATGTAAGTCTTTCCAATGAAGGTAATGACCCATCTCACATAGTATTAGTTTTGGCCAACATTTGTAAAGGTATTTTAGGCATTGCTGTGCTCAGCACTGCAATGCCTATGTGATTTAGGAGCCCAGATCACATTTTCAAAATGGTTTTAAGAAGCCTAAATCCTGATGACTTAAATGGAATTTTGACTCCTAAGTGCCTATGTCCCTTTTGAAAATTAGTTTTAGGCTTCTAAATCAGTTAAGCATTGCAGTGCTGAGGAGAATAATTTAATGCCTAAATACCTGTAAAGATCTGGGCCTTGTGCCTAAAGTTATACATGTGCTTAAGCCCTTTTCTGGATCAGGAGCCAAGGTGATAGGCACCGTACATTAACTCACTACACCATCATCTTATCCAGTTAACTGTATCAACTAATTGTTTCTGTAGACCTGTTTTCAAATGGGACTTGTTAAAGATTGAACATGGTGGGCCTACCTTATTTCTGCCAATGCCAAACCACCACATGGTTAACTATGGTTGGGCCACTTTACTCAGAAAAGGCCTGCAGGGAAGGTGGCAGTTGCTTGGATGCCTATTTGGGTTGTCAGCTAGATGGTAGAGAAGAGTTGAATAAGGCACTACTTTCTGGTTTTGATATCACTTCCACCACCTTTCAGACATTAATTCCGTTGCAAGGCAATTTTATAACAGAAAACTCACTAGTTTAAAAATGGTTATTGTGTAAATTCCCTGCTTGCTGAATCTTTGGTGCAGGCAATTAAATAAAAGTTTTCCCAAGCAACAAACCCCAGACAATATAGCAGCCTTCTTACATAATAAATCCTGAGACCAATCTAGCCAGAAGTTCTTTAGCTGTAAATCAAATTTTGATCATTTCAAGGACTTTGTATAGATGGCAACTTCCGTTTGTAAATCATGAGATCATGGTCATGAGACTATCCAATCACAGCTGTTTCTTGCACACAGTGACTGTGTATGATTGTACAGATGTTTTCAGCAAACAGTTGTCTCAGTCACATCTTCTAAGCAGAGTTGTAGTTTTTGGTTAGGTTTTTGGGGGTTTTTTGGTCCAGCATAGAACCATCTGTAATTCTGCATGTATGTAAAAGACAGAGATGCCTGCAAATATCTTAAGTTCTCAGTTTTTTAATGAGATCTCTATGGGTAGACATACCCAAGCTAGCTTTAACCTAGATAGCATGGGTCCTGGCTGGAACCCTGGGTAATTACTCAGGTATCTAGCCTGCACTGAAGCCCATATTGTCGTCTGCCACAGCTTCACTGCACCAGTACCCAAGCCAGCTGAATTAAAGCTAGGTGGGGTATGTCTACATGAGCTGTAGTTACACCCTGTGCATGCAGTGTAAACATACCCTAAGACAGTCTCAGAGAAGAAGCATATTGGGTCAAAAAACGCAATCACAAGTCAGGAGATTTGGGTTCTCTGCCACTTGACTGTATAACCTTGGGCAAATCACTGGATCTCTTTTGGTGTATCAGATTCTTTATCTGTTAAATGAGGATACTTGTCTCCCAGGATAGTAGTGAGGCTCAATTTATTAATGTTTGAAAAAGATCTCTGGATGAAAAGTGTTCTGAAAGTGCAAAGATCTTTCGTCTGAAGGTATGAAGCTTCTCAGAATAGTAGAATATATTTGTTTCTGATCACTTACCAGCAGCATTATTTAAAATAGAAAATGCTATCAAATGTGTTTGTACACAATTTCATGAGTATTCCTCTCCCTAAAATTGCTTACCTTTTACTTTGTTTTTAATTCAACTTTAGAGTAACCAGTCCAGGAACAACTATTTACATCCATAGCCATGTGCTAAGCAATTATAAGGAAAGAAGTTTAGGATAACCATTTTGAATGCCTTATTTCATAGTACAGTAGTGACCATTTACTACACTCACTTGTTGCAAACAGCCAATTTATAAATTACTACAAAAATTCATTTATTGTGACAATCTGGCTTAATAGTATTAGATGCTCAGCTAGTATAAATTGGCATCACTCCCTTATCTTCAGGCTTACAATAGGTGCCTGATCCTGCACCATTGAAGTGAATGGGAACTTTATCATCAACTTTAATAGGTACAGAATCAAGCCCTAGTTCAGAATTTTGCTGTTAGTGCATATGTTTATATATTCCTGTGGTAGGACTCCGGGAAGTTGGTTCTAGCATTTGTGATTTTTTGCATGAGACCACTTCACAAGGCAGAATTCCAAGTAATGTTGCTGTCCCCAAAACCCAAGGCGTTTCGGAAACTCTTCCATTTGCTATTGCTTGCTGGGTGCCAGATTGCAATTAACTCAAAGAAGCATACAGAATATAATAGCAAATCAATCTGGTCTGCAATTAATGTTAACAGAGCAGAAGAAGATTGATTTCCTTTATCGTATATGTTATTGTAGGTCTCAAATTGTCACAATGGCTTTTATAGCTTTTCATTTTCACTTGTGTAACTCAAATGTCAGGAAAGGACATTAAAAACAATAAAAGGAATTCATTGGAGGGTTTTGTATTAACTTCTTAAAATTAAAATACTTAAATATTTAACCTATTAGTTCTTGCTGAAATTACAGTATTTATGAACAGTGCCTTTTAAAAATTCCAATCATATGAAATTCAAAAGGCCTAGTAATGGTGAAATTTGCTTTTTTTCAGGGGAATTTCTGATTAAAGGGAAAAAAGCTGTAGAAAGACTAGCGTGTGTGTAAGAGAAATACATTTTTTGCTGTGCATTAGATTTGTTTTTCAGTAATGCTATCAAACTAGAAAAGACCAAGAAACAAGATGTGATGAGTGAAGAAGGAATTCCCAAAACATGCAAGGCCAAATTCTCAGCTGGGTTAGATAGCAGGGCTATAGCACTTCTTACTCTGTTCTTCACTGGAACCTGGCAAAAGTTTGTGTCTCCGTAGTCTTTTATTTAATCCAAACTGTTGGATCAATCCTGAAAGAGCAATATTTGTTAATTTAATCAAGTCTGTTGGCTGTAACATTTCCTGATTATAATGACATCTTAAGGCCCAATTCTGTTCTCAGACACAGCAGAACATCTCCCACTGGGAGTTTGTACCAGAATTTTGGAGGACAAAGTTAGGCTATATAGGACAAATTCGTCTCTCGTGTAGGTCTGCTGTTGGCAATAGGGTTACACAAGTTTTAATTTGTCACTATGGGACAAATCCTTAGCTGACTTCAATGGAACTACCAGCTGAATATCTGTTGTATGTATTAATTAAACATAGGGTCCAGTTGTTCCCTCTCAACTTCTGTAGCCCCAATCCCATAGTATGCTTACAGAGCAGCCGACACGGGAGCCTTCTGTGCCCCTCTCCCCAACACACTTTGTGCCTCCTACCCAGTTCCATTGACTCTTGCTGCCCTCTGCCAGCACAAATTTGGAGGGACTGAGCTTTACACTATCAGCGCTGGCTACCCGAATCCATAGTTTTTATCCAGAAGGGTTTAATGTAAAAGATATAATCATAAAACCCCCCCAATCAAATTTAAGAAGCTGAATGTCCCTGGAAAACCTGGTTTGTTCCTTGTTGATTCCTGTGACTGCCAGAAAGTTATTCTTGAGAAATTTCAGAGTAGCAGCAGTGGACTGTAGCCCACGAAAGCTTATGCTCAAATAAATTTGTTGGTCTCTAAGGTGCCACAAGTACTCCTGTTATTCTTGTGAGAGAGAGAGAGAGAGGATTTTATCTTCTATTCCTGCATTTTTCATTAAGATTAGGTGGAAGAGACTTCAACTGAATGTTTGATATTTAAGCAGAAAGAGAATACCATGAGCTTCCTCTGGGTGCCATAGAATCAATTGGAAAGCAAAATAATAGTGTAGACAAACTTCTGTTTTTCCTTTCAGAGGAACTAGTCCCTATGTCAGCTTTGAAATACTTTGGAAAAATAAATAATTGCCTGCTCCTCAGTCCTAGGACCACTGGGATATGTGGAAGCTTTAAATTTTGTCAACATCTGGGAATCTGCGGTTTAATGATAGCCAACTTCTTTGTACTGATGGGATTTAATTTTCTTTCCAAGTATATTTTTTTAACAGTGTTCTTTTAAAAAAAAATCTGTGCATAGTAAGATGACTGGTGGAGGAAGAGTTTATATCTCTGGTTCACAAAAAACTATGGTGCCACTGTGACCCGGTTTGAAGAACTGTGTCTGAGAGGATCTATTTCTGGAAAGTTGCTCCTCTGCCTGAAGTATGGAAACTTCAAGCAGATATTCTGATTAGTTACAGCTTGAGCTGAAGTGGTGACCACTTGGTTCATACACTAGGCAAGCCTGCTCATTCTGACGATATGCTTCCTTCCAAAAGCGGAGATCTGCTGGGAGCTATGACACTCTCACTGATAGTCCCAAGAGTCAAACACTTGGAGGCCAAAAGTAGGATGTTCAGTGGAGGGTCCTCAGCTCTGGAATTTGCTTCTCTAGCAGGAGCCAGAGTTTGTTGACCTTCACGGTAAAAATCTGTCTATTCACAAAGGATTTTGCTGGCTGGGATGCTGTGAGGGGACACTGAGTTTGATTTTTGTATAGTGAGTTTGTATTTGGAGTTTTTGGCTGTGTGTCAGCTAATGTTCATTTTATAGCTGCAGACATTCACCAACTAGTGACCAGAAAGAAAAATGCACATGAGAAAATAGATGTAATAGCCACATTTCCAGGATTTTTCAATGGATAGACATGTAATATAGTATATATCTTCCCCTTCCAAGGCTTTGATGTGAGGCAGTATAGCCTCATGCACATCTCCACCTTCAAGGCCAAATTCAGAAATGTGTCTTGGTGTAGCTGCTGTATGAATCTGTCCCTAGAAGTGGGCTTGTGATGCTAACTGTAACTGTATGAGTTGTGGAATGTGAACAGAGAGAGCAGTAGGATTGTAAAATGGGTTCTGTACCTTTTAGCGGGGTTGGAGTGACTGAGCTTGCAATAGCGTTGCCAGTGCTATCACACAATTGCGTTTTAAAGAAAAATAAGCTGTTATAGCCATGCCCCTTTATCATACACAACAGTATGCCATTGAGTGTACCTCTTCTGTTTATAGATAGGTCTTAGGGTTCTGACTTTGTTATTAATGTTAGTCGGAGGGCACCAATATGAAAGGCTTGAAGCATAAATATATCTGGCATTGGATGGCTTGAAAACCTCAAACCATCCTACTGGAACAGGTTAGAAAAACTGCATGCACTGATTGCTTAAAAGATGGTTCTGAGCTTGTAGTGTGACACCATGTGTTTTTTCTTGCATCTGATCATGAAAGATTCGGTCACTGTCTTAGATTTAATATATGTGTCTTTTGAGCCACATTCTCTTCATATTTCAAATGATGTTGCCTTCCCATTTGGCACAGTCAGTCCTGTTAGCATGTTTGATGTTTCTGATGCCCAAATTGGACCTCATCTAAGATTAAAAAACTGAAGAAGACATACTAATTCTTCATGTGGGATTTGGCACCTTCATCCACCAGTAATGTATATACTTCATATACAGCAAGGGATGATAGCCAAGTTAGAAGAGCATCTTGCATTCAAACCTGTTTTACTTTTTTAAGGATGAAAATATATTGATCTGGAATTCTTGCCATCTAAGCTAGATTTGTGCAATCCAGGTCTGAATAGAACTCACTAGGATAAGGAAAAGTGGGATGCAGGACCCAGTGTGCCTATGAGAAATGCTATAGGTCAGTTGTATGAAGGAGTATTGGTGTCTTAACGCGTGGTTGGTTGGTTGGTTACTTTTAAACTAACAAAAGCAATAGACCAGGGGTAGGCAACCTATGGCACGCGTGCTGAAGGCGGAACTCGAGCTGATTTTCTGTGGCACTCTCACTGCCTGGGTCCTGGCCACCGGTCCGGGGGGCTCTGCATTTTAATTTAATTTTAAATGAAGCTTCTTAAACATTTTAAAAACCTTATTTACTTTACATACAACAATAGTTTAGTTCTATATTATAGACTTATAGAAAGAGACCTTCTAAAAATGTTAAAATGTATTACTGGCACATGAAACCTTAAATTAGAGTGAATAAACGAAGACTCGGCACACCACTTCTGAAAGGTTGCTGACCCCTGCAATAGACGGTCTCTTTGTTGACTCAGAGTAGTTCACATTGCAGGCATAGACACTTTAAAATAGTAGCTCTCTTTTTGGTATGTTGTTCATGGAAACACTTTTCATTTTCATCAAAGCTAAGAAAAAAAGCCTTTCTGGCATGAAATAAAAGAGAATTCTCTGATAAGCAGCTAATCATTGAAAGAATATTAATAAAGAAGTGGTCCTCCTGCGGAGCAGAAGGAACCACTTGGTCAGGTTACTCCTCTTAAAAAATGATGCCACATTTCTTTATTTGAAGTATATTATTTTTGCTAGTGAGTCATAAGCTCCTATAGAGTTTAAACAGTAAAAATCCTGTTATTTCAGGTGGTTGAGTAATGCTTAGTTTATGTACAATTCTGCCACTCGCAGAAAAAACAAAGGAAAGGAGAAGAGAAAAGAGAAGTATATATTAGTTTTATGCAGTCCTTTCCTGATGAATTTATATTTTTGTTTGCATATACTGTATCTAGCATGGGCATTTTTGTTAGCTGTAGTAGCAAAACCTTCCTAGAGAAATGCACCTTCTTAAAAAAGAAGAAAAATATTCCGAATCTCCTCAGATCTGAAACAAGCCGCCAATACAACCTTATTGGGACAGGCTTACAGGATGAACTGTTTGTGAGCTAAGAAAAATATTTAAAGGCTATGTAAATAAACAGAACATAAATGCAGAAAACCCACGGTAAATAGATGCTAACTCTCAGCTGACTCCATAGCAAGCTACATGAGGCATCTCTGTCTGTGCCCTATAAAGAACAGATACTGGTGATAGCTTGCCCATCTAGTCTTCTGTTGAATTGCAATCTCTAAGAACCAAATCCTGCTCTCAGCTAGAATGGGTTCAACTTCGGTTTATGTTAGGATTTTGACTGCCATTGGAGTCAGACCTGTATAAGTGATGGCAGGATTTGGCCCTACACATTTGAATTAAACCAAAAGTCTATGTTCTGTAATAGATGGCAGAGCTTCTGAAAGGTGTTCTTCAGTACAGTGGTAGTTCACATTACAGACACATAGTTCAGACCTTTCTGCTGCGAAGCAAGAGCTGAACCAATCTCTTCACATGATTTCCTAAAGAGGCTGCCCACATAAATGATCGGTTCCTGAACAATTTGTCTTTTAATGTTCCTTAGTGTTACAAAGAAGCATACACCCTCATGCACACAGTCATACATTTGCATCCACTTCATGCGTAGAAGGAAACAATTGAATTTTTAGGTTTTTTGCTTGCTTGTTTGTTTTTTTTTCCCATGAAAAAAACAAATTTCAGAATTTAGGCTTACATCAACTTTCCATCCATTCTGGAAACATTAAAGAACTCTTTACCAAGTCAAAAAGTGTGCATTGTTCAGACCCATACTAACAGTGAATGAAGATTAATTTTGCCCTAGTTCAAAAAGAACTACATATAATGGCCCCCTCTTTGTGCAAAGAATGGTGTAGTCCTTTACAGGAGAAAAAAAATATAAAAAAAAATAGGGGCAGAGGATCAAATTGCTTTCAAATGAAAGGTTGGGTAATACATGCATATTAGTTATTGGTTAATGATGATTCTCCTCATTTCAAGTAAAGAGCTGTAAAGCAAGAAGGGACAGGTACTAGAAGACAAATTTAAGGCTGTTTCTTTTTCCCAGGTGACTCAGTCTTAAAATGATACTCTTGCCATATATTCAAATAACCAGAACTCTGCTGTAAAACTTAAAGGGATACAGTCAAATTTGTTAGGGCTACACATTAATCTACTGTTCCTTGAATGTTGCTTCATATTGCCTCTCTTATCTTCCCTGACACTGGTTTGCTTACAATGTGGAAGCTAAATCAGCTTTTTTTATTAATTAGTTAAAAATATGCATTCCTGGAACAGGGACTTAAAAAAACATGTTTGGCATCTGCTAGGCAGAGGATTAAATGTACCGCCCAGCAGCCAAGGAGGGAATTTGGGTTCATTAACCGTGTTCATTGACAATACCTAGTGAGCACTCCAGCATCATCCTGTTGGGAAGGGTGTGGGTTCTGGACTGTATAGTGGTGTGCTGACGCTATACTTGCTTAGTGGTTCTTTCATTTCAGCCTCTGATTATGAGGCATCCAATTCATCTTTTCATTTCAGTGAAAGCTAAAATGAAGAAATTGATATTTTTGAGGGCCCACACATGCACACCTGGGCAAGTTTTTTTTACTCACCAGGATCAACTGGATTGTTTACAAGCCAGGGCTGGAAGTCATAAAATAATACCTGCCAGTTGGGTCAACTCTCCATATACAGGAGGACATTTTGAGGGAACATCATACATTAAGTCTTAGTACCTTGCCACAGAGAAGAATGCTACATTAAACCATAGAATAAATACTATGCCAATAGGCTGTTAAAATGGAGGCTTCAGAGCATAGAGAAATGCCTTAATTGTTCTTTCCACTATATACTACAGACTATATTCTGTTCTACACAAGCAATTCCTTTGTAAGGGATAGTCTAAGCCAGGGGTCAGCAACCTTTCAGAAGTGGTGTGCCGAGTCTTCATTTATTCACTCTAATTTAAGGTTTCGCGTGCCAGTAATACATTTTAACATTTTTAGAAGGTCTCTTTCTATAAGTCTATAATCTATAACTAAACTATTGTTGTATGTAAAGTAAATAAGGTTTTTAAAATGTTTAAGAAGCTTCATTTAAAATTAAATTAAAATGCAGAGCCCCCCGGACCAGTGGCCAGGACAAGGAGGTGTAAAGGGGATGGAGGTGTAAGTTACACACTGAAATGCATGTAAGCCTAGAGGAAATCTAAGTTGATATTACATATGCATTGGAGAGGCCAGAAGATGGTATAAATTATGTCCAACTTGTACTCCCTTTAGACTCACCTCCGAATTTGGCTCCAAGTAAACTAAAACGTCACACATGCTGCTTAATAGTGAAGGAAAATCTGATTAATGTACCTAATGCCAATTCATCCTTACATCGATTTCCTGTAGTATGTACATTAATTCTATCTAGCAATATCAATGAGATCTTGGGCAATACCTGGAATGTAAATCACCTGTCCCTTGCTCAGTTAATTCCTAACATTTGATTAATGAATAGATATAATTTATTCATTCAGGACAATTCTTTCCCTTTATTCCTTTGCCCCTTTTTGGACCTCAGCTACCAAATCCCCACCACTGCCTTGGACATTGGCCAGTGATCCCAGAGTGCAATGGTAAATACAGGTGGAAAAATGAGCTCTGCTATAATTTTAAGCCAGTTATGTGATCCTACCTTTTTCATTTACCAAAATGTAAAAATCAGAGTTATAGGGGGGATGGAATGCACAATGAAGAGTCCATCCAATGAGTGGGTGGCTGGGAGTCCTCCAAACATATAATAGTTTTGCTGCTGGTGGTTTTAATTTTTCTGTTTATACCCAAGAAACTGATTCAGTAGCCATACAAATTTGATTTTGAGCTATTGAACACTAGTGGACAGCTGACTGGCCTCCATACGGAAACTCTGGCCAACTATTGCTTCCCCTGCACCCTTTACCACTCCATTTTATATCATTCAGTACATCAACTTCAATTTTCTAATTTCTCAGGGCAATGCATATTGGAACTGAACATTTTGACTGCACAGCTCAGTAATTCTGTGGTTTTGGACTCAGACTGGGGGGATATGGTTTGTTATAATCCATGGTAACTCTGGTTTCAGACAGCTGTCAAACCCAGGCAGGCTTCATCTTGTCTTCGCTTACCTCACACCTTTTCAGTTAGGATAAGGCTTCAGGCATCCTATCATGTGGTTGTCATGCAATCTAATTTAACTAATGTGATGCATTGGGGGGCTGCCAAATGAATGTACAAAAAGGAATGTATCTCTCAAAGCCACAGGAGTGATTGGGGGGAAATGTCCATAAAGCTGGTAGTTCGTTCAGTAAAGACTGAATGAAATTCATTCAGAGTCCCTTGAGTTGATCTTCATTTATGAATTTTGATTTGATTCAACTGCAAGTAAATTAGAGCAATTTAACAAGCTGAGGACAGTGTTGATGATCACAAACTGAACAATAGATAGTAATTGTATAAACTCTAGAGTTTTCCCCTATCTATTGGTGTATAGTTGCGATAATTAATCTTTATTTAAAAAAAAACCCAACCCTACTATAAGTACACTGTTGGCATTACAACAATGAACCTGATTCATTCCAGGGCAATTGCTAGTGTCCAGTGCCCTGCAGACAGACAGCACAACCTGAAAAGTGCGTGGCCTTGTTTAGAGATAGTGGGGTGGCTAAGGGGTCTGGAAGATGTGATGCCTCGCATAGGAGCCTCTGCCAGCTGATGGAACCCATCATGGAAAATAAAGTGACTCTGTCTGCACAAAGAGGTTCATCCGCACAGAGTCATTTACAGGCTCAGAGTCTTAAATTATTCTTCTCCGCCAGTATTGCTGTTTGCTGTCCCAAAGGATTCCTTATGGACTGCGGTGGAGCTGGTGCAGAGAGGCAGTATTTTCACCTCTCTTTGCCAGCAAGAATGAGTCTGGCTCATTGTTTCCTTAACACTGTTCCTAATAAAACCATCAAATATTAAAATGAAAGTTCACTTTTTTTCTATATTTGCGGTCCATATACTTTACTTTTTGATTGTCACTCAGCTCGGGGAATGAAATAGAACAGTCACTTTCACTGTTGTTTATATTGAATGTAACTGTTTGGTGTTCATCCACTAACTTTTTGTTTAGCACAACACTAGCACCTAGACTATATTTTGTAGCATGGAATCTAGGCATGGGTTGGCGGTGGAGCTGATGTTAGTTGCTGAGGAGGTTAGGCAGAGGCAACACGTAACACTTGAGAGTGAGGGGGCACAATTTAAAGGTTCTGGGGGAGCAGTGACCACCCCAGAGAGGTTTTCAATCTGTGGGGTGCGCCCCTTAGGGGGGCATGGATGAAAGATTTTGGGAGGGTGAGCGGCAATGCCAGGTAGTTTGGGCTGGTGATGCTAGGCAGCTCGGGCTGGCCCTGTGCGACAGGGCTGGAGAGGGTGTGCCATCTCCACCCCCTGACTCACCCTAGCGGGCCACCCAGCCTATCTGGGTTGGGGTTGGGGCGCAACCAAAAAATCAGGGGGGGGGAGGCACATGACCTCATGTGACCTCCCCACATTTCATGTCTGAGGTTTGGTATTTCCAATGAGCAGTTAATTGGAGAAAGAGTAAAAAAGCAATGGGGCACAAGGCACTACATAGTAATAAAGTGCACAGAAAGGTTCTCTGTGCCCTTAATGGCCTAATTTGCAACCATAAATCTTTAGTATACTAAACACTGAATTTCTAGATCACAAATGGCTCATAGTCAATGGGCAATAGAAGTGTAAAAAAGAACCTTACTTTTTCAGTTTTCTAGATGATGATATCAAATGCTGCAAGGGAAAACAGAGACAGGGAGAGGCAAAGTCCCCAAGGTGGTATAGCAGGTCCATGGTAGACCTGGGAATAGAATCCAGGTCTCCTCAGTCCCCAGCCCATGCTGTCTCTGTATGCTCTCTTCCATACTTCTAGGTGATGGTGCAATGCTACATATACTGCAGTTACAAACTGCACGTTAATGAGAGGGTGTGGACAGAAGTATCCTCTATTGGAAAACACGTAGAAACAGAATATTTGCCCAAAGCCTAAATCAGGCCATTTAAACCTACAGTCAATAACTCTTTCTAGAAAGAACAATTGTGATCTCAAAAGCATGTGAGGAACAAACAGCACGGGGGCGGGGGTTGTGAATCTTACTTTTCCTTGTGTTGTTTCAAATGCAAAAAACTCAAACTGGGACACATTCTGACATTAGATGAAGAGCCACAAGTTTGCATAGACAAATACACTGTTATTGTCATCAAGTGTCAATTTCTCTGTGGTAAACCTTTTCCTAGCTGATGCCAACATTTCCAAGAGTTTCCCTTTGTCTCTTCTCAATAGGAGCGTCTTTATTTAATTTGTTCATCAGACTGTGGTCCATCTTTTATTATTATTATTTTTGACTGCGTTTGGAATGAGTAGTCAGCAAGCAGCATATTGTATGTTCATTTTCCTTGACTCCTCTCAATAGCTCATATATTAAAAAGAGAACAGGAAACTCTCTCTTTTAAAAATATACATCTATCTGGAGATATTGAGGAGTAAAGAGAGAATGAGCATACAGTATAGTACAAAGCAGCCTAGCCTTGCGAACTGGAGTTGAGGAGACGTGAGTTCTATTCCCCGGACTGCCACTGACTGACTCACTGTCTGATCTGGAGCAAGTCTCTTTCCCTCCCACCATTTATCTGCATTGTCTTTTGGACTGTGAGGTCTTTGAGGCATGTGAACTGTCATTTATTATATGTCTATAGCCTAGCACAACAGGGCCTTGCGAGGTTGTGGCATTTTGGCACTACCGCAATATAAATGTTTACTAATAATATTTAATTATTTTATACACTTATATATTTTTATTTTTATTTATACTGCTCTTTTTGTTGTTGTTGTTGTTGTTGTTGCTTCTCTCACCCTCTCCAGTCAAGAAAAAAAGACTAGAAAGCAAGTTCTGACTGTGCTATCCCTTTAACACCTGTTGATGGTATAAATCCAAGCTATGATAAGAACATGCAGCTCACTTTGAGATAGTTGTGCACATGTATTTCAGAGCAGAATTTGGTCCTAAATCCTGCTAGTAGTGATAATGGCAGTGACAGATACAGAAAGAACAGAAACATAACTGCCAAAGAACTTGTTTTGACTAAAGCAGAACAAACCTAATGTGAAAGTCATTAAGGAAGCAGAACGGAAAATTCAGAAATAGTATCCTCTTACAGAGTAACTATTTTTTTCACTTGAAGGATGGCTTAGTCAAAATTCCAGACAGACCTTTATTATTTAACTTGGAAGAGGGAGGTTTATTCTCCTTTTCATCAGAATTTCACAAGTATAAAGTATATTCACATGTTGAGTCTATCCTTTTTTTTTATACTGCTTGGTGGGAAAAGGATTATTTTTGGTTGTAATTGACAAAATACAACCAAGCTGGGTTTAATTAAATGGGTTATACTCTCTCAGGGCCATATGCTAACCTCATTTTTGCAGATGTAAATTTGGAGCAATTCCACCAAAATCAATGGAGTTTTTCGTGATTTGACATAGATGTAATTGAGAGCAGAGTCTAGCCCTGCTATTGAATATCAACAACTGATAGGTTTTTCTTTAATAGCTTAACAGCTCCATTGCAGAGAATATTATCATAATGGTTCTTTTGTTAGAGGCATTCCACTTTGTTATGCAGACCTTAAAATTATGTTTGACCAAGAGATAAGGTGGGGCTAATCCAATTAGTTTGAGAAAAATGGACTTTCATAAATTGATGACTTTTTTTCAAGCACAGAATTTTAGAGGCACTTTCAGAAAGGACAAAATGCAGGCCCCAGTCCTGCAAAAATTTGCTTAACCTGCATGTGCTTAACTTTATGAACATACACAAGTCCTTGCAAAATCTACAGGAAGAAATCACTCCAAATGCACTTTGCTTGCATTTTTCTATGTTTCTCTGCATGATTACTAAATTTATCAGATGGGATTATTTTGTCCCCCTTGCAAAACAGCTTAATCCCACAGGCAAATCATAACTCCGTGTTTATGCTCTCACTCTGTGAAATCATACTCAAAAATCTGTGATGTCACATACTTGTCCAAACATCTTCAAGTAGGAAAATATGGGCTTGGAGAGGAAAAAAAAAATCATGATTTCATTACAAATTCAGCCCTTAGCTGCAATCCAGGCACAAGGATCTCTGATAAACTAGCAAAGAGGAGAGTAAAATTGATTTACATTTAATTCTGACATCATTTTAAAGTCCCTCTTTAAAGTTTTATCCTGAGTCCAGGCTGACCCAACTCTGAAGCTTTGAGTATGAAAGACAGTTTTACTTCCTCATTGTTTCAACCACTTTGGAAAGCAGACTTCATAGAGGAGGGTGATAGTGTTTATGGTACACAATAACATTATTACCATACAGTGTGGAAACACAGTAACTTACATAAGCTCGGTTATGCAAGGTGCCCTCAACCTCCCACTGTCGCAGAGCTGGGGGTGCTCAGTACCTCCCAGGAATACAAGACTGAAACCATAATGTTCAGCATGAAAACAAGCCTGGACAAATGTCAATGACAGGCTAGAACTTCTGAGCAGGATCCTACTTTCCTTGCATGCTGAAAACTCCCATAGACTCTGACAAAGGAACAGAAAGTTCAACGAAAAATCAGAAGTGGCTTGGCAGCACTGCCATGAATTTAACTATGTTTCTGTCAACAGTATGAGCCTTTAAAACTCTTCTCAGTGCTGTACAGAGGTGAATGTACATAATGAATGAATGGCAAATTACAGTGATCGTGATATTCTGAGAAGGCAGGCAACAGATAAGAATTCCTTCCATGTAGCATATTATATATTATTGTATGTAGAAACAATAGTGCATGCTTCTTTCCCCAGCTCCCCCGACCTACTTGCCTGAGTCAATATTTGCATTGGCCTACAGAATAAGTTGTTTTTCTGATAAATATTTGGTTTGCTTGGAAAAAGCCCCATCAGGTTAATTTGTGGTTAACAGCCAAATAGTGACAGGTAAGTAAGCAGAGCTTTACAAACAAGGCGTGCAGAAGGCTGTGTTGAATACTATTATAAAGAACAGCACCAGGTAATTGCTCACAATGTCTCACTGATACAGATATGACTGTTAGGCTTTTTATCATGTTTGCACTTGAAAATTAACTCAGTTTTAAGAGACCAATCTCCCATACTTCTCTAAAGGGGTGTGATCAGGTGATGGTTCACCAGGAAATTGTATTGTTTAAAGATCCCCATTTCTGAGCAAGAAGGAAATGAATCACAGATGGACTCTGTAGTCTGTCAGTCTTAATTTCACCACTTTTAATCACGTAGAACATGTGTGACACACGAGACACGCATCATCATTTTACCCAAGAACACACAATTGTAACTTTTAGTATTGGCCCTACATTTAACTTCCTGTATTGTGTCAAAACTATTTGTGTTTCAGAGCAATTTCAATATTACGGTAAACAGGCCAGCAACTAAAAGGAAGTAGGGGTACAATTCCTAATTATTAATGGAATTTCATGTGTTTAATTGCTAATATTGGAAATTTACCACTGCATATATAATTTCTGGGTTTTCCAATGGGTATTGCTCACTAAAACATACCACAGTTTTTTGATTTACACTGTCTTGGATCATACTTTTATATTAAAACTTCATTTATAAATAGTTTATACAAGATTAATAAATTATTAATATAGGTTTTATTAAATGGTTAATTGTTCTAGATTGTTAGAGTACAATATGTTGCTTATAACCATGACTTATAGCCATCTATAACATTGTCTATTGATAAGAACAGGGCAACGACCATACGGGTCAGAACAATGGTCCATTTAACCCAGTATTCTGTCTTCTGACAATGGCCGGTGCCAGATACTTCACAGGGAATGAATAGAACTGGACAATTTTTTGAGGGATCCATCCTTTGTTGCCCAGTCCCAGCTTCTGACAGTCAGAGGTTTATGAACACCTGGAGTATGGGGTTGCATGCCTAACCATATTGGCTAATCCTCCATTCATTTATCTAATTCTTTTTTTTTAATCCAGTTATACTTGTGACCTTCACAACATCCCCTGGCAATGAGTTCTACAGGTTGACTGTGCATTGTGTGAAGAAGTACTTTCTTATGTTACTGCTTATTAATTTCTTTACAAAACCCTGGTTCTTATGTTATTTGAAGGGGTAAATAATACTTACTTTCTCCACACCATTCATAATTTTATAGACCTCTATCATGATGAGCTTGTAAGTATCAATAACACATTATACCCCTCTGTATCATGCATATAACACCTATTATTCATTTGTTAACCCTGTCTAAACAATTTACAAGTAGAACCTTAATATAAAGTGGGACCCTGATTTTTGTAATGAAATATTATTGATATTTTGTCTCCAATACTGAAATTCTTTGCTATGTGCAAAATGTAAGCAACATTGTCTGATGGGGAAGACATTTTCCTAACCTGAATGCTTGGAGAATAAGGTACATGGAGCAGGTCAAACGAATATTCAAGTAATTCATACAACTTTAGGTAAGCGATTGTCCTTCAGGTTTTATTCTCCTGAGGCTTTATCCAAAGTTTATTGAAGTCAATACCAGTGTTTATCTTGACATCAGTATGCTTTGGCTCAGACTCTACTACATAAAATGGACCAAGCTGGTGGAATCACATGCATGTATACAAGGACGTAATTTGGCCTAACAAGTTTTTGACATTAGATCTATATAATAGCAGTTTGTCTCTTCCTCAGTCTTTGACACGTCACCCAATACTGACATTTATAGTTTGTAAAAGAGACTGTACTATTTATTAGTTGTTCATGTACAATGAATATGATACCGAATGAAAAATTAAGTTTAAGATTTCATGTTTTTCCATTAAGGAGCTATTCATTAAGGAGCCCTCTGCTGATGTGATGTGATCGGTTGATGGACACATTTTTAAAAAGCTCGTGAGAGTTAATCGTTTAGAAAAAGAGTTCAGAGTTTGCAACAAAAAAAATCACCATATTTCTTCATAATAAAATATACTGAAACCCTTAAGATGTCTGTTACTAGTCAAAGCAATCTCAGTTTCTTGCTGTAACTCGTCTCCCTTTCCTCCTACACACCTAATGTCTGTAATAATCTTTAGATATGTCTCAAATGAGACTGAAAGATCTTTGGGGGCAATGATACTGTCTTTTATCAATCTGTAAAGTGCTGTGCACGTATATGGCACTATTTAACAGTAAATAACTCCATTAATTCCAGTCCTAAAATACTTCATGCTTTTCTCAAAATTTCTCTTTATTTCTCCCAATCAGGGTGGTGGATTCATTGTCATAGGCTCTATGCAAACATATGGGAAGATGCAGTCCATGTTCTGAAAAATTTACAATCTAAATAGCATCATGATTTATAGTGTTGCAATGGATGAAGTACATATTATAAATTACTTAGAATATGAGGCCATGTGTTGAAAATTATTTATGAATATGCTGTTATATTTAAGTACTAATAAATAATTATTGCAAATTCTAATTCAGACAGCTGTTCTAGAGGAATATAAAAATACAACTTTTTAAAAAAAATTGTTACCCAATGAAAGAAGTGTTTCCTGTCAAACAAAGTAAACATTTACCATGGTTGGATTTAGGGGATAGTATACTGATGTGAATGATGACAGTGTTGGTGTTTGTTTGTAGACATATACAGTAGATTCTCAGTTCTGAAATAGTTCCAAACCAATTATTGGTACATTGTGTTTTCAGAGTCAGGATTTTCTTAATGCAATTAGAATAACGTCATGCATTTGATCTGTAACTTTAATTAAGCTGTTTCTATAAATTATACTTGATTAAATGTTTTAATTGAAAATAAGGGAGGGATAAATGACACTGACTCTATGGGAGACTTGCAAACCCATGTGTGGTAAGGAGTGTTACTTGTTATAGGGATTTGTGTATTAAGATGTAAAGACTCCAGATGAAAGCAAGTAGTCAGTACCCCTGTATGGGTGACTTGCAGCCCAAAAAACAGTGCAAAGGGATCACGCAGCCTATTTCAGGCAAATCTGTGGACTGATCCAAAGATCCTTGAATGTACCCGAGGGCAAGACTCCCACTGACTTCAGTGAGTTTTGGATTGGGCTCCCTATTCTTTGGTGACGTTGCTTTGTGAAATATCAAAATGAGTCTTCACAGCAAGAGATGGAGAATCAGGATTAGTTTATGGCCCCTGCTATGCGCAGCACTGCGTTATTTTAGTGATCTAAACACTTCCCCCTCCCCCCTTGAGTAGTGCAGTCACCCTTAGGAGAAGCGGTGGCAGAAAACTTGGACAATTAAATTGGAATGTGCTAGTATTAAGAAGCAGAATTGTAGGGACGTTCTGAATGCTCTGCGCCTTTGTCCCCCTCACAGAAAAAAAGAAACTCAAAATGTTAAAAAATACAGTAAGAAGATTTCAAAAAAAGATTAGAGCAGATTGAACATTTTCAAATTTCAAAGTTTTTCAGTGAAGAAAATGAACACATTTTTCACCAATAAAAATCCTGCTTTTTTTTACCAGCTCTTGAAAATAAAAAGACATAAATACAAAAAGTGCAAACACCAGTCCCCTTTTTACCATCTGTCAGTCATCTCGCATACAAGAGGGAGCATTATAATAATCGGATTCTGAGCACTTTATTTCAGGAAGAGATTTTTGAGACCCTGATAAAAATGGTAATCAATACCATAGAATCCAGCCCTCTGCCTAAGGGCCAAAAGGTGAATCTAAAGAAAACAAAACCGCACTAAGTCAGTGAGGTTTCCCAGATATAACTGTGGCCATACATTTTGCCCACTGTATAATCTTAGTGGGGGTTTTGACTGATAGCTACACCTATCTCTATCTTATTATTTTATGCTTTTTATGCTTTGAGCATCTCTCAACTCTAAAGCAACTTTCTGCTTTGTGAAAGTCACAAGATGTATGACACATGATAGAATGGCAATTGTTTCTAACTCTTTTGATGAGCAGTAAAAAATGATTTTTCCATGAAAGTGCTGGTTTATGTTACATTCCTATGGAATACGCTACTGCATAAAATATATAACAATAAGCCAGGAAAAAAGTGGTGCATTCTCACATTCTCAGCAACAGACTGCAAAACAAATTAAGCTCCATTACTGGGGAGCTGTCAGCCATATTTCCACAGAGTATTTGAGACAGATTAGCTCAAAACGGTGTAAATAGCCTCTTCACCAATTGCTGATTTTCATTGCAGCAAATTGTAGAGTCATCTTGTCTCTGCAGCACATCTGTATTGCCCGACTAAGTGATGTATTAAAATGTTCTAAAGAGCATTCACAGCAGTCTGACACAGAGAAAGTGCCTCACTCTGTCTTGGTGACAATAAAGCATTAATTTTCTGGGCCCAACAGCACTCAGCAAAGGTTGTAGTGGGGCTGTCGCAGTGCAGCAGCACTTGACAACTATAGCCACGTGCACATATTCAGTGAAGTATTAATGGGTCAGTCACCAGGGGTTCCAGAGGTTTTTGACAGTTAAATGGAGTAGAGTCTACTTTCTAATAACTGTGTGGCTTACTGCTTAGGAAAATCTCAAGTGCAGTATTCTACTTTCGTTTTTAATTGGGAACAAGCATTCTCTTTATCTGTAAAATGAGATTTCCAGTCATTTTATTCAGTCTAAGAAGCACGTTTGGGCTCCTGTAAGTATTTAAACCATTTAGCTGTGTGTGTGTGTGTGTACGTGTACGTGTACGTGTACGTGTACGTGTACATATATTACATGCAGGGCTGTTAGCACTGCTTATTATTAAGCTTGCTCAACCTTTCCCATATTAAGAGCCTGTTTTCGGTTGCTTATAACTTTGTCAAAATGTAACTGTTTGGGCTGACATTTTCTGTGCTTGGTGTCTGCTTCGGGCAAAAAAAAAAAAAAAAAAAAAATTAAATTTCAGCCAAAATGGTTTAACCATTTCTGAGGCTAGAGGGAAAATATATTGTTTTGCCCATGTTAAAATATTCTGACAACCTTTTCAAGAGCTCTGTCATCCCCATGCTTTTGGAGCAGGGACTTGAAATTTGGCAGATTGGTGGCCTTGGTGTCCGAGAGATGCTTTTTTACTATCCCTGGAACTCTGCTCAAATTTGGCTAAGTTATAAGCCTTTTGCTAAAAAATCAGTGTGCATATGCTCAATGTAGACTTGTTAGATTTTAGCAGTTAAATTCCCAGATTCCATCTCCCCTGGGCATATTCCATCTTGGGGGTTGAGAGGGACTCGCCTGTTAATTTTAGCTCAGGTTGGAGGGGAGAGGGCAGAAGGGGTTAAATATGAGGAGAAATGGGTAGAGGTGCCTATGCCTGCTAAAGCACACTCCCCTTCAGAGCCTTGAATGGAACCAAAGATTCCCGAATCTTCACACATACAGAATGGGAAGAGACTGTCTAGGAAGGAGTACGGCAGAAAGGGATCTAGGAGTTATAGTGGACCACAAGCTAAATATGAGTCAACAGTGTGATGCTGTTGCAAAAAAAGCAAACATGATTCTGGGATGCATTAACAGGTGTGTTGTGAGCAAGACACGAGAAGTCATTCTTCCGCTCTACTCTATGCTGGTTAGGCCTCAACTGGAGTATTGTGTCCAGTTCTGGGCACCGCATTTCAAGAAAGATGTGGAGAAATTGGAGAGGGTCCAGAGAAGAGCAACAAGAATGATTAAAGGTCTTGAGAACATGATCTATGAAGGAAGGCTGAAAGAATTGGGTTTGTTTAGTTTGGAAAAGAGAAGACTGAGAGGAGACATGATAGTAGTTTTCAGGTATCTAAAAGGGTGTCATAAGGAGGAGGGAGAAAACTTGTTCACCTTAGCCTCTAAGGATAGAATAAGAAGCAATGGGCTTAAACTGCAGCAAGGGAGGTTTAGGTTGGACATTAGGAAAAAGTTCCTGTCAGGGTGGTTAAACACTGGAATAAATTGCCTAGGGAGGTTGTGGAATCTCCATCTCTGGAGATATTTAAGAGTAGGTTAGATAAATGTCTATCAGGGATGGTCTAGACAGTATTTGGTCCTGCCATGAGGGCAGGGGACTAGACTCGATGACCTCTCGAGGTCCCTTCCAGTCCTAGAATCTATGAATCTCACCATTCCTCTGCTGTGAGCAAATATCTGTAAAACCCATTGGTAAAGTATGTGTGTCTCATTCCCCAATAATACTAGTCCGCACAGTGAATGACAGCCTACTACTGCTATCAGGAATTCCATTAGCTCAGGGGTGGCCAACCTGAGCCCGAGAAGGAGCCAGAATTTACCTATGTACATTGCCAAAAAGCCACAGTAATACGTCAGCAGCCCCCCATCAGCTCCCCCCCACACCGCTGCCAGTGCCTCCCACCTAACGGCAGCCCCGCTGATCAGCACCTCCCCCTTTCTCCCCGCACCTCCCGATCAGCTGTTTTGTGGCATGCAGGAGGCTCTGGGAGGGAGGGGGAGGACCGAGGGCACGGAAGGTTCAGGGGAGGGCACGGGAAGGTGTGGAGTGGGGGCAGGGTCTGTGGCGGGGGCAGGGGTTGAGCAGTGAGCACCCCTTGGCACATTGGAAAGTTGGCGCCTGTAGTTCCAGCCCCAGAGTCAGTGCCTATACAAGGAGCTGCATATTAACTTCTGAAGAGCCGCATGTGGCTCCGGAGCCACAGGTTGGCCACCCCTGCATTAGCTCAAGTGACAGAGATCTGTGAAGTGAATCTAAAGGTTCCAGGCCTGCTGATGAGCCAAGTGGGTGTCTGATGCCATATGATGGAATTTCTGTGTTTTCTGTTTACTCTTTTAAAAACCTAGGAAATTACACGTGAAAAGAGTATGGAATTAAATACAGTATCATAAGTTTGCATGGATAACTTTAATTCTGGCATTTCCTAGTGCTTGACTTTGCAATCTTAGTAATGTTTGTTCAACATTGGCTTTTTGTGTATAATGTAGACGTGTGTGTGTGTGTAATATAATGGCAAGACTACAATGGTAAGCTCCTAAAAAGAGCTAAGTATCAATCACCTCTGCTGGCTATTTGGTAGATTCTGCAAAATAAGCTGGTACTGTCCACTTTTCAGTTCTGATTAGACAAGTATCCACATCACTAGAACACCTTCAATAATATATTTATTGGCAATCCCAGCATAGGTGTCAGCAGCTGAATCTGCAGGGGAATTGGAGTAGGTCTACACTAGAAAATTTTGCCAGCATAGGTCAGTTAGGGATGTGATTTTTCTGCAACTTTTCCATGAAGAGCCCTAGTGTAGATGCAGTTATACCAGCATAAAGGTGCTTTTGCTGGTATAGTGCATTTCGCTCGCTGAATACACTGTACCAGCAAAAGCACTTTTTTGCCACTATAAGTGCACCTACCCTGGGAGGGTTTTACCAGTATAGCTACACCAGCAAAACTTTTAATTGTACGCTAGGTCTTCATTACCCTCTCTCTCCTAGAGGTAGTACTTTCACGTCAAGCATAAAGCAGTGTGGGAATACACACAGTTGTCATTTATCACCTCCTTGCCTCTCACCTTCCTTCCCCTCTCAGTTTGACATCTGTCTTTCTCTCTCTCTTCCTTTTGTCCCCTCCTCCTAACTTGATCTTCACCTCTGCACTGTACTCTTACTTAGTCATTGTTCTGACTTACTCTTCATGAAGCGTGCTGCTCTCTGAATTTCCCTTCTGTTGTGTTTTTTTTTAATTACTCAATGAGTAGTGACTGCCAATCACAATGTTCGAGCCATTGGAAATGGTGAATTATTTGCTTATTCCACAAAAGAAAATTACTGGAACAACCTCTACATTCTCTCAGGGTACGTCTACACTTACCGGAGGGTCCGGCGGCAGGCAATCGATGTTCTGGGATCGATTTATCGCGTCTGGTTTAGACGCAATAAATCGATCCCGGATCGATCCCAGAAGTGCTCGCCGTCGACGCCGGTACTCCAGCTCGGCGAGAGGAGTACGCGGCATCGACGGGGGAGCCTTCCTGCCGCGTCTGGACCCGCGGTAAGTTCGGACTAAGGTACTTCGAATTCAGCTATGTTACTAACGTAGCTGAATTTGCGTACCTTAGTCTGAAGTGGGGGGGTAGTGTAGACCAGGCCTCAGATATGTTTGCGTGTGGCTCCTTTTGAAATACAAGCCTTTATGTTAAGAGAATGTATAGTTTTCTGTCTAATGTTTAGTTGTTTCAAGAACAGAGAGATTTTAGCAACCATTCTGTTTATGATGATGTAAAAAAAAGTTTGCGAAACACTTCTGTGCAATAATTGCACGTTTGGCAAATAAGTGATAGGCTGTCAAATTATGGATCCGATCCCTGCAAGCCCTCCATTCACTAAACATCCACTGATTCCAAAGAGAGTCCCATGTGTGGATGGTTTCTTGCAGTTCTGGGCTCCAAGTCTGAAGGAGATGAGGGCTCATGGATGGCAAGAAGAACAGTCAGACAGTGCTGTCTTTGGGACATTCCTATAAGAGTGTTCCATCTAGAAATTATTTCTTCCTCTGTGAATTTTGCTGTGAACAGATGATTATTTTTCTCCAGGCACGTTATAGACCTCTAGCCATATGTTCATATGCTTATGTTATATCTGAGCACTGATCTTTGCTCTAGCCTTAAGCACCTGTGTAATTCACATTTTTGCCAAGTTTCAGGAAAAGCATATATCTATGCCACGTGTGTGTAATTTTCAATTTAATTATGCACCAGTCAGGATTCACCAAAATGTATTTTAAAATATAAACAGCTAATGGACTGGATAGCCGAGAGGATTGGTAATGGAATGCAGAGCCTTTCACCTGAATTTCACCAGTTGAAGTCTAGCCTAGATCAGTAGTGACTGAAAGCAATTACCTGGGTGTCAACGCTTCAGTTGCCTGTATGAAAAAAGAGAGACAAGGTGGGTGTGATAATATCTTTTATTGGACCAATTTCTGTTGGTGAAGAAAACAAGCTTTCGAGCTATACAGAGGTCTCCTTCATATCTGTGATATGAAATTAGTAAGCCCAGGGGTTGGTAGACAGGTGTCCATAGCACAAGCCCACCACCCATTTGCATTGTATAGCACATAGACAGCCTTGCACAAGTCTCAATAGACAGGCAAAGGGGACAAAATGTTTGTAGGAACTGAACTATCCTCTCATTCCCTAAAAGAAGTCCCTCTAGGACAGGAGTAAACTACACAGGCAGGGAGCTTGCACCATCACAGCCCATGCTTTCTGGATAGATTCCATTCTCCAGGGTTGTCAGTCTGGCACCTTTCTCCAAAATTTCTTAAAAAAAAAAAAAAAAAAAAAAAAAAAGGCAGAACAGCCAATGAGAGAGCCTACTTGTTTTCACAGAGGCTCCTGTGTTTAGCTGCCAGTGCAGTACTTAGTACAGTGGGGAGAAGGTGTTGCCATGAAAATTAACACTATGCTTTTTTTAAATGAAGCTCACAGTGCATTTAGGGTGTGTTTATGTGTACGATAAGTGGTGAAAAAGTGCTTTAAATGGCCCACGGCATTTAAAGTGCACAGGATAATACATGTTCCTGGATTGACCACAGGAGTTATAACCACTCCATGATTAAAGTACAGGCAAAATAGAAAAAAACAGCAATTAAAGTGCCAAAGCTCCATTAAAGACACGAGGAGATGCAAGACTGTGATGTGCGTTTAACTGACTTACTCCTTTAGAATTCCTCTGGAAGCATAGGGCTAAATACTATGATCACTAAAGCTGCTGGTCCTCCATCTGTGTGGTGAAGGGGTGTTAGCTGAGTCTTAGGGCTGGTCTGCACTTAAAACGTTACAGTGGCACTGTTGCAACTGCGCTACTATAGCGCTTTAGTGTAGACACTACCTATGCCAATGGGAGGGATTCTCCTGTTGGCGTAGATAATCCACCTCCCCTGGAGGCGGTAGTTAGGTCTACAGAAGAATTCTTCTGTTGATCTAGCGTTGTCTTCACAGGAACGTAGGTCAACTTAACTATGCTGTTCAGGGGTGTGGATTTTTCTGCTAATTTTCTAGTGTAGACGAGGACTACATTTTGTTCTGAAAAGGAGCTCATAAAAAAGCAGGACCTGGGATATTAAGGATGGGATTTTCAAAAGCACTCTACATTGAACTAACTACTCTCACTGAAGTGAATAAAATCTTTACCATTGACTTTACTGGGAACAGAGTTAGTTTTAAATCTCACCTTAAGAGTTTGAAGAATAAAACATGCTTGATTTCCACCAGAAATTTAAAACATCTTAGTTAAATATGAATAAATTGAAAATGAGATGTAAGCAATTCTGTATGAATAGGGTATACATATTAGTAATAGTGGACAAGAATTACTCCTTGGGGAATTCTGCACCAAAAAAATAAAAAATTCTGTGCCCAATATTTTAAAATTCTGCATATTTTATTTGTCAAAATAACACAATATAATCACACTAGTTTCAATTATTTTGGTCATTTATTTCAAAATACCTGTCTGCAAATATGTCTGTAGTGATACAAACAACAGAAAAGATTCAGGAAACATTTTTGACACACAGATTCTTTACTAGGCATATTAATACAGAACTCTTGAGTAATAATTCTTGCAAACTACAATAAAGAACTGTATTTCCCACACCCCTCAGAAGCAGTGCAAAGGCTTGTGGGAGTCAGGGGTAACAGAGGAACTAAGAGAGAGGGAAATACATTGCTGGGAAGGAGCCTGGGTGTGAACTTGGAGGGTTGTTGGGTATGGGTGGGAAAAGTATGGAACAGGGACGGGGGGAAGGGATTGTTAGGGAGCTTCCCTCTTGCAGACCCTGGCTGACCCCTAGCCTCTCCCATTCAGTCAGGCACATCTGCCCTGTCCCCATGTGTCCTTGCACCCCCTGTCCATGTGTCCCTCCACTCACCCCCGATACCCATTCCGCCCATCCCCATGTGGCCCTGCACCTTGCCCTGTCCCCATGTGGCTCTGTATCCCCCCTCTCCCCATGTGGCTCTGTGCCCCCACTCAGCCATCCTCTGTTCCTATGTAGCTCTGCACCCCCACCCCATCACCATGTGGCCCTGCACCTCCCTCCCTCCTGTGACCCTGTGCCTCCACTCCCATTCTACCCCTGCCCCAGTCTGTCCTCCCCCACTAGCCCTTATGAGCCCTTGTCCGACCCCCTCCCCAGCACCCCACGCTGTCTGTCTCCCCATAGCCCTTGTCTCTGACCTGGCCTGACAGGCGCTGCGAAGAAGGCAGGCTCTTTCTCTTCCCTAGCTGGCTGGGAGCTGCTGCTGTGTTCTATTGCCACAGTGCACTTTGGTGGGAAAAAGGTGGAACTGTAGCAACATTTCATCAGAAGCTTTTTTCTGCGCAAAAAATTAAAAATATGGGCAGCTCATTAATTATGCATGTGCACAGTAGTGCAGAATTCCCCTAGGAGTAAAGAATATTTTATATTTGTTGGTTAAAGACACTTCCCCATGGAACCATAGCTTCTCAAACCTTAACTTTTAGAAAGCTGTTGTTCTGTCTCATTACACCTAATTTTGGTGCTCAAGTTGCATCATGTAAAATGGTGTAACAAGATTGAAAAGCTCCATTATTATATGTAATCATCAGCTTACAAAGTTTGGAAGAAAGGAAACCTCTCAAATCACACTTGAATATATCACACTGGAGATGCATTTTATTTTCAGTGTGGTATTGGTAGCAAATTATCTGCTGTATCCTCATAATGCCAGAAACCCTACCTCAACCCCCATCACCACCCAAGAATAAACTGTATTGCCATTTATTGGAAGAGTTCAGTGGAGTACGGTATGTAGACTATACAGAAACTGTTTCTAGACCATTTTAAGACTTACTGCGGAAATATATTTGATAAAGCTCTCAAGTGCTCAAGTTTCCTATACTCTGTTTAACAAGAGTTAGGAGCCAGAGTACAAAATCCTTTTATCAGAGGCAGCCTTATAAAAACAAGCCCTTGTGACAGTAGAAACATCACATCACTATATAAAATATTCAGATCACAAGCTAGCCTTTTCCCCTGGGTATTCTTAACTCTTGTACTGGAACCTTTTGGGTCATTGTAAGCTGAATAAAAACATAATGTATCTCCCAGCAATTATTTTCTATTGACTCCAAGTCCTCTTACCTTTTTGTTAAGATTCCATTGCATTTTACTTGCAAATGGGATTGTGAGCATTTCAAAATCCCCATGTGATACAGAAACTTGTAATGCCTAGATGTAGCAATCAAATCAAAGCCCCAAGGTCATTCATGCTGTAGGCAGACTTCACACTCTTATTACTTCAATATACAATGTTCCTTTCTAGGTGGCACAGCAGATATGAAATCTTATTTGTCAGTGGTGCCATCCTCCTCACCCCTGCTTGAATAGCAATGGTAGTGTCTGATCTTAAAAAAAAGAGGGAGATTATTGAAGGCACAGAGGACAATAAGGTATTCAACTCCTGTTGACTTTCAGTGGAAGTTGTGGTGCACAACTCCCATTTTTGCCTTTGAAAAACTCCCCTTAAATGCTTGATCATACAAACCCTTACTACTGGGCAACATCGTGGTTATTTGCAGGGATGTGTGTGAAGTACTGTGCAGAACAGTGTTTGTAGCATCATGGTCTAACATTCCAGAATAACAATCTGTATCTCTTACTATTTTCCCAGCCTATACAAGAAATGGCGCAACTAGTTCAAGGTTTTTATTTGCTTCAATGTGCACATGTGGAGGGGGGGAGGGCGAGGAAGGGGAGATAAACTCTGTTTCTCTGTACAAAGAATTTATTGAGGGAAAGTTAAATTGAAAAGATTAGAGTTGACATCCTGGCCCTACTTAAGTCAGTGGCAAAACTCCCATTGATTTCACCCTAGCTTTTGCTGTTGTAAAAAGCCAATGAGGAAAGAAACGAGAGCCAAATATTACAGGGCAGTAATTCAGCTGCCATCCCATGGGATGCTAATATTTTTGGCTAATAGAACTAAAAAGGGCTGATTCTCCTGTTTCTTTCTTACAGTGATTTAGATCAAAAATAACTCCATAGAAGCCAATAGTTACACAGAGTAGAGGATTGAGGTTAAAATTCTCCTATTCAGTCCCCACTGCAGATCTCTGCTACCCATTGCATTTGGTCCATCAATAGAAATTCTGCAAATGAAATGAGCATGGTCTCCATGCCGTAGAGATCCAGGGAGGAGAAACTGGCCTTAACATGCTACCCCTCTCTTACTCAATCACTTTTAAATCAGTTAATTGA
Source organism: Terrapene triunguis (assembly GCF_002925995.2). NCBI lineage: Eukaryota > Metazoa > Chordata > Testudines > Emydidae > Terrapene > Terrapene triunguis. The sequence continues at coordinate 3,952,599 of NW_020664530.1, read as the reverse complement.
TTAAGAAAGAACACTTGGTTCAGCTCACATAATATACTGGGAGCCCTGTTAGCATCTCTTAAACACAAACTGTTTTGTTCATCAAGGCTGCATAGATCACTATTTTCAGCTAGGTGATAAGACTCTCTACTGGCAATTACAATAGCAGCTACAGTGCTTCCAAGAAGAGATGTTGATGGGAGAGTGGCAAATGGCATCAATGGCAGCCAAACGGCCCTGTGTCTTTAAAAACTCGCTAGGTGTCGTTTCTGCGAGATAAGATGGTTCTGTTGAACTGAACTGATTGCAGTGGAATGGGAGGGATCAAGGAGTATATTATACACTTCTAATTAAAGAATGACTGTGTTGCAATTTTGGAAATTTCCTAAAAATATACTGGACAAAGCCAAGTATTTCAAACACTAATATTACACCATGAGGGAAAGTATATATAACTTCCAAATTGCAGTTCATAATTATACTCTCTACTCGTGTGAGTAAACATTTAATTATATGCTTTATTTTCTGACGTTACTGAAAAGACATTGGAAGACACAAATCGCTAAGCCCTTTTACGATTAGGGATTTGTCAGCATACGAAGTTGCAGGGAGTGTTCAAATAGGAGATCAAGTACTCTAATCCAGGTCACCGTGCAGCTTGCTACTCTACTGGTTTTGGTGTCATGTAGATTTCGGATCAGGGTTTGAACTTGCATCTCCCTTCCGCCCCCAAAAAGAAGCAGCTGCACATAGTATAAAAAGTGATTAAAAAAAGGCCTCTCAGAATACAAAGGGTCTGATACTGATCTTGCAACAGTGTAAATCAGGTAAAACTCCATTGAAATCATTCATCCCCATTGGCCTGATTCTCCACTGCCGTACATCTTGTAGACTCATTAACACCTGAGCAGAGTGAGAATAAAATCCTGCCTGATCAGAATGGTAGCATTTCACATCCACTTTACACTCATTCTGCAAATTCATTCATGCAAATGACTACATAGGCATTGGCGAATCACTGGACTTTGGACAGGTCTACACTACAGCCCAGACTGACACTCTGAGATCGATGCACCGGCAGTCGATTTTGCGGGTCAGGTAAAGACCCGCCAAATCAACTGCAGATCATTCTCCAGTTGACCCCTGTACACTACCCCCAACAAGAAGAGTAAGGTAAGAAAATCTCCCGTCGATCCCCTGTGGTGTAGACCCTGTGGTAACTCGACCTAAGGTACTTCGATAGCTGGAGTTGCATAGCGTAGGTCGATTTACTGTGGTAGTGTAGACATAGTCTTAAATTTAAGATTATTTTTTTAGTTCCCTATGCTTCCAGTACAAGATTTATTTTTATATATCCTTATTTATTACAACCAGAGAGTGGAAAAAAAAAACCCCAATGGATTCCACAAAACTGTAGCTGTCAAAGTACTTTAAAACAGTCTATTTTTTAACAAACATTGGGGGGATAGAATAGCAGATGGGAACAGAAATGAATTAGATCAGTGTAACAATAAAGCTTTCATGTCTCTACACGAACTTTGCTGTTACAAGCAAAAAGTGCATTTTTTTCCCAAGACATCTTTGGCAAAGACAAGCATAGTGCAACTGACCGACTTTTACAGATAACGTTTTACATTCAACACTGTAACTTATTTTCCGCGTAGTTTGTCAACTTTTTGTACAAAATGCATTGAACAGATGTGACACAGTTCATTTCCAACAACTTTTTCTCCGTGGAATGGGGTATATTTACATGGGTTTGAGGAATATGCGATTTATTTTATTTTTATTTTTCTAATTTGCAGTTGATCTTTTGAATTTTCACCTTTGAAATTTCAGCTTTTGTGTCTGAGTAAAGGAAGTGGAGATTTCCCTTCTTTGGCTCCCTCTGTCCTTCCATCCACTATCTCTTTTGATTACAATTCGTCTAAATTGTAACACCAAAATGTAGAATCCCCCAAACTATAGGGAGATTCAAGTTCCAGAACCCAAATTTGACAGCTTGAGTCTATATCATACCAAATCTAAACAGCCACAAATTTGAGTAAGTTTGATTTTGTATATATGTCTAAAAACCATGACCCAGAATTTCTCTGCTTTTGATGTGTGTATTTTTTATTCTTCTTATAAAAGAAAATAAATACTTTAACCTGTCTCTTTTCTTAGTGTTCCCAGGGATAATACACAAAATAACAATTCCATTAAGGAGTCTGCAGTAATAATAGTACTTAACACACTTTTATGTAGCCCTTTTCATGCATTGACCTCAAAGTGTCTTCTAAAGATCAATAATTGTCCCCAATTTAGAGATGGGAAAAAGTAAAGCACAGAGGGGTGAAATTACTTCTGCAAGGTCACAGAGAGCTAAGATAATACTTAGTCCAATGCCCCTGTCCTCTGATTCACAATATTTTTTAATACCCATCATACCATTTGCCGATATAAATATACACTAGGAAAGTGTAACTCTCTGAATTTGAGCAAATATTTATCTGGCGCAACAATTTCTGTAGTTCAGGCTGTGTATTCCTTAGGATGAGTAACAAGGCATTACCTTTAATTAAATGGTTTGTACAGTATTGAGAGAGCCTACTGAAGTCAAATACCATTCAAGTGAAGAATATACACAACAGAGTTTGATAGTGTAAATCAGAGATAGTGGGCTGGAGAAGAGAATTTTCTCCAAAGTTTGAACTTTTTATAACTCACCATATGTTAAGCTTCAGTAAATTTTAAAATGTTCAAAGTTGTTTAAGTTTCTCCCCGGGGCTGAAATCTGACGCAAAGTATAGCCGAGATTTCATATTGCTGAACAGGAATACGGATAAGAGCAGGAGACTTGTTTTAACATGCATAATTTATAGCACCAAGTGTCAAACTTAATATTTTTTCCCCAGATTTTCGGAGATAAATTGGTGTCTCATTTTCAAAAGCTGTCCAGATGTTGTTAAACCACCACTAGTGGCTTTTCAGCTTTCCTACCAAAAACAAATAATGAAACATGGTGAAACGGTCATTTTGTCTCATTCATTGAATTTTACACTGTTAATTTAAGTATATAATATCCATTGAAGTCAGTGGGAATCTTTCCATATACATTTACTGTACTTTTCAGCTATTTCTTTTAAAGCTGCACATTACTAAAGGTTTGAAAAACCTCTTGATAGCATGTCAAACCCATGCAGGCATGTATTTACTTGTTCTCTTTTCAAAATCTGCAACTATCAAAATATAAATTCAGATTTTTGCTGGAAGCCCTAATAACTGTGTACTGTTAATGGCAACACTTGTTCTCATTAAAGTGCATTTGCTAGATAAAATCTTTCAAAAGAAACAGATTTTATTTGTTCTCTTTGGTTATTAAAAATATTGTTGGGTTAACCTGATCTTTATAATGTCAAGCAGCAAACACTGTGTAGTTTACACATTTTTTCCCCCCCACAGGGCTCATTTGAGTCCAGACTAGTTCAGAAAGTCCTAATCCGTTCCTGAGAGACAATATGGCTCCAGGGGACTCTAAAGTGAAATGGATCCTTTCATCTCCAGATCTCTGGTTTGAATCTATATGCTGTTTAAATTAATAACATTAGTAACTATATAATGGCTGTTTGGTGATCTTCATGAAATGAGCTAATTGTATTGTTGCCATTGCTGGCAGTGTCTGCGGAGAGGTGAAGGACTGTATCCAACACCCACCGAAATCAGTGGGAGTATTTACATTGACTTTGTGAACAATAGGTTAGGCATGGAGATGAACAATCATGGAGGTGGTCTGTCTACTTCCAAGACACTGTCAGAGCTTGTACTGTTGCAGTGTTTTCCATATATATGGCAAATTTCAATCTTCAGTGTTGGCCGTCTGGTAGCTTTGATCACTAAAAATTAACTTTTTTTTTTTTTTTTTTTTTTTAAATTAGAAAGGAGAAAATATTGCATTTGTAAGAGTGTGCTAATATAGACTGGTACTCGGAATCAATTACAGACTGTATCTTTCACCCTTTCTGGGTCTACATGTGAGTGTTTAAGTAGAATTTACACTTTGAGGGATTTGCGAAACTTTTAGAAAAGCATGCGAGATCACAATAGCTCACTGTTTCAATATTAATTTCACAGATGTAAAAGATTTGTTCAGTGGTAGGTGCTGGATAATAGAAATCAGCGTAGGAGAGAAAACCATGCAGTGTGTCTTCATGGCAAAGAGCAAACAGAAATATACAGCTGCAGTGTATTAATAAAATTCCATAGATTACAATGTATGTATGGTACAATCTCATGTTTCAAAAATTTCATTTAGCAAATTTTAAACTATTATGAATCTGTCCTAAGCAATCCATAGCTGATGTTACTCGAAAATAATATTCTTAGGTACATGTCTTCAGTTTATTTCTATTAAGCTGTAATATCTTACTGATGCTGACTGGGTGCCAGAACAAACAGTATAAAGGATGAACTTTCTTAGCACACAGGGCATAAGCTTGCATCTGTTACTATCCAGTTATTTTCCCAAATAACAAGGTGTTGATCTTGAAACATCAAACCCCAATCATACACCTCTCCCGTAAATACAGACTTGTTGACATACGACAGTTGTACTTGACCTCCCAATCACTTGAAAATCACTAGAAAAGAGACTTTACACAACACTAGCCTTGCAGGAGCGCACAAAATGCTTGTTGCCAATAACAGCTCTATCTCTGTCAGTGCTGCAAGGGTGAGTGGGGCACATAGACAGACAAGGTTGGACCAGGATCATAGCGGAGGCTAACTGTACAGTTTCCTCTGAGGTGCCAGTTAAATAAGAGGGGAGGGATGAGGGAGCTCTCTCTAGGTGCATTAGTACCGGGTACCCCTGACACTACAATGCTTAGCTGATTTTCTGTGCAGCAGGTTTTTTGTCTCCTTTCCACTATAATGCTATTATTTATTAGACCAGCATGCTGATAGGTGCATAAAGTATTGCCTCGAAGTTTTTTGACTTAGGTAAGTGTGCGCTGAGTGCAGTGGTAGCTTGTGACTCTTTTGACAGGTGAGGCACAAATCACAAAATAGTTATTTCCACTCCCACCCAATAAATAATTTAATAGTTATTAAAAGCTCACCTTGTTTAGAGTGAAGCAGCAGCAGGCGGACCTGGGAACTGGAGCCACCACTGCTGCTGGTGCAGGGGATTGTCGGGTGAGGGAGGGAGGCTGGCGCATGAGATGGGCCAGGGGATCAGTGGCGGCACCTTGCACACACACACATGGGGCCTGCCCCATGGGGGAGAAGGCTGGGGAGGTGCAGGTCCCGCCCCCTGCAAGCCCCCTGCCGTCCAGGCTTAACTGATACAATCCTGCCATGGCCTTATCAAGCTGTGGTTACCACAGCAACATGGCTTCTCCTGGGTATGGTAAATTGCCAGGTCACAAGGCAGCTTCTTGAGGCTCTATGAGCTATATCAAGATTTGGGCCTCGCACAGCACTATGTTCTTTGAACTTCCTGGTATTGCATTTCACTCCTGGGGAGAGTGAGTTGTGACATTTCAATAGGCAGATCATTCGTCTGGTTTTAAACCAGCCGGATCTACTTTTCAAATTTTGCTCCCCACCCTCCAGTACGAAGATAAAACTTAATGTTGTTTTGTCCAGTATTGGACAGGAGAAGCCATTTGAGAGAGTGCACCACTCTGCCCCAGCCGGCCTGAACTTACATGCAACACTGATGTGGCAAAGCCATGCAGGTTGGGGTGGGCCACGCCATTTCTGGAAGTACTGTAATGTCCAGTATTCTGGGAATGCATGAGTGGCCATCCTACATTTTAAATAAAATCACAATTTGTCCATAAACCCGCATGTATCAATAAAAAAGAATTCGCATAATGTATTTTGTAGCTTTTGGGAATTCTTGCCTAGCTTTTGGGAATTCTCACTTGCCTAGTCAGACGAGCTGCCCCTGGCTGACCCTTCTAAGTCTGAGTCCATAGTGGAAGTGGCTTGTTTGAATTCACTGTCAACAAAATTTGCAGTAGATTAGGGTTGTCTCCTCCCTATAGCTACACAGAAAAGGAAATTGTGGGCTGTAGAGTAAAGCTCAGTTGGTTACAGTTGACTCTCAGACTGCATTTTGGGCCGCCTTGATTATTCAAATAGCATTGCCATTAAACTTTTAGCAACAGATTAAACCCAGCCATGGGGGTATGGCAGTTCTGAAAGCTGCTCCTTTATTGTTGACATTGGGCTTGAGCCTAATTCATGCTGTTGATTATAATGACTCAGAGAAGGTCAATATTCTAGTCAATATTACAGATAAATAGCCTGCAAAATTAATTTAATAAATATGAAAGTTCCCCTTTATGTTATAGGAGCACAAACTCAAATGCAGTAGGTTTCCAAAATTGCAAAAATTCATGGGTTTTTAGGGCCAAAAGGGACTATTATAATTATCTGGTCTGCGCTCCTGCATAGCATAATCCATATAAACTCACCCAGTAATTTCTGCATCAAGCCCATAACTTCTGTTTGAACTCTGGCATATCTTTTAGAAAGACATCCAGTCTTGATTAAGAATCTGCCACATCCCTAGGTAAATTGTTCCAGTGGTTCGCTATCTTAATTGTTAAAAATATGCACCTTATTTCTAGTTTGTATTGGTCTAGTTTCAGCTTCCCACCGCTGTATTTCATATGATTTTTGGTACTAGATTAAAGAGCTGTCTACTATCAGAAATCTCTTCCCCATATAGGTATTTTTGTCAATGATCAAGTTACATTCTAAGCGTCCCTTGGATAAACGAAATAGACTGTGCTTCTTTACTTTCTCACCATAAGGCATATTTTCAAAACTTTCAATCATTCTTTTAGAACTTTTCTGAACCCTTTCCAGGTGTTCAACATCCTTTTAAAAGTGTGGACACAAGAACTGGATACAGAACTTCTGTAATGGTCTCACTAATGCTGCATACAGAGGTAATACAACCTCCCTAAATCCTACTTGATAGTCCTCTGCTTATACATCCAAGGTTCTTATTCATCCTCTTAGCTATAGGATTGCACTGGGAGTTCATATTTAGTTAATTATCTCTGCAATATACACAATAGTTGGTTATCTACTATGATCTCTCTGTAAAGTCCTTAACAGTATCCCCTCTTTCCAGGATCTTGAAAGTGTGACCTATATTCCTTGTTCCTAGAGGTATGACCTTGCATTTGGCTATTTTTAAACAAATGAACTCACCTCACCAAGTGATTCAGATTGGTCTGTATAATGATCTGTCCCCATCATTACTTACCACTCGATCAATTTTTGTGTCATCTTCATATTTTACCAGCGATTATGTTTTCTTCCAGATCACTGATAGAGATATTGAATATCACTGGGTCAA
>NW_020664530.1:3941970-3945250 GCF_002925995.2 Terrapene triunguis | reverse complement strand
CATGATGTTCTAAATTATAGAATTTGAATACATGCCAAGATAATTGTTAGAAGTGCTGCTCTGGCTGTGTTTTCAGTGCCAAAATGCTATTGTCTCTATAGTTCTAGTAAATGAATGCTGTTTTTTAGGTAGGATTTGTATTTGCAACCACTTTTTTCAAAGGAGAACATCCCCCATTCTTTGATCATTATATATATTTTGGGGGCTTTTTCCTACTTCTTTTTTCCTTTCTGAAACTTTCGAGAACAAATGGTAGCAGATTTTTTGGTTTAGGGTTTGCGCGTGTTTTTTGTTTTGTTTTGTTTTTTGATATTGTGAGGGCTTTTATTTATTTTTTTCTTTGGAAGTCTTACACTGAGATACAGTATGTAATTTAAGTAAAAAAACACAGAAACATCCCCCCTTCCCTCCAGTGTACAAATAAAGCTAGATACTTAACAAAGGTTTACTTAAATGGCTAATTATATATAACAAAACGTCCGTGTTCCCAGACCCCTTTTACTGCAAGCCTCTGAAAGTCTATGCCCATCTTCTTTGTAGCATCATGGGTTGCTCTTTTTCTGGTCAGGTAGCATGTTATTCATGTTGACAAACCACATATCTGCCCCGGGTCTTTCTTTGTAACATTAACGCTATTACTTTGATCGGTTTACTGAAAAGAGCTTGAAATTGTGCTTTCCCGGTTTCCACAAGAAAGTACTGCCAATGCTGGAGGGATCATATCTTACATGGATCTGTCCCATATTATGTAAGACCAGCGTTGAGGATGTTTTAAAAATAGCCCATATTAGAGCCTGATTGTCCATGGCTCACATGCAGGTGCACAGGGCTGGGACATGAGGATGCAAGGAATGTTCACTCAACCGTTGAGTGCCCAGGTGGGCTGTAGTCAGTTGCAGTCCCTGTTTTTGCAGTAGCACCGGAACAGCTACATCCAAGCACTCATGTGGGGCACACATGTCCTCAAGGTGGCTGGGGGTGGGGAAGGGGTGAGTGGGGCTGCAAGTTATGGAGCAGAGGCATGGCCAGGACTCCATTCTTCCTTCTGCATTGGTGCACACAGGGCAGTCCAGGAGGGTACACACTAATATGAGCTGGCTTTTCATGCGGTGCACACCAACGATCCCAGATTTCCTCTCCAAACTCTTCCTGAGGCAGTGCAGTTTGACTCCTGCCCTACTTAGAGCAATCCTAAATAACCCAGCCTAGACCTTGGAATCAGTCGCTGAACTGGCCTGTCCAAGCAGTGTAGCAATGCAAATGTTACTACAGCACAAGTAAACACTGTGACATGATTTTATCCCCAAGGACAAAAGATCCTCCACTTACAAAAACTGAAGTTTTGTTTCTTTAAAAGGCTCCAGAAAACACATGCCTTCCCTTTAACCGACTGGATGAATGATGTATGTTTCAGTGAAAATGGTCCTTTTTAAAAAAAAACTAAACCCTCAGATGTTAAAGGAGGGTTTTTGTTGTTGCTGTTGCTTTTACTCTATGATTTATTGTTAAATGGAAAATAGATGAAGCCTCGTTATGTGGGACATTTTTAAATTGAGGCTTGACCAAATAAGAGTAAATGGATCAATTCATCTAAGAGATCTTTTCCGTCTCAAATTTCAATGCTTCTGTCGAGTCCACATGATGAACAGGATGAAGGGATGGTTTTGTGGGCCTTCTGTCTGAAATGGCATTTCACAAGCGTGCAGTATATGGAAATATATTGTGACATGATAGCTTACTAACCAGATAAACAGCATGACTGGACACTATTCATTGGCCTTTGCTATTCTTTGTCCAGGTAATGTGATATATAACCTGCTCTTACAACCTCCTAAACAACAGCTGTGGGCCTTTGCCATGAAGGTAAAAAAAAAACAATTTAGGGGACCCTCTTTTTAAACCCATTTACTGCTTTTGTGGCTGTATCCTCCTCCCTGGATATCTTGCTTTACTACATCTCCATTGATCTGTTAAAATAAACAGCTTGTATCCTAGCTTCATTGCAGCGCCTTTAAAAAACAAAAAAAAACATTGAAAGCTGTCACAGATACCTGTCTCCAACTGGGCTACTTCCTTGGGAACCTCCTCAGGCCCCACAATGCCTGCTGAAGTGGCTGCTTTCACATAACTTCCATAACTTTCACATAACAACCAATAGCAAACAATGCAAGCACTCATTTCTGTTAGGGAACTTCTGCATCATAAAAGTAAAGCACTGTGAGCAGAGGTCAGGTTGCAGGCTGAGAGCATCTGTGTGACCTTGTATAGCCCTAATCAGAAACAGAACTTCAAAAATGTTTTTGTTTTGTCCACTTGCTCAGATGTCCACTTTGGCTCCCTGTTTTCAGTTGCTCATAACTTTAAGAAACTTTCTTTTGCTATTGAGATTCTCCAGGTTTGGTCTCAGACTAAAGATATTTTTCAGTTACAATTTAATCTGTTCAGCTGTTCTTGAGTTATACAAGGGTGAAGACTATTCTTTCCATGCAGTATTAAAGACACTGCTGTAACTTGATTTATGGACTTGATCAAAAGCCTATTGAAGTTATTCCATTGACCCAGTGGGCTTTGGGTCAGGCCCGGGGGGTGAAATCATAGCCCCATGGAAACCAGTGGGAATTTTGTCATTGTCTTTAATGGGGCCAGGTTCTTACCCTATGTGTATAACTCCAAACTGGATATATTTAAAATATGCAAAATATTTAATTCCTAATAAGGACCAGGCTTTGGACTAGTATATGTACAGATTTAAACAAAAAACTATATCCAGTATATATTTTTTTTTAATTATGGGCATGATTTTGAAAGGAGTGTCTCAGTTTGGCTTCCCATTTAACACCCACAGTTTTAGAGCCACACATATTTGTGACCACAAATTATGTGATTTGCATGGCTAGCTACATGCATTGTGGACCCTACATTCATTATTTACAAGTTGTATACCAACAGATCCTTGAAAAAATGAGTTAAACACTTGCCATTTCCGGACTCACCTTTACTTGTGTGCATTTTTGAGGAATAGGGTTACCAGGCATCCGGTTTTCAACCGAAACCCCCGGTCAGCACCGGACCCTGGCGGCTCCGGTCAATACCGCCGACCGAGCCGTTGAAAGTCTGGTCAGCGGTGCTGCAGGGCTAAGGAAGGCTAGTCCCTACCTGTCCTGTCACCGTGCTGCGCTATGGAAGCGGCCAGCAGGTCTGGCTCATAGGCAGGGGGACGTGGGGGTGGGGGAGGAGGCTCCACGCACTGCTCTCTCCTACAGGCACCGCCCCCCCCCCC
>NW_020664530.1:3779595-3941960 GCF_002925995.2 Terrapene triunguis | reverse complement strand
GGGGCGCAGCACAGAGCCAGGACAGGCAGGGAGCCTGCCTTAGCCCCGCTGCACTGCTGACTGGGAGCTGCCCGAGGTAAGCCCACCCCCCATCCTCGAGCCCCAACCCCGTGCCCCAGACCTGAGTGTCCCCCAAACCCTGAGCTTCCTCCTGCACCCCAAACCTCTCATCCCCAGCCCCACTCCAGAGCCTGCACCCTAAGCCAGAGCCCTCACCCCCTGCAACCCAACCCCACCCCAGAGCCCACACCCCCAGCCCAGAGCCTGTACCACCTCCTGCATCCCAACCCCCTGCCTCAACCCGCAGTCCCCTCCCGCACTCTGAATCCCTGGGACCCCACCCACCCAGCCTGGAGTCCCCTCCTTCACCCCAAAACCCTCATCTCCAGCCCCACCCCAGAGCCCACACCCCCTCCTGCACCTTATCTCCCTGCCCAAGCCAGGAGCCTGCTCCCGCACCCTGAACCCCTCATTTCTGGCCCCACCCCAGAGCCCACACCCTCAGTTAGAGCCCCCATCCCCTCCTGCACCCCAGCCCCCTACCCCAGCCCAGTGAAAGTGAGTGAGGGTGTTGGACAGCGAACCACCGAGGGAAGGGGAATGTAGTGAGTGAGGGGAGGGGCTTCGGGGCAGGGGTGGGGCTAGGGTGATCGGTTTTGTGTGATTAGAAAGTTGGCAACCCTACTGAGGAGTTGAGAAAGCAGAAAGTGTGTTTTTGTGCTTGTGTGTCACGGTGTGGAGAGAGAGACACATGCACATAAATACAGTCACAGTATTATATACATGTCTGAGAGTGTGCACACACACTGAGCAGCATTTAATGAAAAACTATTTCTTTTCATTGAATTTTTTCCCCACCACCCCTTTTAAAGAAGTAGAATCAGTTACAGGCAACACAGATATTAGGACACAAAGTACTGTTATCTCTACTGTCCTTCACAGGCAGCTATGTCTGGAACAGTAGCCTTGGAAGATACTATTCTTCCATAGAATCCTGAACTCTATCAGAAGCAAAATTATCTCTCTCTCTCTCTCTCTCCCCCCCCCCGCCCCCCCAACCACCACCACCACCCTTGCAGAGAGAGAGAGAGGACAATTTGTAAATAGATTGGCAGGGGTAGATGGCAGAATACAGAAATGTGCTTCCGTTGTCCTCCAAGTTTTGAGTTACTTTCAATAAAGGCTGAAAATGCTGTAGGGAAAATAAATGAATTTATGAGGACTAGTAATGTAGGATTATAGGTAATACATGAAGTGAGGAAATTGACCCAAGTGTCTCTGAAATCACCTTGTTAGATTATTTATTTTGTCATGTTTCAAAGCTGGGGGGAAAGCTGCGCATCATGAGCTGCAAAATGTAGACTGAAACAGATGATGGAGATTGATGGTAATTTGGTTTCATGGCATTCCCAAGGCTCATTTGAGGTCTTAGGAAAACATGCACAACAGGATTTGTACTGCAGTAATTGGAGACTTTCTGAAAAATTTAAAAAATGTTTCCATTTGTATTAGGACTGGGGGACCAGTTTTTAACTCTGAGTTTTAATGCACATGGGGATATTACTCTTGAGTCAAATAGCAATTTACAGATGACAACCTCTTAATTGGGTGGCTGGATTCTGCCTTGCTGAAGCCCTCTGTATTTGGAGGCTTTAGAAAATGTCTTCATGAAATTATTTGGTCTCACTCCACTTCTTTGTGCATCACCACGGTTGTCAGTAATTGGCCCCCTTGCTGACAGTCTTACACAGGATTGAGACTAAGCTCTTTTCTTAAGGTCAAGGTTGTGACACGTTGGTGGGACAAGGAAGAGAAACCTGCATTTATTTCTGTGGGTAAACAGAGGAATTTAGTCTCCAGGGCTGTCAGCCCCATACCTGTCACAAGCACTAAAATTCAATTGATTTATATTTTAAATAAAATAGACACCTCTGGATGATGTCTTGTGACTGTTTCATCTTTGCTTACTTGGGGTGGTGTTAATTTCAGCCTATGCAGTACTAATTGGGCTCACTGTCCTTGGGTCTCCTGCATAAGGGTTAAATGTTATTCTGCACCTGGCATTTTGAAAAGCTGTTTCCCTGATCATTTCAACCTTATCTGTACATGTCTAGGCTGCTGCATACGAGAGCAGGAGTTGTTCAGTGTTTACATTGGCCTCCACTTACTAAATTTTATTGACAATTCATATTTTTTGTATACTTTATTTTAGAGTGTAATTATGTAATTGCCTAATAAGATACCCACAAAACCTTGGCACTTATAAAGTACAGAGTGTTCTGAGAAAAAAACATCATAAAGGAATATCATACTTTAATTTTATGTGGCATTGTTCATCCTTGAGTAGGTCTCAAGGCACCTTACAAAGACTGATCAACAGCCTCATTATCGCTGTTTTACAGATGAGGTGACTGGGGCTCAGCAAAGCTAAGTGACTTGCCCAGAATCACACAGCTAGTCTGTGGCAGTGTTAGGAACAGAACCCAGACTTCCTGACTTGCAGCCCTCTTCTCAATCCAGCAGATCACAGCTGAACACTTTTGTGTATCTAAAATATTCAGGCTGGCCATATTTGTGTTGTATTCACATTCAGAAAAAAAAGAAAAGTCTGTTTCTTTTAAAGATTAGCCCAGGCCTCAAAGTTCAGATCTGGATCTCAGCTTTCTTAATGTTTGGAGGAACACTGTGACTCAGAGGTTTGATATGGAAATATCTCTTTTTTTTTCTTTTTTTTTTTTTTTTTTTTTTTTGAGCCCTTTATAAATACAGAATGCTGCAACTGTTTAGGATAAGTGAAAGTTTACACATATGGGCTGTGTATTGAAGTGTATCTAGCACAGTATATAAGGTATCCCAAAAGAGATCAGTACTGTCACTGATGTTTTAAACATGTAAGCATCAGTGGTGTTACCGTAATTCTTTAAAAGGGTGTATGTGGGATCAAAATCTGTCCCTCTGAGTGCAAGAGAATGTGAATACATCCAGATTTCAAGAGGTTAATTCATTGTATATTTCTCTCTCACACATGCATCCTGCTGAAATCTCTGTTTAGAGACATGAATCCTGCATTGTCTGTGTATATGTCCTTCACAAATCCAGGTTTTTGTGGACGAGACAACATTATACTCCATTATAATCCAACAGATGTAGAGTATCAAGATGTATTGTTTAGTCTTCACAAATTTATTATAATAAAAACTTTTTTTTCTCTTCTCTGGCCAAAACGAATGTTTTAGAACAGAGTTAAAATGACAGCATCACATTCAGAAAATGATAGGGTTTGTCTTCTCAGAGTATAAAGCAAAGTATTGGAGATTAATGGCACTATTCATAAAAAGTTACTACGCCATTTCCCTCTCTTTCAAAACATTTTATTTGGGAAATTTTTCAAGTGCTTCTTTAAAAATTAGTAATTTAGTGGGTTTGGCAGGGAGGGTTGTTTTGGTTTTAATTATTCTTCTTACCTAATTTACCCAGCACAAAAATCATGAGCCAGATCCTCAGCTGGTGTAAATTGGCATAAAGAGGACTCAGTAGAACTAGATCTACTTACATCAACTGAGGATCTTGCCCTGTATCTTCTGTGCAAACAAAAGTCAAGGAAAAGTTGCTATAAGATGGCCCTAAACCTCTTACTATCACTAGGAACACTGGTGGCTGAGGCCTCCCAAAGAGTGTCAAACAGTTCCCTTCCTTACAGCAGGTGACTACATACCCTTGCTTGGGGGAAATCTTTATTGCAGTATTGTGTCATTCTGTGCTCCTCTGAGGCTGATGGTGTTCTTGTTTTGATCCATGGCTTATGACAATCTGTGTTGAAAGTTGTCAAATCTTTCCCTACCTCTAAAATGCTGGGAAGGAAGTGGGTGCTGGGATGCCTATCAGAATGCTATCCCTGGACCCTGTTTTGAAGCTCCATCATTTGTATCAGGCCTGTGCTCATACATGTCCATACCACCCAGGCACTGGTGCTGGAAGGGAAAAAGGAGCGCTCTCGCCCTCTTTTTCCATCCCCTGAGACTATTACAGGGATATCTGCTACTCTCCAGCCTCTGTGTTTTGGGTCTTCCCATTGACCAGCTCCAGCATCTGAGGTTCCCTGTAGCTTTCACAAGAGGCATTAGAAGAGGGAAATCAGAAGATTCTTGTCAGCATCCCCCCTTTCCACAGGAGCTTATACAGCACCAATGAAATCAACCAGGTTCTTGCTGATTTCTGCACCCACTCAGCAGCAGCAGATGCACAGAGCTGTTTTGCTGCAGAGTCAGGAAAACTGCACTTCATTGGTTCTCTTTTGGAAGGCTTCCGTTGCAACCATAAGAACTAGAAATGTACTTTTTTAAATTAAAGAGTAGATTCTGCAGAAATTGATGGGTTAGGTGTCCTTACTTGCCACAGGCAGGATTTTCAAGCCCTGACAATCATTTGTTGGCAGACACGCAGCAGATATCTTGGTAAAATGGTACAATGGGATTTGGAGCCAGTTTTGTCAGTTCTAATAGAGCTCCAAACTACCTTTAAGCTAGAAAAAGACATAAATTAACTTATTCAGAGATTGTTAATGTAAATCTCTGAAAGGTGAACTACTAACTCAGTAATACTTGTGATTTCAGTGGCTGATTTAAAATTCTTGAATACTTTGTTGGTCAGTGAACACAGGCAGGGTGCCATGAATGAGTGCTCCTCTAGGGGAGAGTCCTGCTTATTGTGTGTCAAGTTCTGAAGATCAGTGTAGGTTGATAGGCTACTTTGGCTCCAAGACTAACCTAAGCTTTGTTTGCTACTGATCATCTGTATTGGATCGGGTGCAAAGAGATCATTTTAAATGCACACCATTTTAGGGTCAGATCTTCCACCTACACCCATTTATGCCAGCTGAGAATCAGGTTCTTTAATATGAAGTTTTAAGAGATAACATTTCAGTTGGCCGAGGAAAACAAAAGGACAAAATTTTGCTTGTACATCTCCATAGCAAATCTCAACTCAATGACACATTCTGCAATGTATTTCAGTACTAAGTAGTGTTTCCATCTCTCTGTCTTTCTAATGTGACTGTCCTGTGGTGAGAGAGGCCCATCGTATGACTCCTGTGATAATTCACAGTTCTCATGCTTGAGTCAAAAGGACTCAAGGCAACTTCTTAAACATGTAAAAGTTGGGGATGCTGAAGTTTGAAATCAGAGTTGAAATATCTTGTCTGATTAAGGGATTTTTCAATCAACGAAACAATCTAGTTCTGAAGCAAATATGAAAGGGACGCGTATTACTCTTGATCCTCTCACACACTGTGTAGACATCAATGAGAATTGTGTGTGTGGTTCAAAGACCGTAAGTAACCTTAAACATATAGCTATCTAGCTATCTTCAAGACACCACTGACTTCCTGAGGAAACTACAATCCTTTGGTGATCTTCCAGAAAACACCGTCCTAGCCACTATGGATGTAGAAGCCCTCTACACCAATATTCCACACAAAGATGGACTACAAGCCATCAGGAATAGCATCCCCAATATCATCACGGCAAACCTGGTGGCTGAATTTTGTGACTTTGTC
The DNA here is from genome assembly GCF_002925995.2 of Terrapene triunguis. NCBI lineage: Eukaryota > Metazoa > Chordata > Testudines > Emydidae > Terrapene > Terrapene triunguis. The sequence continues at coordinate 3,936,406 of NW_020664530.1, read as the reverse complement.
CTCACCCACAACTATTTCAGATTTGGGGACAATTTATACCTTCAAGTCAGCGGGACTGCTATGGGTACCTGCATGGCCCCTCAGTATGCCAACATTTTTATGGCTGACTTAGAACAACGCTTCCTCAGCTCTTGTCCCCTTACGCCCCTACTCTACTTGCGCCACATTGATGACATCTTCATCATCTGAACCCATGGGAAGGAGGCCCTTGAGGAATTCCACCAAGATTTCGAGGAATTCCACCCTACCACCAACCTCAGCCTGGACCAATCCACACAAGAGGTCCACTTCCTAGACACTACAGTGCTAATAAGCGATGGTCACATAAACACCACCCTATACCGGAAACCTACTGACTGCTATACTTACCTACATACCTCCAGCTTTCATCCAGACCACATCACACGATCCATTGTCTACAGCCAAGCTCTAAGATACAACCGCAGTTGCTTCGATTCCTCAGACAGAGACAAACACCTACAGAATCTCTATCAAGCATTCTTAAAACAGCAGTACCCACCTGGTGAAGTGAAGAAACAGATTGACAGAGCCAGAAGGGTACCGAGAGGTCACCTACTACAAGACAGGCCCAACAAAGAATGTAACAGAATGCCACTAGCCATCACCTACAGCCCCCAACTAAAACCTCTCTAGCGCATCATTAAGGATCTACAACCTATCCTGAAGGACGATCCCTCACTCTCACAGACTTTGGGAGACAGGCCAGTCCTCGCCTACAGACAGCCCCTCAACCTGAAGCAAATACTCACCAGCAACTACAAACCACACAACAAAAATACCAACCCAGGAACCAAACCCTGCTACAAACCCCAGTCCCAACTTTGTCCACATATCTATTCAAGGGACACCATCATAGGACCTAACCACATCAGTCACACCATCCGGGGCTCGTTCACCTGCACATCTACCAATGTGATATATGCCATCATGTGCCAGCAATGCCCCTCTGCCACGTACATTGGCCAAACCGGACACTTTCTACGCAAAAGAATAAATGGACACAAATCTGACATCAGGAATCATAACATTCAAAAACCAGTAGGAGAACACTTCAGTCTCTCTGGTCACTCAATAACAGACCTAAAAGTGGCAATTCTTCAACAAAAAAACTTCAAAAACAGACTCCAACGAGAAACTGCAGAACTGGAATTAATTTGCAAACTGGATACCATCAGATTAGGCCCGAATAAAGACTTGGAGTGGTTGGGTCATTACAAAACCTAAACTTAATTTCCCCAATACTAATTTCTCCCTACTGTTACTCACGCCTTCTTGTCAACTGTCTATAATGGGCCACTCTCTTACCACTTCAAAAGTTATTTTTCCTCCCTTGGTATCCTGCTGTTAATTGAATTGTCTCGTCAGACTGACCTCACACTTGGTAAAGCAACCCCCATCTTTTCATGTATTTATAACTGCTCCTGTATTTTTCACTTCATGCATCTGATGAAGTGGGTTCTAGCCCATGAAAGCTTATGCCCAAATAAATTTGTTAGTCTCTAAGGTGCCACAAGGACTTCTCTTTGTTTTTGCTGATACAGACTAACACAGCTACCACTCTGAAACAGTTCAGTGACATGAGGTTTACATTATGTAATTATAGTGGACCCTATTAAAAAGTTTGCTATCAGTTGCCACACAACAATATCACATACCACCATATTATCCTATACTTATCGCTGTGATACATGAGCCAATCACCTATTTTAAATATAGGCAAAGTAGTGTGGTATCTGATATCATTTTGTGCTGGCTGTGGGTAAAGGATAACTCCTTAATGGTGATCACTGTACTGAAAAATAAAAATGTGTTCATTTTTAGCTCTGCTTTATTAGGCTATTCTTTCTATTACAAAAACATCCATTGTGGAGTGAATCTTGTACAGGTGTCGTTTCTGCATCCCTGGCTCTAACATCCTGGTTGTTTCCTTAGCTTGTATTGATTCTTCCCTAAGCACAAAAAAAACTCATCCCCCCCCTCACCCCCCCGCCCCTGGAGCGCCACTTTACCGCGTTATATCCGAATTCGTGTTATATCAGCTCGCGTTATATCGGGCTAGAGGTGTACATGAAGTCGCTCCTGCTTTGCACCAGTATGGGTGAGCTCAGAATTGGCCCTGGATGTGCATTTGTAAGGTGGCTGGCACCGAAGTGTTCACAGTGTTTGAATGTGTATTGTTTCATGCGCCGTTCTACTTCTCTCACTTTTGTTGGTGTGGTACGGAGATATGTTTTAATTTTAGCTATGGAAAAATAACCTGGGGAATGATGGGATGAATGGGGCGTGGGGGTAGGGAGTGGTCAGAGAGGGTTCTGTTATGTAATACTGAATTGAACAGTTAGATGACAAAGCATTTCACACAAAAGCACTTGAAGTGCCATTCTTTTGTTATGGTTAAATGCACTGGTGCAAATTTTTGACAGTTCCACTAGTTTTGCTAAAAAGGGGATAATAGAATGCCAAGCAAGTACTAATTTTTCCTTTGCCCCATCCTAAACATACATAACCTCAGCAGCGCTCTGTGTGGAGCCACTTGGCTCCCCACTGAAAATGCAGACTTAGGCATCATTAAGTACTTTTGTGCTCCAAGGCAAAAGTATGTCAGTACAACTCTCTCATCAATCAGGCATCCAAATGTTTATCATGGGCTAGAGCTGTGTGAACCCTGCAGGACTCAGTTTGTTTGGGATTCCCAAGCTGAATCCTGCAGCTTTGATTGGCAGGGGCAGGCAGCAAAACAACCCCTGTCGGCTTGCGTGGAGAATTGGGGTTCAATAAACTCAATATGTTCCATTGCCCTCACTGTGTACCCTCGTATCTCTCACCTCTGGCTTTTTGAGCGTGTGTCAGGTGGTCACTGGCTTGGCCTAAAGCAGCCCAGAAAGGAGCTTCAGGCCATTCAGAATATGTCATTTCCCCAATCCACAAAGACTCTTCTGAGGGACAGGACCTTCTTTGACCCCCATGTTGTGGCATGGAGTCATAAGCCTGCAGCTTCTACTACTTTTGAGCTGGAACTGAAGGAAGCCCTATATTTCTTTTAATGGTCTTACAGGGCACAGTTGTTTGGAAATGCCTAGGGCTCCCTGTCTAATGCACAAGGCATTATGGGGTTTCTGTCAGCCTCAGCTGAGCAGAATGTGAGGCTGGCAGCAGCAAGCCTGAACAGCTAATAGTCAGCACTCCCTTCTGTTCAGTGGAAGGAAGAACTTGATGGCTCTAAATTCCTGACTTCATGTGTTCTAATGTGAAGAGTGACCGTAGGCATATCATTTTGGGGTTCCATGTCTCAGTAAATTTAATACAAATGTGTTTAATACACAAGTAAAAACTAATTTTTTTTTTCTAACTTCCAGTCATAAAGCTGGGATCTGAAAGTAATGCTGGGTCTTTATCTTGCATCATCATCAGTATATTGCCTCTTTATCATCAGTAATACATTGCCTAGGCTAAATTATGCCCTTAATTACGTTTGTGAAGCATTATTAGATTGCCTTGTGAGGTTGCACAGGTATAAACAAGGGCCTAATTTGAACTGCAGTATTTTTTTTTCTGAAGATGATGCATTAGAAGGACACAGTCTGATAAGTTTGTAGCATTGGGAGTTTAGAGGAAAAGACAACCCACCTACCCTCCCACAACAGCAATTGGAGCAAATTTCAATGCCATAAAAATCCACACCATCCTTTTTAGTCCCTTTTTGGAGCGGGGTTCCATTTTAATAGAGGTTGATGACATTAAATCCATGGCCATTCACCATGGATTTTAATTTTGTTTCAGGTACAAAACTCCTGGGGCTGCTTAGATCGGGGGGGTCCCAAAATCAGAAGCTGCCCACTGGGCTCTCTCCATGACAAAAAGTAGATGATGGAGGGATATTCATTTTGATCTATCTCTAATCTTGAGGAATGTTGCACATTCCTAACTAATTACAGTTATTAGATAGCAGGAAACGCAATAGAGAGGTGGTATAGTTTTTCATGACAATCTGCGCTTACACTTCATTTATACTGATTTAATGCTTGTAAAGGTGGCTGGACAGTAACTGCCCATTCTGTATGTGTCCATCCTTGTTTCATGCTGCTTTCTTTCTCCCCACAGTTTGCCAAGGAACAAATAACAAGCTGACCCAGCTGGGGAACATGGAGGACCATTTCACCAGCCTGCAAAGGATGTATAACAATTGTGAGGTGGTGCTTGGCAATCTGGAGATCACATATGTGACACATGATCATGATCTTTCATTCCTGAAGGTTAGTGTAGCTAATCACATTGCTCTGATCCAGCACACAATGTGCATTGGTGAGATGTGCACAACCTCAAGAGAGGTTAACTCCTAACCGAGATATTTTTCTAGTCTGATGAGTTACCTGTTTAAGGAATTGAATTGTTTTTGAAGGTGAAGGGTCAGATATATATAAAATGTGGTGACAAATGTAAAACCTGTTCAAACACATAGTTACTGATTGTCAATTAGAGACATCACAGAATGGAATTCTAAAATACCGGTCTACCCTAGGATACACTGTACTTGTATCAATGATTTCACAGCACCTAGCAAGCAGTTTTTCTCATGCTCATCACCCACTGCTCAAAAGTAATTATTTTAAATGGGAAAAGTATTGCACTCCTGTTCCCCTTCCCCCCCATGCTCCCAAGGAAAATGAAAAAGCTCTGCACTGTGCCCTAAAGATAACCAAATTTGAGGGTTGTCAGACCAGTGAAGCAAACTGCAGTGTTGATGGCTCCTCACTGAAAATGACCTATCATTAGCTGGAGCATTCTACTGCCTTGGTGATACCTGGTAAAAGATGTAATCTCCCTAATAACTAGAAACCAAGACATGTAACATCACCATCCATCATTACTTGTGCAATATGTTCCTGCACCAAGTAAGCCAGCTGCGTTCTGTCCAGACAATAATTTTGAGTGACCTTCAAGGATAATCCTAGACAATAATGCATGAACTACTTTCCATTACTACATTTGTCTCGTGCTCATGTCCATGCACAAGTGAATGAACTATTGTTCGGAGGGAATGGAAAAGAAAGGGACATAAATATTTTACTGGATGTATTGAAAAAAGTGCTTTCTGGCATGGCGCAACCAGATAGCACAGGAAGGTTGTGGAACAGCTGGGAGTAGAACCAGGGCCGGCTCCAGGGTTTTTGCTGCCCCAAGCAGCAAAAAGAAAAAAAGAAAAGAAAAAAAAGCCGTGATCGCAATCGCGATCTCTACTGCCGCCGCGTCAGTCTTCGGCAGCAATTCGGCGGCTGGTCCTTCACTCCTAGAGGGAGTGAGGGACCCACTGCCGTATTGCCGCCGAAGAGCCGGACATGCCACCCCTCTCCGTTGGCCGCCCCAAGCACCTGCTTGCTGGGCTGGTGCCTGGAGCCGGCCCTGAGTAGAACTCAGCTCTCCTGACTGCCAGTTTGATACCTTACACACTAGATCAATGGTTCTCAAACTGTGGGTTGGGACCCCAAAGTGGGTCATGACCCCATTTTAATGGGGTTGCCAGGGCTGGTGTTAGACTTGCTGGGGCTGAAGCCTGAGCCCCACTGCTCAGGGCCAAAGCCTGAGCCCCACCACCCGGGGCTCAGGCTTCGGCTTCAGCCCTGGGCTGCGGGGCTCAGGTTACAGGCTCCCTGCCTGGGGATGAAGCCCTTGGGCTTTGCTTTGGGGCCCCCCTTCCCAGGATGATGGGGCTCGGGCTTTGGCCCCTCTGCCGGGAGCAGCGGGGCTCGGATGGGCTCAGGCTTCAGTCCACTCTCCTGGGGTCATGTAGTAATTTTTGTTGTCAGAAGGGGGTCGCGGTGCAATGAAGTTTGAGAAGCCCTGCACTAGATCATCCTTCCTCAGATTTGTGCTTTTGAAATAATGTGTTTTCAATATTCAGTTTATTTCGTGCTTGGTTATCAGGTTACAATATTTTTGAATGCAGAGAGATTATGGGAGTAATTATATCAAATGTAGCTCACCTGTGTGTAAAAAATAAAGAGCTGTGGGTTACCAGAGATGCATGGGTGGGTCACTGATCTGAGTTCTGAGGTGATAATCTCTTCAAATGAATCTTGTTTTCCTCTCAGCAAACAGCTTAGAGAAACAGCTTGACACAATGACACTTAATATTTTGTTCCTTCTGATTTTCCTCAGACCATACAGGAGGTTGCAGGCTACGTGTTAATAGCACTCAACAATGTGGATAGCATTCCACTGGACAATCTCCAGATCATCCGAGGAAACGTGCTTTTTGAGAACTTTTACGCACTGGCAATTTTATCCAATTATCACACAAATATAAATAAAATCAGTGGACTCAAGGAGCTGCCAATGAAACGGTTATCAGGTGAAGTGGTGGGGCAGACAATGTGGTTGTGAACTGTTACTTTATTTGAAGGAAACTCCCAGATCTTTATGAAAAGCTTCATTTAAGAAGCATTGACCTTTAGAGTCCTGTTCCAAATGAGACACTCTGAAGGAAGTTAAATGTAGTTTATTCAAATACCTGCCCACTTTATAACTACCCAGGTTACTGATAGTGATGGAAAGTTCCTTGTTTTACAATGCATAGGCCTAGGACCTCCGGGGGTTAATCCACTTAGGCCCTATAGAATTGCAGAGTAATGAATGTTGGCCCAAAACAGAGATGTTTTTTGTGCCAATTTGAGATGCCTTAGAGGGGGCTTGATTTTCAGAAAGTGTTGAGAACCTCAAAGTGCTTCAATCTGAACACCCAGAAATGGAGACACCGAGAATCACAACTCACTCTTGAAAATTTCAGCCACTTGGTTTTGACACCCAGTTTTGCATTTTGTGCACATCCATAATTTCTATTGGCTTCACTTGGGGGGAAGAGGGTTGGATGTGCAAAGGCTGCAGTACTGGACCCTTATTCGACAGTTAGTTATGCCTTCTTTCAAGTGTAATAAGATATTGTAGAATGTCCTTTTCCATTAACATGGCATCTGATGAGTGTGTTTATCTCCTTTTCATGAAGGAAGAAAGAGAGCGATCATGCAATTGCTTCATTTTTGTCCTGTTTTTCTTTTGCAGAAATTCTTAATGGAGGAGTTAAAATCAGCAACAATCCACAACTGTGCAACATGCACACAGTTCTGTGGGACGACATTATTGATTTGAACAAAAACGTTGTAATGCTGTTGGAAGATCAAAATAATCTGTCTAATTGTAAGTATACATTTAACAAAACTGTAGTCACTCTATTACAGACAGCAGCACCATCAACCTACTTATTGCATTATAGAGCCCCATTTCTGCAAACACTTTTATGTAAATGCATTGACTTCAAATCCTACTCACATAGAAATTAATTATATTTTGTTATTGAATTTACTAGGACCAAGATTTGGACCTAAGAGACTGATCCAAAGCACACTGAAGCCAGTGGATTGGCTCCCATTGATATCAGTGGGCTTTGGGTTGGGCCTTAAATGTGTGCTGCTTCCATGAAAATGACACACATCAATATAACGCATACACATTTTCTTTCCAATGATTTTAAATTTACAGCGCAAGGCCCTGATTCAGCAAAGCTCTTAAGCGTATGCTTAACTTTAAGCATGTGGGTACTCCCAAGGTGCTTACATGCGTTGCTGGGTTGAGACCCTAATTCCTATTTGTGAATATCATGAACTCTACACATGGTTTGACAGTATTAGGAAATCTTTGCAAAAATGAAGACCAGAAATGGATAAATAGCGATACTTTAGATCAGCATGGAGGTAGGTGTAGATTTGAAAGCTTACATGACATGTACCCATGCTTATATCTGACCCAAGCTAGTACTGTTAATCCTTTGTAAGATCTAAATTCAGCTCACAAAATTTTAAGAGGGGAGAAAAGAGTTTGTTTTAATTCTTGGGCATTTTTGGCACTACAGATTGGCACAATGTGTATTTTCTGATCTACTTCAGTTGAGTAATTGACTAAGCACTAGCAGGCACACACTGTTGACATACACTCTGGAACCCCACTGCAGTCAATGGGATTGCAGGAGGTGTAAGTCAGCAGAGCTTGGCCCTGAGTACTATGGAAATTTTAACCTTTAACTTTTAAACTTGAATCCCTTTGGCCCAACAGTAAATCAGTCAGTTATTAGACAAGTATTGACACTTGTTCAGCTATTTTGGCAGTGAGGGGGTTGGAAAGAGCCACGTGTTATGAGCTGGACAAAACTGTCCTAGAAAGAAATACTCCTTAAATGTAGTGAGTTTCAGATTAATCTGTTCAGGCAGCCATTTTTCTTTTTAAATAATGAGCATGCAAGATAATTGTGTCCCTGGGATTTTACCTGTCATTAGAAAACAAACAAAAATAAAAAGCAAAACAAAGCAACAAAAACAACAATAAAAAAATAAGGGGGTAGGGATAATGACTGGAAGGCCTGTACTAACTTTACAGATCAGTTAGTTTGTTCAGTGGTTTGAGCATTGGCCTGCTAAACCCAGGGTTGTGAGTTCAATAACTGAAGAGGCCACTTAAGGATCTGGGGCAAAATCAGTACTTGGTCTTGCTAGTGAAGGCGGGGGCTGGACTCGATGACCTTTCAGAGTCCCTTCCAGCTCTATGAGATAGGTATATCTCCATATATTATTATTTTACCCTTACTTGTTTTCATTAATTGTATGTGTGCTGCATAGTTCAGTGCTGAGAACTACTTTTGTCAGAGCTGTGGAAACAAAAGTAATTAAGTCAGGGTACAAATTACCCTGTGGTTTGAGTAAATGTCGCCAATCGTTTGCAAATACAGTCATATTTGTTTTGTTGTCAGCGATGTATTATTCAAAAACATTGATTTACATGACAAATTACTGTCTGGCCATGAGCTCTAACCATACAGAGTTTCAAGGTGAGGAGCCCAGTTAGTCTTTCAGTTTTTAGTTCCCAGAGATGATGTACTCGTTTCATGTTCCATTCTGCCCAGTTCTAGATGCAGATTGCAGATACACATGCTCTTCAAGTTAGGGCTCTAATTCTACCTGCTAACTGACTACCTACACATCTACAGTATCAATAGCAAACACTAATTGGCAAGTTCTTAGTTTTATTTATTTTATATAAGAAATTTTAAAAATTTAGAATTCTGATTTTTCCTTCAGAAAATCAGCTTTGTTAATTCAGCATTATATACAGCATTCTTAACTGAGGTAATAGTCCAATAACATATACATGTGGCTGAAAAGTTTCAGCTAAAAAGGTTGAGCTACTTCTGAGAACAAGATTAGGGAAAAATAAGTAATTTTGGTTTTGTTATAATAATTCTTTCAACCATTTTGTTGAGAAACTCCATACTTTGGAGCAGGCATTTGAAAGTTGTCAGGGAATTGGGGGTGCCTTGATGTCAGGAATGTGCCTTTTGCCATCCCTCTGAACATTCATCCAAATTTAGCCAAGTTATTTATAAGCCTCTGAAAAATCACAGTTCACACATGCTCAGAAGAGGCTTGATATAGTATGACAGCCATATTCTCTGTACTGGACATGCTCCATCTCCTTACAACTCCTGTGTGCCAACCAGACTCTGCATGTGCCATCCCCTAAAGCAGGGGTCTCAAACACGCAGCCCGCGGACCGCATGCGGCCCGTGGGGTTCTTTCGTGCGGCCCGCCAAGCTCCCCACGGTCCCCCGCCGCCTACCCCGTGCCGCCACGAGCCCCATGCTGCTCCCTGAAGCGGCCTAACTACTGTATGTCCCTGCAGCCCCAGGCAGGGGGGTGGGAGGCGAGTAGAGGGCTCCGTGCTCTTGCAGCTCCCATTGGCCGGGAACTGGGAACCGCGGCCAATGGGAGCTTTGGGGGAGGTACGTGGAGGATCAGCAAGAGCAGCACATGGTGCCGTTTCCCCTCCCCCTCCCAGGGACTCCAGCTGCTTCCTGGAGTGGAGCGGAGCGGGGCCGGGGACAGGGCAGGCAGGCAGGGAGCCTGCCCTGGCCGCGGTGCGCAGCGCTGCCACCCCGGATCCACTCTAGGTAAGCGGTGCCGGGCCGGAGCCCAGACCCCCGCACCCCTTCTGCACCCCAACCCCCTGCCGCATCCCACACCCCTCCTGCACCCCAACTCCCTGCCCTGAGCCCCCTGCCACACCCTGCACCCCTCACCCCTCCTGCACCCCAACCCCCTGCCTGGAGCCCCTTGCCACACACTGCACCCCAACCCCCTGCTGCACCCCTCACACCTGCACCCCAACTCTCTGCCCAGAGCTCCCTGCCACACCCTACACACCTCCTGCACTCCCTGCCCTGAGCCCCCGCCGCACCCTGCACACCTCCTGCACCTCAACTCCCTGCCCTGAACCCCCTCCACACCCCACACCCCTCCTGCACCCCCTGGGGGCAGGGAGGGGGCAGAGTTGGGGTGAGGACTTCAGGGAAGGGGTTGGAATGGGGGCAGGGAAGGGGCGAGAAGAGGTGAGGCGGGGCAGGGGCAGGGCCTCATGGAAGGGGTGGAGTGGGGGCGGGGCCGGGGCAGCAAGTGGGGGGTGTCAGTGATGCGGCCCTCGGGCCAATGCACTAGTCCTCATGCGGCCCTCGAGGTCATCTGAGTTTGAGACCCCTGCCCTAAAGTAACTGAGCCCCGGTCTACAGTACAAACTTATGTGAGTATAACTATGTTTCTCCAGGGTGTAGAAAATCCACACCCCTGAGTGATGCAGTTATATTGACCAAACTCCTGGTGTAGACAGTGCTGGGAGGGCTTCTCTTGTCAACACAGCTACCAGTGTGGAGTACTTATGGTGACAGGACTGTCATGCTGTCTGGAGTGGCTCACAAGTGTGAGTGCCTGTCTCAGGGCAGACTGTCAGAAAACAAGGGCAGATACCCCAGACTGGTGGTATATTCTATTATTAGATTTCACCAAGCCAATAACAAGCGTGAACTCCTGGATCACTATACCAGTCTTACCATGGAGTCACAGACAGTCCCCTTAGCCTCTCCAGCCTAGCTCGTCACCCAGACAAACTGAACTTAGTGATGATGGTCACATAAACCAAAAATCACACCCCATCAGGTTTCTCCCAGTCCCAAATGACCAGTCACTTACTCCCAGATCAGCTGGTACTCAGAATCTTACACCAAAGACCTCGCTGGCAGCCAATTCTATAGTAAACTAACTATAGGTTTATTAGCTAAGAAAAAAGAATGAATTATTGAGAGGTTAAAGCACGTACAATATAATAACAGGTGAGTCAAAGTTTGTAAGTCCAAAATGATAGCAGAGATGTAGTAATCTTCCAGTTTCCCAAAAGTCTTTTCCAGGGCTACCCAGAATAATTCTGGAGGTCTCCGTCTACTCGTTCAGTTATTCTATCCTGTTAGAATCCAAACAGTCTAGAGATAAAGGATCTTCCTTTGAATCAGTACTGATAGCTTCTTTTCACAGACAACAATCTGACAAGTATCTGAACCCACACAATGGTCAGTTACTTTGAATTTAGCACTCCTCTTCATTTGCATTTGATGAGTTATTTAGTTAAATGCCTGCCGTTACATTATAATAGGAGTAGATAAGTGAAAACAATACAAGTAACATTCCATTAGTTTTCATGAAATTCTAACACCTGATTACACTCTTACATTAACACACACTTTTATCTAGGGTTATTTAATTATCAGGCATGCTTAATGTAATGTAATAGTAAACAATAGGATATAGATAGGCAAAAGCAATACAATTAACATCTCCTTTGATCCCTATTAACACACAAGTGAATTGGCCTGACTATATACTAATACATTTAACTCCTTTGATATTCACCCACAAATGAATTGGCCTATGTCTCTGACCTGAGCTAGTCTGTCAGTGTCATAGGGAGAAACTCTCCTGTCGGCATAGGTAGCGTCTTCACTAAGCACTCCAGCACTGTAAGTGTAGATGAGCCCTGAGTATTCTCCAGCCCAGAGCTTCAGGGGCTAAGCAGAAGTTTCCTTGCAAGTTTCCCAGGTCCTGTGAGCCACTATGGTGCCTACCACTGGAACCTAGAGCAGGTAGACTCTCTCTCTCTCTCTCTCTCTCTCTCTCGCTCTCCCCTGTGCCCTCAATGCCCCCCCCTGCTGGAACCTAGGCAGTGTGAAGCAGTAAGAGGAAGCAACCTGACTTAAATGTAGAGGGGGAAGAGCAGGAGGTAGTGGAGCTGGGGGTGAGGAGCAGGACAGGCCCAGAGAGGCCCAAGGAGAATAAGAATAGAGGGAGACTGATACAGGAGCTGGTGGGGTGGAGAGGGATGTGAACAGAAAGGGACAAAGTTAGGAGTTGGGGATGGAGAGGAGCAGAGAAGGACAGAGACAGGTAGGTGGTGACAGGGAAAGAAGGGTTTGTAACCAGTAAATTACACTCCCCTCCAAAGCCTGGAATAGAATCCAGTCTCAATATTTCTCTGCTGTCAGCAAAATAGTTATGAAATCCACTGGCAGTGTGTCTCTCCTCCTTCTCTAGTGGCTGATCCACATAAAGAATAACTGCCTACTAGTACCATTACACCATTAGCTCAAGCAATAGAGGTATGTGCTGTAGATTGAATATCCCAGCCCTGCCAATGACCTATGCTGGGGTCACTCTGGTTCCCTATGATAGAATTTCTGTTTTTTCAATTTGCTTCTTTAAAAACATAGGGAATCACATACAAGAAGAGTATGTTAGAAGAAAGTTACAGTGGTAAAGTCAAGCAATCAAACATTAGGAAATGCCAGACTTAAGATGTTGTTCCATCTCCCTCGTGCTCCACCCTTCCTGCCGCCCCTCCACCCATATATGCATACGCATTAAGATGCAATTAATTACAGGATCATATACGTTTTTTCCACAGGACCCCTGCCTCATTCAGTACACAGGATGGACAGTGCTTACTGAATGGGTATCTATTTCTTGTTTATTTTTATCCTCATCATTCAGTGTGTGGCACAGAAGCTCTCCTGTAGCTGTAGTAACAGGCACATGGTGGATATGTTGTGACTGAAAGACTAAGATTCAGTTCCTGACAGCCCTGGTGTGTTATCTAACAATTGCATGTTACATCATAAAGGTTTTCCAATCAATGTAACATTTACATTTTAGGTTCCAAGTGTCATGCAAATTGTACAGAAGATCACTGTTGGGGTGCCGGCATAGAGAACTGCCAGACATGTAAGTCCAGAGATTAATTTAAAATATCCTTGACTGTATGCTTTTAGGTATTTGTTTGTTTATTATTCACTGAATAATGTCCCTGTCAAGTCCTGATGTGATGGCCAGTGTTTTATGGAAAACACTGTGCCCACCGCAGACATGGGTGGCATGCTCCCCTAGCAATCCATCAGGTATCTGAGTGATTGTTAATAATGATCCTTGCAGTAGTAACTTCCACTATGTTTTTGCATATGCACGCATTGCTCTTCTTGTATAGCAAACAAAAGCCATTGCAGCTCCTCATTGAGCGGCCACATAGTGGAGAGAAAGGGGGCCTGGTGAACAGCACAGAAACCCCAAAATAATTTGGACTGGACTGAGATTTCTCCATGAATGCTCAGTCTTTGCGTGACACTTTCAGTTTTGGAAGCACTTTTCCTGCCTCTCTTAGCTTTTCCCCAAAATATAGGCCTTAGTAATTATAAAGGGATAATGAAGTAGCTGTAATGTGAATTTTCTCCACTTCTGTTGTTTCAAGTAGAATGACTGTGTATTAACATTCAAACTCTTACATAATATTTTAGGCTGAGAATGGGAATAACTCACCACTACTGTGTTGTTGTTTTTTAAATCCCCTTTGTAGAATCCCTTCCAACATGAATACCAGATAGTCAGAAAAGGTCACACTCGTATACCCTGCAGGCATATAAAGCAAGTCCTGACCACTCTCAGAAAATGAAGTGATGGCCTTTAAAGGGTGCATGGCTCAGGGGATTCACAGCATGGGAGAGGTGTCCTAATTATTTATAGAGCACTTCGGAATCCTTAGGCAGTCCCGTCACTCATAGGCTGAGCACCCTTTACCCTGTAATTTTGCACATTGGATGCTTACTATGGGCATCAAGAGAACAACAAACACAAGATGTTTAGAGACACTTAAAGTTCTTGTGAGGATTTTACTTTTCAGTATATAAAGACTGATGGGGAATGTACTTTGAATACTTTGTTTCTTTTGATAGTTTATTATTTCACTGCTTTATAATATGTGTAGCTAGTCTGCATTCAGGGAAATGCTATGGGTCCTTATTCTTCTCTCATACCAGCTTTACACTAGCATAATTCCACTGAGTTCAGTGGAAGTACTTCTGATTTAAATCTACATAAGTGACAGCAGAATCCAGCCCTACAAATGTATTTAAATCTGAGCATCTTGCTCACAATTCAGGTATCAGGTCAGATCTACATAGCTTCTAGAGCAGGTTGGAAAAAACCACTCAAATATTCCTCTCCCCCACCCTCATTTTTTCATCAGTTTCAAAACTTTTCAACCAGCTCTAATGGCTTCACTCCTCAATCCTTCACAGCTGCTCATAAAACACCCTATGCTGGATATTGTGGGACAAATTCTGCAGTTACTCTGTGCACATTGATGTAAATAGTGGTTCCACGTGCAAAGCACTTGCAGAATCATGTCCACTGTTAACATGGTGTCCAGAGGTAATACTAACCTTTAGGCTTAAGAAATTTAGATCCTGATCCTGCAAACATTTACGCATGTGCTTAATCATACATATTGTGAATAGATTTATTGACTTCAATGGGGTTACTCAAGGGTGTATAAAGTTAAGCATGTGTACATATGTGTTTGCAGGATGGGGCTTATTTAGCAATTAACACTCATTTTGTTAATGAAATTGGCCCATCAGAAATGCATCCCATATGTGGGAAATTTTTATGTCCGATTTCTTTCCATCCTTGAAAAAATGTGGATGATACTGCACAAAACATAAACATTTATCATGATATACTTCCAGTGGGAAGCTTTTGTCAATTGTTCTCAGAACGATGAGCTGTTTTACACCCCTGCTGATGCTTACGAAAATGATATGAAAACTCTGTTGTTGTAAAACAATGTGTCTTTTATCCCACTGTTTCTGGTTATGTGGAGGAGTTGCTGCTACACCAGTTATGTGTATTTTGGAGATACTACATTTTCAAGGAAACATATTATTTGGTTACAAATATGAGATCACAAAATAATAAAGCTTAGGTGCAAAAGTTTAACAGAAAGAAAACGTAAATAATAACAAATTAAAACAAAAAAATAGAAGAGAAAAGAAACAAGCCTATACTGGTTGATTACCCTGTAGCAGAGTGCCATTCTCGGATGATTTAAGTGTTAACTGTGATTGAACTGCAGTGTGACTATTTCTGAGTTACAAGAATTTTTAAAATATTTTAACTACTCTGTGCCCATTTGGGAACTTCATAGTTGACACCATGCTGCACACCAGTCGTTCTCAACCAGGGGTCCGAGGCCCCTTGGGGGTGGGAGGCGCGAGCAGGTTTCAGGGGGGCTGCCAAGTAGGGCCAGCATTAGACTTGCTGGGGCCCAAGGCAGAAAGCCAAAGCCCTTCCACCTGGGGCTGAAGCCCAGGCCCTGAGCCCCGCCACCCAAGGCTGAAGCCGAAGCCTGAGCAGTGTAGCTCTGCGGGGGCCCCTGTGGCATGAGGCCCCAGGCAATTGTCCTGTTTGCTACCCCTGCCAGCCCTGGCTTTTACATGCAGAAAACCAGCTATTATTCCACAGGTGGGCTGTGGAGTTTTTATAGCATGTTGGGACAGGCCTCAGAAAGAAAAAGGTTGAGAACCCCTGCTGTACACTGTGACCACTCAGCGGGTTAGAAATCAAATCCTCCTGCTCAAAAAGCACAGGCACCTCCCCGCGGAATCTAAGGAAAATCAATTCGCTGTGAAGGATGCATAGTTGAGCAGTTCTGGTTCTGTCCTTCCCAGGGCAGTAGTGCAAACCCACATTAGTCAATGATTGATTTTTTTTCACTATTCTAGTCCAGATGATTTTGATACTAAAAAATTGTTGCAGGTGATTGCTTTGGTATTAGAAACAGCTTCTGGTCCAAAATTTTCCTCTCGGTTATATTGGCGCAAACCGTATGGGAGCTGCATAACAAAGAGGAAAACTTAGCCCAAGTTCCTGGAAGCAGCCGGCTGCTGCTGGCAAGTCTCTGCACGTCCCTGGTGGAGGGGGAGGCGGCTCCGCACACTGCCCCCGCCCCCAGCGCCACCCTCACAGCTCCCATTGGCCGGAAACCGGCCAATGGGAGCTGCGGGGGCGGTGCTTGTGGGCGCGGGCAGTGCACAGAGACTCACTGTCCCCCTCCCCCCAAGGGGCACACAGAGACGTGCCAGCAGCAGCCAGCCGCAGCCGCTTCTGGTAGCAGCGTGGGACCACAGTATGCAGGCAGGCAGCCTGTCTGAGCCTGCTATGTCACCGGCCGGGAGCCGCCTGTAGTAAGCGCCTCCCCCAGTCAGAACCCCCTCCTGCACCCAAACTCCCTCCCAGACTCTGCACCCCAATCCCCTGCCCCAGCCCGGAGCCCCCTCCTGCACAAAACTCCTTCCCAGAGCCCACAATCCTCACCCTCTCCTGCACCCCAGCACTCTGCACCAGCCCGGAGCTTCCTCCTGCACCCAAACTCCCTCCCGACCGCGCACACCTCCATTAATATAGTAGAAATGTGCAGCCTGTGACGACTTACCAAAATTTGTGAAGTGGCCCCCCTGCGAAAATTATTGCCCACCCTGACTTAACAGGAACATTAATGACACCAAGAGTATGTACTGTTAATATAAAGCTGGTCTTCCCACCAAGTTGATATCTCAAAGGTAGCACCAACCGATATTTTATTATCTCAGTAAAACTATTAGATACAAAGGTTAAATTCTGCTGTCTTATGCCATTGTAAATTGGGAGTGATTCCACTGATGCCGGTGAAGTTATTCCTGATTTAGCAAGGTGCTGAGCACTGGCCCCTTTCCCACAAAGCATGTAAGCCTATCCTTAACTTTGCTTAACTGTGCTTTTCTGGATCAGGGCCAGAGTGTTCAGTGCCTTGCAGAATTGATGCCTTACTGCAGGGTAATTGAGAGTTGAATTTGGCTCT
Source organism: Terrapene triunguis (assembly GCF_002925995.2). Lineage (NCBI taxonomy): Eukaryota > Metazoa > Chordata > Testudines > Emydidae > Terrapene > Terrapene triunguis. The sequence goes on along the minus strand of NW_020664530.1, from coordinate 3,919,297 downwards.
AATACATTGGTGAGGAAAAGCTCAGAAACTCCCTTCTGGCCTCTCCATCCCACCAATTTCACTTGATGATGAGAGTGGAAACTGGTGTCTCGTGAGAGGCTCTACCCATGTGTTCTTTATCTGGAGTTTTCTCCTTACTTGTCAATCTTGGTTTAGCAAATATGCATTTTAATTCGTTTTTTCTATCTTTCAGTAACAAAAGTCATCTGTGCCCAGCAATGTTCAGGCCGATGCAGAGGAAGGGTGCCCAATGACTGTTGTCATAACCAGTGTGCCGCTGGCTGTACAGGGCCTCGCGAGAGTGACTGCCTGGTAATACTACAGCAACATGTTTAAAGTTCAACAGCAGCAGCCAAGCTTTGGGCTGAATGCACTGTAACTTTTTTTTAATCTTAGGACCCTTGAAAGTGATACTGATCACAAAATATCTTATTAAAATATGTACGGGACAGATTCTCCACCGGTGTAAATCAGTATAGCTCCACTTCAGTGTAGCTATGCCAGTCTACACCAGCTGATGATCTGGTCCATGTATTTCTTACACTTGGCAACAACAGCTTAGAATTTTAAAACAAAGAATTTTAAAAATGAAACTTACTTTTCATAATTTTTAATACCCTTTTTGCATTTCATTTAGTTTAGACCATGAGGATAGATTATGCAATTTCCTTTTTCTGTCTTTCATTTACTAGAACAACTCTGCTAGGGTTCACAGCACTCACAGGGATGGAATCCAGAAAAACCTGTTTACATTAGTTGTTGGCTTTTTTTTTTTTTTTTTAACTGTTGCAGTGTTTCCATTGATGTTCTGTTTTGTGAACCTGTCCCCCTTTTAAAACAAGTGATTCTATTTAGTTTGGGCTTAACACTAAATTAAGTGGAATTCAAGCAACTTCTGTGGAAACGGTCCAGTTTACCTTTGTTTGTTTGGATATATTTGTGTGGCCATTAAAGATGTAAACAAATCACATTAATTATGTTCTTATTGATTCATGGAAGGGAATGTTAATTCTCTCTTCTCAGAAAACCTAGGGAAGAACCAGGGGAGGAAGAAAGATTGTCAACTTGAATGTAGAATTAGCTTTGTAGAAATGACTTGCACTTCATAAATGCCCATTAAATTGCTCGTCGCCTGTAGCCAAGCCTAATGACATTACTTTAATATTTAACTGTCCAGGTCAGTAATTGACTGCAGGGACTTTATTTCATTAATGTTATTAAAAAGTTGCCAGTAAAGAAAACAGCCATTTATCTTGATCTGGTTTCTGATTTCTTAGCTCTGTTCTTGCTATCCAATACATGCAGGCAGAGCCCTGTTTCTAGGTGGAACCCACGGGCACTCCGTACAAGTAGAAGGGTCCACCTCTCAGGAGTCTGGTCCAGTGTTGGAGCCTGGGTTCGTAAGGACTTTGTAATGTAGAAGTTATTTGCATGAGTCCATGAAGACTAAGAAGACAAGATTGCCCTTCACCCTTGGACTATTGAGGTGGACTCTTTCACCTCAATAGCACAAGAGCCCAATCCTGGAAAGTTCTCCATGCCTCAATTAGTGTTAAGAACCTGCTAGATCTGGCAGTAGCAGCCTTATAAAACAGGAATTATACATTTATTGTATCTTCCTTTTTGCTGTAAAAATAGACTGTAGTTTACTTTGCACCATTGTCACATTGTTCAATGGCAGGCATGCCGCAAGTTTCGCGATGAAGCAACGTGCAAGGATACTTGTCCACCGTTAGAGTTGTACAACCCGACCACCTATCAGATGGATGTCAACCCAGATGGAAAATACAGCTTTGGAGCCACTTGCGTGAAAGAATGTCCACGTAAGCTCACTTAAGCCTGCAATCTGGTCAAACCAGGGAAAATAGAGGGTCAAGGAGGCAGCGGGCAGAGGTTGCTATTAGTTCTCTCCCACCCAATTCAGGTCCCCTCAACTTAGTGCCCCCCTCTAGGCCAAGGAATTTCCTCACTCTCCTCAGCTGCTTTTGCTATGGAAACCAGTAGCAGAAAATCAGAAATGAGATGTAGCTGATAAAATACAAACGGCTTAACATTTTTGTATCCATTGTTTTTATTGTTTTTTCAGGGTGGTTTTTGTTTTAATTTTGAAGATTTTAGCTTAGTCTTTACTGGTGAATGCCAAAAAGAAACACTTTATAAAATCCATCGAACTCTCTTATAAGACCTGATCACACTCCCATTGAAGTCAGTGGCAAAACTCCCACTGACTCCAATGGCACAGGGGCAAGCCCATAAATAAAGCGGGGCTGGTTCTTAGTGGGGGCTTACAGAAATCTACTGTTTTTAACACCTATGGTATCACATCCCAAAGCATATGGGTTCTTCTTAGTTCCTGTATTCATTGCCGTGTGTATGTCTGTTGTGTTTTGTTTTTTTTTCTCTCTATTCCCTGTCCATGGTTTTTTAAGAAAATTTATTTAAAGGTAGAGAAGGACCCGAGTCACAGAATTAGGACCTGTATCTGAAGGTCACCATAGCCTATTATAAAGATGGTGTTGTATTATAAAGACTGAGGATGGTTTTGGGAATCAGGAGGTGTTGAGCTCTACTCCTGCTTACAATACTGATTCGCTCTTTGGCTTTAAGAAAGGCCAACTTTCTGTCTCAACTAATACGATGATGATAATAGTTATCCACCCCAGCCCTCCCCTAATTGTGAGGATTAATTTGTTAATGTCTGTAATTTGGTTAGTTAGTGCATTGAACGTAGCAAGCTCTAAGTACACTAATATTATGTGTTTTAATTCACCCCCTCTCTATTCAAAAGTTAAAAGGCACTTCAGCATTTTGTATCAATTAAATGCCTGTTTACAGCATAAATACAAATCCCAAAGCATCTCTCCTTTGTTTCATTGCCCACATTGCATTTCCCTTCCTGTCTTTGCAGATAACTATGTGGTGACAGACCACGGCTCCTGTGTTCGCTCGTGTAATGTCGATTCCTACGAAGTGGAAGAAAACGGTGTTCGGAAATGTAAAAAATGTGACGGGCTGTGTAGCAAAGGTACGGAAAGTGCGCCAAGATATTAATATTTTTAGCGTGAGGAGAATTTACTTGACAAAGCATCCAACCAAATGGGACCCTAATCCTAATTGGAGCCTCGGGGTGCTACTGCAATATAAATATCGAATAATAATATGGAGGCCTAAGCAAGTAGTTTAGCAGGGAAATTAATACTCCAGAGCATGTACTCAAGCTGGCTCACTCAGCCTGTGCAGAAAGTAAATGCTTGTCTTTTGCCTAGCTTGTCTTTCCACCTTCTCCATGCCCTGCTCTTGCCAACCTTTCAACCATGGGAGTACCAGGGCCAGATTAAGGCATAAGCTAACTAAGCTACATCTTAGGGCCTCGCAATATGAGGGGCTCTAAAAAAGAAAAAAAAACTGACTCCATTTCAAAATTTATCAAAATCGGTTGATAAATAAAGGAGATTCTCTCTAAATATAGACATTTTCATTCAAATGTGACACATCTGGCTACACAAATACTCTTACTCTACCCTTACCCTTTAGTAATTGTTCATTATTGACAGGCGGGAGGCCAGGGTTGAGGGAAAAAACAACAATTGCACTTATAAAATTAGTATTTCTACGAGTAAGTCTACCAGTCTCCTAAGGCAGCAGTTCTCAACCGGGGGTCTGTTGCCCCCTGGGGGTCTGTGAGCCCTTTCAAGGGGGCTGCAGGGCCCTGCGTCTGAAGCTCTGATCTCCACTGCCCCCGTGGGGCTGAAGCTGGGAGGTGTGGGGCTGAAGCCCCAATCCCAGGCACCCCCCACGGGGCTGAAGCCAGGAGGCGCGGGGCTGAATCCCTGAGACCATGGGCAGAGTTGGGGACATGGAGGGCATTGCCCCCCCGCACCCTCAAACTGCAGCACGAGAGCACAGCAGTCCCAGGGCAGCTCCACACCTCCCCTCCACAATCTCCTCTCCCCATCCCCTGGCCAGGTCGGAGGCGGGAAGCCAGAGCCAGGCAGTGCGGGGCTGCTGCTGCTCTGGCTGGTGCCATGGAGCAGGCAGCTGCAGCATTCCTTCCTCTCCTGCTCATGCCCCAGGTTGAAGCTGCTCCTCAGTTCCCAGCCCCCTTTGCTCCTGCAGAGGCAGCCTTAAGAGCCCCCCGGGTGGGGAGACTCGGCTCCATGGCTGACAGACACCTCAGAGAACAGGGACCCCAGCACACAGCCCTTATACCCCTCTCCCTACACCCTGAGCTACACCCTCCCTGCACCCTGAGCTACCCCCTACCTGCACACAACCCCAGCTACCCCTATTCCTGCACCCTGAGCTACCCCCTGCCCATACATAGCCTCTAGCCACCCCCCTCCTTGCACCCTGAGCTACCCCCTGCCTGCACACAGCCTCTAGCCACCCCCCTCCTTGCACCCTGAGCTACCCCCCTACCACAAACAACCCCAGCTACCCCCTCCCTGCACCCTGAGCTACCCCCTGCCCATACATAGCTCCTAGCTACGCCCCTCCCTGCATCCAGCCCCAGCTACCCCCTCCCGGCACCCTGAGCTACCCCCTGCCTGCACACAGCCCCCTTCCTGCACCCTAAACTGTTTTCAAACTTTTTGAGCTAAGCCCTAACTTTGAGTTATAACTTTGGTTGCATCCCCCGCTCCCAACCCAGACAGGCTACGTGGCCTGCTGAGGTGAGTCGGGGTGGAGGTTGTGCTCCCTCCCTGGACCCTGCCTTGCAGAGCTGGCTCGAGCCCCGCTGACCCCTGCTCCCCCGAAATAGAAGTCAAACTCTGCCTATGCCCAAGGCCCCTGCCCTGAGGTTCTCCTGCCCCCGCTGGGCCCTGGAGTTTTTATAGCATGTCGAGAGGTGCCTCAGAGAGAAAAAAGTTGAGAACCCCTGTCCTAAGGCAGCATTTTGTTGGCGAGCTGCTACTGGTAAAATTCTGACCATTCCTTCATATTTAAATAAATAATTTCACTGCGATAAAATGGGGGAAAATGTGAGGTCTGAGACAGCAGTGTCATGAAGCAATCCTGCCAAGCTCATACTTGTATGGGACTCATCCTAGGAGAGACGTCATGTATAGCGTCCCCCTTGGCTGGTAATAGCCAGAAGGCCACCATCTTTTGTTTACGGTCTGGCATGCTCAGTCGTATAGTGCCTTCGCTCCTGTTTTTCTTTATTTTCTTAAGTGTTAGTGTGTTCTTTCTTCTTTTGATCTGTACATACGTACAATTGTGTATTTTAGTGTGCACACCACTTTCTGCTTCATGTGCTATCCAGGCTTCACATGATTGAGTTTGCAGGTGATCGTTTTATGGACTTGGGTCAAGTGGATCTTGAGGAGGATAAATTTGTGTTGGCTTCCCTCCGTCAGTTTCGGGAACCTTCATAGTAAATATCAGAGGGTGCTGACAAAAGGATAAATAGAGGGTTTTGAGAGAAGTGAAGGAAGATATACATATATATCAAAATATTCTGAGTGCTTGGTGAGCAAGTTCTTTCAAACTATGTGCATATATGATTTATAGGCTATTAAAGCCTATAATATTCATTATATTTGTTTGAATATAGAGTAGCTTTTCTCACTTTCTCAATGCCTATCTAGAGATTACCAGTCTTTTTTCTGGTAAATTCTTTCTTTCTCTTTCACACATATAGCAGTGTGTCCGAGGTGTTCACTCAAGATTAATTAATGGTCCTGGGGGAGACAGAGGATAGAGAAGCAAACACAAAGAGAGATGTCCACCTAGAAAATGCTGCAAGAAAAGCTATCTGCCCTAAGCAGTCTGTGCATCAAAAGTCACAAACTCCATAGCTTATCATTTAAGGACATCATCAATGAGTTTGCGCTCCAAAAATCACAAAAGAAAATGTTTTAAATTTCAGTGTTACAATTAATGTGATGTGCAAACAGACATACTGCAGGTTATACTGCTTCCATTAAGTAAGCTGGTCTGTGTAACTGTAACTGCTTTTGTGTTGCTGTAGATATAAAGTTTTCATATCTACTAATTAAGAAATCATAGACGAAAATATATTAATTTGAAACTATTTTGTAATGCAGACAGGCATATTGCAAGACGTGGTTTAGTTAGATTATTATTCTATTTTTACAACTTCGCCTTTGTATATATGCAAATATAAAGATTTCATGTTTATATATTCAATGTCCTTTCTGTGAAAATAATAATAATAATAAAAATTATTGTATGGGGCCTCTTACACTTGACATAGCTTAGGGCCTCAGAATGTCAGACTCTAGCCCTGGGAGTAACACAAAAACGGGTATGTTTGGAGAAGCGTGTGTGTGTGCGTGCACCTTTATGGGCTTACACTAGATCCTGGGCTGCACAAACAATTGAGCAGCAGCCATCTTATATTTTTAAAATAACAACAAAGATGAGACCTATCTTGGGAGCAGATTATCCCACATCTGCCTATTGCAAGGTTCTTGTACCTTCTTCTGAAGCATCTGGCACTTGCCTCTGTCAGAGAGAGGATGCTGGACTAGATGGACTGTGGGTCTCGTCCAGTATGGCAGTGTCTGTGTCTAAACCTCTTGCACTTGAGTAGAACTAGGGGCCCTACTCATATCCTAGTGTTGCAAGTAGCATGTCCAGCAACTGCAACATCGTATGTATCATCATAAAAGTCTGTTCACCACCACCATCACTCCTTAGTTTAGACTGCTTTGTGGTTTCTGCAGGGTTTATTAGGATCACGTCCAGATCTTCTATGTGCTTATAAGGCAATATTATTCATTCACATCACAGCCTTGACTTTCCCTCTGCTGAAGATACACATGCATGCTTGCATCTCTTCTCACCTTGACTATGTCCAAGCTCTAGTTGTCGGGGCCCATCGTGTACAGAATGTAGCTGCCTGCCCTCTCCTACCAAGCAGCACATCTACATTCTCCCCATCCTTACACAGCCCTATTGGTTCCCCATCCAGTTCCAGCTCCTCTTAATACACTTGCTGCTATCTATCTCATAGATCTTGTGTGTCTCTCTCCTTCCAGCTCATCATCTCTGTCTCTTCCCATAGTCCTGCCACTTGGTGCAAAAGGCTTTTACACCTGCAGCTACTGCCATGAATCTCTCCCCTTCATCCACTCTGTGGACCTGATTGTCCTCTCACACCAGTGTAAATGAGGAGAAACGCCATTAAAATCAAAGGAAATATCCTGATGGGAAACTAGTATAAGTGAGATGAGAATCTGGTGTAGTCTAAAGGATTAATCTGCTTGCTTGCATAGATATATCTTTTCTTATAAGTTTAAGTATTTGATTTATTGTAATAGGTTTATAGATTTATATTGAAATTAAGTTTGGCTGTAATGCAAGGGACCTACAGGCCAAAACCTGTATGTTAAGCTAAGACAAAGTTAGCATATCTACATTAAGACCTTTTACCCAGATAGCAAAGTTGACCTACATATTGAGACCTGTTACCTAAATAGATAAGCACCCACGTATATGTCTAAGACCTTTTATCTAGACCAGTAGACAATGGAAGAATAGCATAGGTTTTTTTTTCAATGTTATACCCACAGACTTAACAGATTTATGTGTGTATGCACATGTCATCAATACGCACAAACGTACTAGCCTGGGGGGTAAGTGAACCCTAACATTTCTGTGGGTGAGGAATGAAATTTGGGCATAGGAGGAAGGATTTCCGGCACTTGTGCCCTATAAAAGAGGTGACCCACCTCGCTAGCATGTGCTATCTATCCACGATGACTACTAACTATTAGTAGGCCATGCTCATTTTCTTTTCAAACTTTAAGTTCCAAGGGGACTAGGCTGGGGCTGATTTCCCTAACTTTTTGTTCTTAGTTTTGTTTATTAGGTTTTAATTTTAAGTTTAAGTTAGTTAAGTAAACTCTAAGTTAGCTTTGACAGCTCTTAGCATTAGCTTCCCCTGCACCTCTCACTCAAGAGTTGAGAAACCTGAACCACCAGAGGCAAGGTCCTGTGTCTTTCATCATCAGGTTATCAAGAAAGGGTGTGAGTATATTAACCAAAGCTTTGTAGCATACAATACCATATTAGCATATGTATCTCTTGAATAACTGTAATACAATTGTAACTTTGTAACTCTGATTATTTTACCATTTAATTACTATTTCATTGATTTTAATAAAAAGTCTTTACGGCTACATCTGTCTCAGTGTGAGCTTCCTGTCACACTCCCGAAGGTCCTTTGTAAATTCTGTGGAGCCTGATTTGGGACAAGAACTTTTATCTTCTGATCAAACAGATTGGCAAGCCTAAAACCCGTACCATCCAAATTAATATTATTAACACACCCTAAATCAGGCTACACTGGCCCTCGGACCCTTTTCAAAAAAACTCACCTGAAAACAATCTTTTCACCCTTGCTTATAACTGTTAATTTCTCTTCCCTCTGGTTTTGGCCTTAATACTGAATTATTATTTTTTTATTTATTCAACATACAAGTCCAGAGCAGTGTAAGGGGCCTTATTGTGCATGAGTCTAAGTTCCACAATGCCTATGCACTCCTGTTTTCTCAGATTATTACCATGTCTTGCCAGCTGTGTCACCTTGGGTATTTCTGTAATTAATTGTATAGCTACAGATCTAGAGATAAAACAGCTACAATAGACTCTATCCAGAATAATGTCACATTGATGTTTATTTTCTTAAATTCATTAATTCCTAAAATCCCTAAGAAACCTGCAGCTTTTGTGCTTTCATTTTAACAGTCTGCAATGGGATTGGAATAGGTGAACTGAAAGGGATTCTCTCCATAAATGCTACAAATATTGACTCTTTCAAAAATTGTACCAAGATCAATGGGGATGTCAGCATTCTACCAGTAGCATTTCTAGGGTAAGTCATCAGCTGATTTGTGTGTGGTGGGGAAGAGGGGTCATGGTTGGTCTTTTACCAGAAGCAGCCATTAAAGTTGATGTGTTCTTTTTCAAATTGCATGATCTGTTTGATTTTTAGTGATGCCTTCACCAAAACAGAACCACTGGACCCAAAGAAACTGGATATCTTCAAAACAGTAAAAGAAATATCAGGTAGTGATATGTTTGGCTTAAAATTTTGTTTGATCTTGTAGTCCCAGAAAACATAAACAAAAGGAGAAAAGGAATAAGAACAGTTTTTGTTAAGAAACTAAATCATCTGAGTTAGTGCCGGTTTCCAGAGTAACACCTTTCAACTGCAGTCAGTGGAGTTACTCTAGATTTACACTCATGTAACTAGGGTGACCAAAAGTCACGATTTTATAGGGACAGTCCTGATTTTTGGGTCTTTTTCTTATATAGGTTCCTATTACTCCCACCCCCTTCCCGATTTTTCACATTTGCTGTCTGGTCACCCTACATGTAACTCAGATCAGAATCTGGTCTAAGGTGTATGGTTTTACCAGTCCATCCCTTTTGCTGAATTGTCAGACATATTAAAGAGCAAAACCAGAACACTTTCAGACACCCAAGAAGTATGATGAAGCAGAGGCACAGGAAATGGCGCTCACTGCTAACCCACCTTGAAATAATGGCTGCATTTCTATTGGTGGAAAATGTTTCAAAGGTTCTTTGGGAAATTTTATTCCGTTGCTTCCATCATACCAATAGGAGTCACGAATCTGAGTGCCTTTTCCTTGGATCCATGCACCGAATGCTCTCAGTGGCAGCACAGATGGCCAGCCTGGGCCTGATTTTGATCTCACACCAACAAAAACCGGGAGTACTTCTGTTGGAGTCAAAGGATTTCACACCATTATAAAAGCAGTGTAAAATCTGAACTGGACCCAGGGTCTCCCCTTTTTCTCTCTCTCATTTTAAATATGTCCAGTTACTTTAAGTATAGTTGTCACTAAATTTAGAAAACTTTTATATAATACTGTTCCCCAAATTCTTTCCCCATTGAATGTCCAAGCAGGGGAAATCAATGTCTTTAGCAGTTAAACTCGGATGTGCTTTTCCCCACTCATTTTTTTCCATTTCCTAAATGCTTCCACTGCTAGAAAGCTCCAGTGATGGCCTCATGTTTCAATGAAATCCAGGGACACTCTACTGCAGCATTTCCTGATAAGAGCAGAAACTCCTGTGGTCTCTCAAGTGCTGCAGGATGTACAGCTCAATAACACACTAGACTTGTACAATGTTAAGCCCTCTTGGTGGCCTGAAAGTAAACTGTTTACAAAGCAGGGTTAAAAATATCTGCAGACTCCCTAAAATGTAATTCTTCATTTTGCAAGTCTCATAAAGATGCGAAGAAGATAAGTGCCTTCCCCAGCTCAACAGGAATTCACAATAAAAATCCCATTTTCAAGCTGCTGAGGTTTTGGTTTTTTTTTTTTTTATTTTATTCCTGTTTCAGGATTTTTGTTGATTCAAGACTGGCCTGCAAATGACACAGATCTCTATGCTTTTGAAAATCTGGAGATTATACGAGGCAGAACAAAGCAACAGTAAGTAAACCATGTGCCAGAATGAGGGTGAGATAAACTGTGTTTACAGCCAGGTTTGTCTAAAGAATAAAAGGTTTTGCAAAACTTGGGCCAAATTCTCTATTGGTGTAAATTTGTGTAGTCCTATTGAAGTCAGTGGAACTGCACCATTTTATACCAGTTTTATACCAATTTGGCCCTGTGTGTCTAAGTGACTGTGTCAAGATATTGTCCCTATTTATATCTGAGAGGAAGGATGGATTTGGGATTGGAGTGCTGGCATGGACCTTGGGAGATGTGGCTTCAATTATTGGTCCTGAGGCAGTCTTCCTCTGTGATCTTGAGCAAGTCACAAAATCTCTCTGGCTCAGATTTTTAAAGGTATTTGGGTGTTGCTCTGCTCAACATTACAACACCTAGGAGCCTAAGTCACTTTTTGAAAATTAGACTTAGGCTCCTAAGTCAGTAAGGCCTGTAACTCAGAGCAGAGCAATGCCTAAATACTCCAAAAATCTGGGCCTCTGGGCTTCAGTTCCATAGCTGTAAAATGGTGATAATATGGGCTTGTCTATACGCTGGGGCAATACGCTCTACCAGACTGTGATGTCAAAAGCTCACTGATGAGCTGCACATTAATTGGTCTGGATAAACCCTGCTGATACAGACTAAAGGTTCCCTAGTACGCTTTAACATAGTACTATTTGAAACAGTAGTGCGCATCAAAAGGGTCTACGTGGACCAATTAATGCTCAACACGTTAGTGGGCTTTAGAAATCACAGCCCCAGAGAGCACATTGCCCCACCATGTAGACAGTCCGAATATTTCATTGCTTCCACTCCTTTTCTGTCTTTTATGTAGATTGTTAGCTCTTTAGTACAGATATTTTCTCTTATTCAGTGCATGTACAGTGCCTAGCACAATGGGGCCCTGATCTCAATTGGTGCCTTTAGGCATGACTGTGATATAACTAATGAATTACAGCAGTGTCCAAAAGTCCTAATACAAATCAAGGCCATGTTGTGCTTGGTGCTACACTAACATGCCGAGTAGTATGGCAGACTCAAGTGCAAAATAATGACTTTAGCTTTACCTCCATAGTATTAGTATAGTATTAGTGCATACATGATGCAATGGGTCTGTCCTGTGTCAGAGGACTTAACTTTCAGTCCCTACAGAAAATCAGATGTGAATATAGTACCTTTACAATACATATGGCATAAAAACATCTGTAATATCACACAAATTAAGTTTGGTGGACCAAGCAATATCTTTCCTTGTAAAACACTCAGTTTACAGTAACCCAGATGGGTCTTCGAAATTCAAAAAGAAAATGTACTCAGTAAGACCACATTTAATCTGTTTCCATCTGTTGTTCTTTTTGCCCCACACCCATTTTAGTGGTCAGTATTCTCTTGCCATTGTTAACCTAAAGATACAATCTCTGGGATTGCGCTCCCTCAAGGAAATAAGTGATGGTGATGTCGCCATTATGAAAAACAAGAACCTCTGCTATGCTGAGACAATGAACTGGAATAAACTCTTTGTGACAGAAACTCAGAAAACAAAAATCACATCCAACAGAAATCAAGACGAATGCAGTAAGTTAATACTGTCCTTTTGTCCCTCTTGGAATGCCATTGTGTGGTGCAGAAAAAGAGATTGTGACCAGTAATTTAAGCAAACCTTTCTTCCTCCTTGTATATTGCCACAAACGAAAATCTTTAAGCTGCAGTTGATGTTGTTAAACCTCCTTTTCTATCAACACAATTACTAAAATTCCAGGCATCAGTTAAAGTGATAGTCGCATCCCCCTCAGCCTCAATTCAAATGTCTTGCCTGCCAAACACAATAATAACCAAGCACTCCTCTGCTCCATAGCCAGCTCCCATCAATGCCAACATATAACCAAGTACAACTCCCAGTCCCTCACAGTCCTCCTCAAACACTCAGTCTTAACTCCACCCTCAGATAGATTGAGATAAGTGGCCTGCGTGTAATGGCAAAGCTCATAATGTGGTGTTTCTCAAGGAGAAAGTGTGAGGTAAGAGTTGAGGTGGTGCATTTGAATGTGATTGTGAGGAAGTGGATGTCTTCATTGTGTTTGGTTATATAGTGGAACTGAAAGGGAGTTTGTTGTGCAAGGCAGGGGGGAAATCCTGACTCTGCTGAAGTGAATGAGAGCTTTGCCACTGACTCTAATGGGGCCAGGATTTCACCTAGGGTGGTTGAGAATGCATATGGGTATGATGCTGTGAATATAGTAAGGCATGTGTGTTGCAGCTAATGTGAATGTCTGCTTCAATGGTGACCTCCTGGATTATTAGTTGCAATTTCTGTCCACTTGCATGGCAGAGGCAAGGAAGGTCAGACCCAGAATTTAACTTGTTGCCTGTCAAAGGCTGTGGATGATGCTGTACTAATGTAAACCTGGGAGGAGGGGAGGGAGGGCAGGGGGTTCACCCTTGAGAATATAGACTAAATTGCTTCCTCAGGCTGCCCCGTCTCAGCGCTCTCAAAGCCTCACTGAGATTCATGAGCTCAAAATTTTGAGGCATTAGCCATGCAGAACCTAGATTCTGGCAGTTTTGGTCCAAACTACCCTTCCCAGTCACACATTGGCAGAGGCTCGATTTATACATCCCAAATGGGGAGCAATATAAAAAGATAAAACTCTCCTCTGAACACATTCACTTGTACTGTAGGGACTGTGTGTGCGTGTGTTTGCATGATGTTGTACTCAGAAGCTGGCCTACACAGAGGATTAACAATGACTGACAGCTAGGCAAGATCTGCTTTGCTATGGCTCAGCTAGTTAGAGGCTTGTTGTTTTGGAGCAGAAGAACAAGGGTGAAAGTTCGAACTCCACATGTTTGACTCATTCAGTCGGGGTCCAATTTGAGCTTCCCATTGACTTGCATGGACATTGGATCAGGCCCTTATCATGTCTCTCTGCAGCATATTGATTTGTTTTATGTTTATGTCCGTTTTAGGAGTAGATTTCTCTACAACAGATTAATCCGTATCTGATTAATAAATAGCCACAGAGCAGCATGTGTTTTTATATTGCAAAACTAACAGTCCCATTTAATTTCAAGCTTTGGAAACTAGAGAAAAGCATGAGTGTTTCTCCTCCTGCTCTGTAATGCTGTCAGGATCCTTCAGATCTACTCTAGGTTAATTTGGAAAAATTGGCTCTCAAAAATGAGTCATTTGTGGTGCTCTAATTACTCTCTATGAAATCCCTGGCTATTGTTTGTCTTTGTCTCTGTCTCTCTCAGCTGCTGCGGAACATGTTTGTGACCCCTTATGCTCAGAAGTAGGCTGCTGGGGTCCAGGGCCATTCCATTGCTTTTCCTGTCGTCATTTCAGTCGCCAGAGGGAATGTGTGAAAAAATGCAATGTTATGCAAGGGTAAGGAGGTTTTTTGGGGGCGGGGGAAGAGGGGAAGGGTTAGTGTAGGAAGAAAAATATTTACATTACTAGGGGGAAATAAAAACCAGGAATTCTAGTAGTATCAGTTTTTGTTACTTTTGCAAAAATGTTGGTTTGAATGTGGTACCTAAATACAGAAAAGGGGGGAAGAAATACCCTTCTCTAAGAATACTTAGCAGTCTGTTCCCCAGCATCAGTTGGGGGATGTACATGGATAACTCCCCTAAGACTACTGGGAGAAGACTGAAATTTCAAAGGGGCTTAAGGGAACTAAGCACCCAACTACCATTGAAAATCAAGCAGCCTACCTCCTTAGGCCCTCTTGAAAATCTCAGTCTTTAAGCATATTAGGTGAAATCTTGACCCTATTGTAACCAATGGGATTTTGATACTGACTTCACTGGGACCAGGATTTCACCCAGCCTCATTTACTTCAATGGGACAACTCAGTGGAGTTAAATTTATGCACATGCTGCAGTGATTTTGCTGGATTGTGGCCTAAACATCTTAAGGTCAAAGTCTACCCTCAGATTCCCAGGCTCCCATCTAAATTATTGGGAGCCTGGTCCAATTTTTACCCACTTTTATTGCCGAACTGCAGTGGAGGCATGATGAACCTAAATACACTGGCCCCAGCACACCAGGACCAGTAATTTCAGGCAGAAATAATCGCATCAGCTTGTCTTATGTTTAGCAAAATTTATAAGTGTCCTTGGGTCTTGAAAAGGAGGATTCTCATAATTGTTTAAACCTGTAATATATATGTTAATTTAAAGAAACAGCTAACATCAGTTATGCTGATCCCAAAACTGAAGGATTTTGAATACTCTGCGTTTTTACAGAGCACAAAATGTTTACTCATCCATAGAACTACCAATGGACATATTTTTCCTATTTCCTTTTTACTAATTCTTTAAAGCTTGTTTCACTTTTAAAAATAATTAATATTATGACACTAATTTACAGTATGCTGGTGTCCATAATGTTTATATTTGTCTAGCAATTTGCAGTTCAGCAGCTGTTGTCTTTTCAAGTGAATTCCCTCCAGCAGATATTATGACCTACAGGGCAGATCTGGGCATTTTTTTAATCAAATGATGGGTAGATTTGGTTTAATTAATAACACAATTACTTGAAGTAGAACAGCTTTATTGCTATCAAAACCATCTGTTCTCAGCTTTCATATTTTAATGATTCATTGTGTGTTATAGGGAGGGCAAGAATCTAATTATCAGCCAATTTGTTTAATTTCCCAAATTTTATTTAGAGGCTCAGAATCACTAGACATATTTTTGCTGATCAGCAGTGATAGAAAAAATGTTTTGGAGAATATTCTTCATCTTCATTAAAATGTAAATACTAATTTGTAGTTTACAATTTGGATTGCCCTGTGTGGCACTTTCAGCCAAATTTTCCTTATTCTCACCTTTTCCTGTGTTATGCCCAGCAAGTAATATTGATGTGCTAGGGCTAGTCAAGAAGTTCTTCCTATATCCCCTCCTATCTCATTATACTCATCCTAATATAGTCAACCTGGAAAAAGTAGTGGAAGCTCTGAAATGTAAATTTGAAGTTGACATTTTGTCAAGTATTCCTTCTATTCCTTTTTTATTTTTCAGGGAGCCAAGAGAATTTGAAAGAGAATCTGAATGTCTTCAGTGTCACCCAGAATGCCTGGTGCAAAATTCAACTGCGTACAATGCAACCTGCACAGGACCTGTAAGAGCAGTTTTGACCTAACAAACTTGTACACATAGAGACCCTGTAACATGGTGAACATATTAAAATACTTAGATGTTGAACAACCAGATCATCATAAATTATGACACTTCCCGCTATGGAGGCTAATTTTTGCTTAACTGAGGCAGTGTATAAATAATAACTATGGCTAATAGTGAAATAATTCACTAACTTTTTGCCTCTGAAGACCAAAGATCAGATTTTAATCAACAGCAGATGTTTATTGGAAAATATTAAGAAAGCAGTTTTTATTTAAAACCAAACTCTACACCCCAACACAATTAAAATGAATGCATCTCTTTTAATGTAAGTGCAAAGTATGGGGTCTTTGTAAAAACGATAGTCAACTTTTCCAAAGTTACTTGAATTTTCTGAGTTTATATAAAGGCCCCTTTTATAAAAGTTAAAATACCTTGGTCTTTCCCAATATCCAATGGCAAAATCCTTCTCAGTTTTATCCTTCTCAGATTTTCAAAATACTTTGTTATTTTATGAAGTCTCTACCTTGGCCCGTATGGAAAACAAAGCCCCATCTTTATTCCCCCCCCCCCCCCCCCAGGTTGTAACAAATTCAGCCTTGAGGGTAAGAGTCAATGGAGAGTTGTACTTCTTTACACTCAGGGCTGAATTTAGTCCCTTAGTTTTATTTTGCAGGATATTACAATTCCAGTGTAGCCATTAGCTCAATAATATCTTTTTTTAGTAAAGGGATGGGGGGAATTTTCTGTTTCCTGCCAGAGTGTCACTTTTCTTCCTCCCCAGCACCTTACAGCCCCACTCTTGGAAAAACTCCTGCACCCTCCATTGCAGCCACTATCCTGACACAGGACGACTGTCCACCCTTCATCAGTCAGAAAGTCACTGTTCAGTAATGCAGGGTACTTGCTTCATTCCGTTATGGCTTAGAACAACGGTTCTCAACCTGGGGTGTCTTCGGCCCCCTGGGGTTCCATGAACAGGTTTGAGGGGGTTTGCCAAGCAGGGCCGGTATTAGACTTGCTGGAACCCATGGCAGAAGCTGTGCCATGGGGCCGTGGGCAATTGCCCTGCTTGCTACCCCCTAATGCCAGCCCTAGCTTTTATATGCAGAAAAATAGTTGTTGTGGCACAGGTGGGCTGTGGAATTTTTGTAACGTGTTGGGGGCGCCTCAGAAAGAAAAAGGTTGAGAACCGCTGGCTTAGAACCCTGGGCCAGATGCCCAGCTACTAAGATTGCAAGCTGCTTGGGGTAGGGGCCATCATTTTGTTGTGTGTTTGTACAGCAGGTAGTACAGTAGAGCCCCAGTCCATGAGAGGGGCTGATAGACACTACAAATAATACACCTCTACCTCAATATAACGCGGTCCTCAGGAGTCAAAAAATCTCACCATGTTATAGGTGAGACCGCGTTCTATCGGGGTAGGGAGAGGAACCGCTCCCTGCCCCAGCTCACCTCCACTCTGCCTCCGCCTCCTCCCTGAGTGCGCTGCCGCCGCTCCGCTTCTCTCTCCCTCCCTCCCTCCCTTCCAGGCTTGCAGTGCCAATCAGCTGTTTGGCCCTGCAAGCCTTATAGAGAGAGGGGGGGAGAAGTGGAGCGGCGGCGGCGTGCTCAGGGGAGGAGGCGGAGATGAGCTGGAGCGGGGAGTGGTTCCTCTGCGCCCCCCGTTACTTGCTGCGGCCCTTCCCAGGGCCCCCGCGCCCCACCTCACTTCCGTTCCACCTCCTCCCACCAGCGCATCACAGTTCCGCTTCTCCCCCCTCCCTCCCAGGCTTGCCGCGCCAATCAACTGATTGGCGCGGCAAGCCTGGGAGGGAGAAGCAGAGCTAAGCGGCATGCTCGTGGAAGGAGGAGGAGGAGGGGAGCGGTTCCTCTGCGTCCCCCCCACCCATTACTTGCTGCGGCCCCCCTGCCCCAGGTCACCTCCGCTCTGCCTGCACCTCCTCTCACGAGCGCGCCGCAGCTCCGCTTCTCCTCCCTCCCACGCTTGCCGTGCCAAACAGCTGATTGGCGTAGCAAGCCTGGGAGGGAGGGGGGAAAAGCGGAGCTGCGGTGCGCTCGTGGGAGGAGGCAGAGCAGAGGTGAGCTGGAGCAGGGGGGCGGACGGGGGCCGGGAAGGGCCGCAGCAAGTAATGGGCGGGCGCAGAGGAACCGCTTGCGGTAACACGAATTTGGATATAATGAGGTAAAGCGTTATATCAGGGTAGAGGTGTAATACATAAATACATCAGTGTTGCTCCACTGCAGTCAGTGCTAAGGATCTAGCCTACTATTTTCTGGAGCATACCTGGGGCTCCTATGTGGCAATGAACTAGGCCATCAAGGAAGTTTCTCTTTTAAAGTTAGAATAGTCTCTTCATGTTTGTGATTAATTGCTTACTGGCATCAGAAAACTAAAAAGTTATATTTTGCTGACATACTGATTGTCATGAACACAACTGATTCCTTCTGATTGTCATGAACACAACACTTCCAGCTTTTGCTTCGGAAAAGGCAATTTTGCCTGGGACTACTTGTTCCTCTGTTTAGAGAGTACCTAGATCATTTTGGGTCCTGCCACAATCTCAGTAAAAACAACATTATTTCAGATAATGGCCAGAGCAATTCATCTAAACTTTAGCTAAAAGCACTTCAGATTAGAAATTTGATGGGCTTTTCTATTTTCACCCAGTTTCTCTTTCTGCTTCAGAGTAGAAGAAAAAAATGTTCTCTTAGATTATACAGAGAATGAAAAAGCTTTATGAGTCAGATCCTCATCTGGTATAAATTGATATAGCTCCACTGATTTCAATAGAGTAATGGGGATTTACATTCAATGAGGATCAGGCCCCTTTGATTTTAAACTTATTTGCTCTCAGAGCATCTTTATTCACAGCATTAAACCAAAAAGTAAGTTTTTATTAGGACAGAAAATAGGAAAATTACAGA
Source organism: Terrapene triunguis (assembly GCF_002925995.2). Classification (NCBI taxonomy): domain Eukaryota; kingdom Metazoa; phylum Chordata; order Testudines; family Emydidae; genus Terrapene; species Terrapene triunguis. Next base: position 3,900,803 of record NW_020664530.1, on the reverse strand, counting down.
ATAGCAGGAATCATACCTCAGCATTGATACCCAGAGAGAGATTTATTTCATTTAACATCAGGTGCTGTATCTCACCCAGCATATTATACAAAAGGATTAAAACTTTGCAAGCATTTCATGTAGTACAATAATAGGATAATAAACTAGGATAAAACATTGAATCATGTTTAGAATTTCAAATGATCAAACATGCATTTATTTATCTTCTGAGGCTTTTCTTGCATATGCCAATATATGGCTTGGGCAAATCTATTACAGACAATAATTTCTTGCTCTTTATTCAGGGTCCGGACAACTGCATAAAGTGTGCCCACTATATAGATGGCCCTCACTGTGTTAAATCCTGCCCTGCTGGAATTCTGGGTGAAAATGATACCTTAGTCTGGAAATACGCAGATGAAAATTCAGTGTGTCAGCTCTGCCATCTGAATTGTACCCGTGGGTAAGTAAAATACTTGCTTACACAGAAGTGGAAGGAGTAAAGTATTTCTTCCTTGTGATTTTTCTTACTGTAAAGTCATCCATTTGAAAAAAATAGAAAACTAAAGAGGTTATGAATTTGCAGGTAATGTAAGCAAAGTGCTGCTGAGTTTGGAATAGGTAAAGTTCTGTAGTGCTTCTAGTCTGCAGGAAAGGCAAAAAAAGTGGAGAAAATGGTTTAGCAGACTTAAAACAAGGTTATTTTTAAAATTAGACTTTCTGGAATTTTACAAGTTTCCTATGTTATGATTCACTTTTTTCCCCACCAGTTGAATGCTTTGTCGGCTGTATTTGTCTGGAGCAATAGTGACATCTGGTGGACTGTGAGATCATTTATAAACGTGTTTCTCACAAGAGTACTAAGAATGTCCCATGCCTTTAAGATGAATGTAATAGTATGAGTGGCTGCTCATGTATCTCATTGTGACTTTTGGTGTTTTGCTCCAAAAAAATCACAGATTGTCTCAAGCATACACTGCATTTTAATGCTTCCCAGAGGTTCCTCTCTTTTCATATGCTAAGAACATCCGAGCTGCCATACTGAGTCAGAGTGTGGTCCATCTTGCCCAGTATCCTGTCTCCATCAGTTGCCCATACCAGAGCTTCAGGGAGAGTATACAGAACAAGGCAATTTCACCTGGGTTGGAATTTAGGGCTTGTCTGCCCTATCAGTACAACTGTGTGACAGGGCCTGGCTGCAAACACAGTTCCATTTTGTGGTACAGCAATGGACTGTCCAAGGCACTAGCATAGTTCAGAGACACAGTGAAGTTTTCATCTATAATGGGGTCCCCTCATACACTTGCATTTGTGCGCTTACATTAGATGCACAGAAAGAGGGACGGCGTTTGAAATTTGACTCTTGTCCTGCATTGGTTTCAAGGAATGTTCTCTCATTGGTGTTTTTTCCCCAAGGGGCTTTTCCTCTATAGTAGTGGAAATCTTACCTCAAATGCTCACCTAAGTTAACTAAGAGAAGATTTATACACTGCACTCCCAGGCTCAGATTGCCATTTGACCCAAGTCTCATGTCCTCCTCATGTATTCAGCTACCTCCCTGCCAAGCCTTGAAAAACAGAGCCTGCTTTTGACAAGGCACAAACCCGTACATTCATGGAGAGAAAGAAAGGAGGGGGTTAAATAGGCTACACTATCACTTCATAGATGACTGGAAGCTGTGGAAGTAGAGAAAGAACTGACAGGGATTTGAAGGGGATTTCAATGCAAACAGTCCCCTCTGTGAGCAAGAGTCAGGCTAGCTGTAACCCTAATAACGCGAGATTTGTAGAAGCGAGGATTGTGTGAGGCGAGTGGGAAAGAACTACGTGAGAAGTTGTTGCGACCTTGTGTTAGATAAGTATGGAATGTAGACTATAGTCTAAATAGAGGTGAGAAAAATAAAATATCAGGATGACCTATGTATAAACAAAATGCAGCTGTTGCTCATTATTGTATGTAACAAAAGGTATAAATGCTTGCTGTAATTGTTTACCTGAAGAGAGACCTGTTTAGGTCTCTCCCTCCACACAATTGCTAGAGATAATAAAGTATCTGACTTGCTGCACCCAACCTGCGAGTGAGAACTCTGTTTTTCTCCGACAAAGCTAAGGGCTTGTCTACAAGGAGAAGTTAGTGCGCAGTGAGCTAGGGTGTGCAAGTAAAGTGCACTAGCTATTCCACACTAGCTCCTCATGTAACTTTCAAAATGCACTAAGTTCAGGCACACAAAGCACTCTTAATGCACAGTAACGGTGTCCACATGGGGAATTACTGTGCACTAGGTACTGTGGGCTTTTTCCCAATATAGACACGCCTGAAGCCAGTATTTCTCAACCTTTTTGATATCGGGGATCAGCTTACTGCCTTCTTAAACTGTCAGAGAGATCTCAGGGACTGGCGCCAGTCTATGGATTGGTCATTGAGAAACACTGCCCTAAGTCACCTGGTGTGTTTCAAGTCTTCATGAAATTCAGTGCAGTGTTTTTCAGATTACGTCATATGGATTGATGATTTCCCTGTGTTTTATCATGATTGCAGACAAAGGTTGTTTGTGCTTTTCAATCATACAATGAATGTTCTTCATTGAAAAATGACACTCCAAGTAACCATTACCATTAGTTCCCATTGATAGAAACTTGGCCATAGTAAACCAGTGTCATTGTTACATGATTGCCCATGTGAAAGCATAGAGTCACAGAGCCATTCTATCATCTAGGCTGACCTCTTGTATGTCACAGGCCACCAATACCACCCAGCACCCGCACACTAAACCCAGCAACCAAAATTAGACAAAAGTATTACAGCCCACTTTAGCTGATAGCTTTAGCAGAACGATGGCTAACCATGTCTAAACAAAGCTTTTAACTGTGTGGTTCTGCTAGAAAGATAGAAAACTGAAGTCAAATGAACAATACATTGTTCAACAACAATACATCAATACAATACAAGTTGCTGAATCTGGATGTAGCTGTCAGTTCTGTAACAGCTTGTTGTGCACTGTTTATGCCTCAGCACAGAGTTTTAAGCAGTTTGAATTTCACCAGGGATGTCAACTTTTCCGCTGGCTTGAGCAGTAGAGAGGTTTAAGATGGCAGAGCCATGGAGGATGAATGTGTAGTGGGGCAAGATTATTCTAATATCAAAAAAAGGTTCAATGTTTTCCACCATATGACATAGTAAAGCAGTGAATGAAGACTAAAATTCAAATTCATCTCTGATTTGAGTAAGATGTGGGGTAAGTTTGCAGTTGTTGTTTATTTGTATTACAGTAGCTCCTAGAGGTCCCAATTGAGACCAGGACGCAATAGCTGCCCAAATACATAGCAAGAGGCAGCCCATTCTCCAGGCTTTGGCATAAGTTCCCCATTTTGCTCTGGGATTGTGTACTCACCAGTTCTCTCTTTCTTTATACTTGCTGTTGAGGATTTCACTTCTTTTTCAACTTTTCATAAGGCAAACAGAAAAATGCATCCATCACTTTTTCAGCCCAAATGGCTCTTTCTCTTCCACCTCCCTCTCTAACAGCTTGGGGATTTTTCTGCACTAACTCTCTCTGTCTCTCTCTCCAAGTACAGCTGAGAAAGTACACTCCATTTAAAGAGAGAGTAACTACTCCAAAGCCCTGGAATTACCCAGGTCATACTTCCAGCAACTAATGAAACACATTAACAAGATTAATCTCTCAAACATGAGTGATTTGAATTTCCCTAATTGTTTTCCCAGGATACTACAAGTAAATTTCATTCCAGCTGGTGTGGTAGTGCAGTAAGAACTACAAAGAGAGAGGCAGAAGTATAATTAATCGTTCTGGGCTTCATCACTGATAGAGCCCCCCCTACAAATTTAGTTACCACTGACTTATATATTCTGAGATCAATCATGTTAAATATCCAGGAAGAATTTTTGCAGCCATTGCATGTGTGGGACATATTTTCCTGTCATTTAGAAGGTTAATGAAAAAGAAAGGAGAGAGGAAAGGTCTTTTAAGGCTTTAAAAAAAGCCCAGTGGTTTCCCATTTCATTTATGACTGTGAGGTAACCTGTGCTGTTACAGTCTGAGTCTCCTCTGAAAGGCCATAAATAAAAAAAAACTGGCTATATTACATCAAATTAGAAACAGTGGGTTCAGGAGAAAGTTGTTTAAAATCTTGATGGAACTGGGAAATAATCAGTTGTATCTGCACCGAGACAATTAATATTTATGTAAACAGATGAAAAAGTTCCAGATAGCACCAGGATAGAATTGTTTCAGGGGCTGTATGGTGCTCTAATTTTACAATAAGTGGATAGCAGAGAGAGATTTCAGAGTACACTCACCATTAGGTTCAGGCTAATATATACTTAAGATCCCCAGACAGTTTATAATACAAGGTCACATTTCTCATTTTAGTTTCTGTAAGAAGTAGAGGAAAAATAATTCAAGAATGGGGAAAAAGTGATATTTTAGATTCCATAAAACATAGCTTACTTATGTTAGGAGTCATCATAAAATTCCACTTTAAGAAAGATGGTTATATTTAGCCTTGGGTGGATATTTGTTATGTACTTTGCTTCTCCTTTGACTTGTGAAATGAATCAGAAAATCACATGGGATTTGAAAAGCACAATCTGATCCATCATTTTTCTCCCCAAGCATCTTTTAACTTTATCTTGGTACCCTTCACATTGATGGATTTTTATGGAGTTCCATACTAAAGACCACAAATGAAAATCGACACCCTTTTTTCTGCCTCTAGTTTCTAATCTAATCTTTCAGACTATGGGCATTAAGGGAGCATTTCCTTTGTTGAGAATAATACATCTTCTTTTGAGACAGAAACCATCTGGAGAATTGCTCAGAATGAAGGGAGCATGGAAACTGGAATTTTGTAAAAGAAATGCCCTTGAAGAGGTTATACTGGTGGCCTGAAATAATGTTTTATTTGCACAGCTATACCAGAAGAGGGTGTTGTACACCTTTTCCCTTCCATTCATTTAGCGGTGTTAGAGGGTGGTGGGACTAGAGCTTGCATCCTAGGCAAATATTCTAGTCAGCTGACCTAAAGGAGAAGCCCTGTGCAATCTCATGCACATTCCCAGGTATCCCCTCCGTACACACTCACACTCACACTCACACTCACACTCACTCACTCGTTATGTTTCCTTATACAACTGAACAAACAAAGAAAACCATAACCAGATGAAGGACATTGGCAAAGTTGCACACTCAGGCTTCAGGAACCAATGTGCAAAATACCTGAAGTGTGTTCTGGACACCAAGATGCAAATTCTTCTATGGGAGCTCAATGCACTCACTGAACCTTTCAGACTCTGAGCCCTGTTGCACTGTGTTAGCACTGAAAACACAAGGAAAGATTAGAATAACAAAGATAGATCCAAGAAAATGAGCAGTAGGCCCCCCAAGGGCCTAGAATAATTTATGGACTAAATTCTCCATCTCCACCTGCCATTTTAAAATGGCTCAGACTCCTTTTTCCTACTAATGGAATTCAGAACTGCATTCCTGGCCCTGGCTTACTCCTTATGCCCTGCTTGACCTACTCTGTGTCTGCTTTGAGATGATGTATTTTCGGTAAGAGAGGGAGGCAGAAGCCCCAGATTGGACTCTTCTCCTTGCTCGGCTCCATTTTTCAGAAATGATGTGATTGTTTCTGCAGTGCTGTCCTCTCCTTGGTAGATACCACAAGGACCACAATTCCCAGGAGGCGCACACATCTTACCACTCAGCAGTACTTGAGAATGTTCTGTTTATCTCATACTCTGGCACTTCCAGTTGGAATATGCAGTCACTGTATTTTCATCTTCAAACTGTAGCTGGGGTGTTCATTATATGCTGTCTGCCAAAATAAATTTAAGGCATCTGGATGGTGGTGTGCATTTACACTAATACAGAGGGTGAAATAACTGATTCCTGGGAGGATTCTACATAATATCGTATACATAATATACATTCGAGTACAAATCTACTCAGTGTCAGTAAAACCTGATGCTAGACCCTCAATGAAAAATATCATAGATTCTTATATGGATGGTGCACCCAGTGGTAGAATAGTGCAACCAAATACCATACTATTCACTGATGAAGAGATGTGTCTGCTAGTGATATTTTTCATTAGACTAGAAGACCTGGACACTGACGTCCTTTACTGATCCATAAAACAGGTGCCCTACAGTGTGGTAAGCAGCAATGCAAGCTTTTCCTCATAGGCCCATGCCTTGTATGAAGGATCTCCCCTAGTGAAAGGTTAGTTCTGTCTCCAGACGTATTCAGTCCTTGCCGCCCTGTTAACAAAAGGGCCAGCCTGTTGCAGTGAACATTTGCCCACTCAGAGCAAGATCACTAGCTTCTTTCACACAGGCCACCAAACAATTCTTTGTGATCAGTTGTTTTGTGCACCCCCAGGTTAGGGATGAACAAGTCAGTTCTTTTGAAGTTGTTGAATAAGGCAGCACTTGTAGAGACTGCAGAGGTATTGGGGGGAAAAAGAAGCCGGGGATCCATGGTGCATGGTCCATGTTCATAGGCAGACATTCATAAATTGTCCTTTCAACTGAATATACAGCACACCTTAGCCTGTGGACCCTGATTCTGCAGCAAAGCTTTCAAAATAACACTCCCAAAAAGTTTTATAATTATTAATCAGAAAGTTAATATTCTGACAGCTTTTTAAAAAGGTAAGTTGTGAATGACAATACAGTTATTCCAGAGTAGGTGCTAGTGCTAATATATATTTGTAATTATCGTTTTTTACAGGTGCAAAGGACCAGGTCTTGAAGGCTGTCCATTGGGGTAATTATTGCATTCATCACAATTAATGATATAGTTGGGAAGAACATATCCATATTTACATTTTTGTGCTGGACACTGCATAGTAGTGCCCTGATTCAGTGAAGCATGTCCTTAACTTTAAGCATGTGAATAGTCCTGTTGAAGCCAATGAGACTACTCGAGTGCTTTAGTGCTTCGCTAGCTGAGGGCCTAGATGTATGGGACTCTTGTTGCTGTCAGTGAGAGATCTGTGTACTTCAAGTGCATAGTTTCTAAGGTAAGATCCTTTGTGAGAATCTGAAAGCAAAATTCTGTTCTTATTTTGTATTGAAATAACTGTTTTAAAATCATCAAGACAAACAGAAAGAGTAAGTAAATCACCATCCAATGTGGTGCTTACCATACAGTGTCTCTTCAAAATGGTTTTAAAACTATTTGAGCAGATAGTGATATACAGAATATAAAGAGACCATGACAATGGTTCACAAATCCTAGTGCTGAGGCTGTGGAGGAGGGGGGAAGCGGAGGAGGGGCTCTGGCCGCCGCTGCCAGCCCCGCCGCCGCGTTCCGCACAGGTGCACAGCCCCGCCCCCCAGCGCTGTCGGGCGGCGTGGTAAGGCTGCAGGGGATGGGGAGAGCCGGGAAGGGACTTTGGCTGCCGAGGCCCCAATGCGAGCGGCGCTCGGCCACCCTGTCAGCCGCTTTTCGCTCTTTAAATAGCCGACCTGGGGGAAATCCCGGACATTTTTAGATTTTTAGAAATCCCCCCTGGACGGCTATTTAAAGAGCGAAAAGCTGGACATGTCCGGGGAAACCCGGACGTATGGTATCCCTATATAAACTGTTCTATTTCAAACCTGCGACTGAAGCCATTTTGAAGTTTAAAAAAACCAAACAACCAGCTCTATATAAAACCCCAAAAACACTGAATGAAAAACTTCAGACTATTGACACCCATGTTGCTTGAATGTAGGTAGATCAAAACTGATCTGAAGCCTGAAGCCTTCAATTGATCATGTTTCTAACATGGAATGCTGTATTGAAAATACACCATTTGTTATTTCTTATACCAAAACAAACCTCTTTCCCCTTTTTTGTCTTCTAGCTCCAAAATCCCATCCATTGCAGCTGGCGTTGTTGGAAGTATCCTTTGTTTGGTTGTGATAGCCTTGGTCATAGGCCTTTACATGCGCAGACGTCACATTGTTAGAAAGCGTACATTGCGCAGGCTGCTTCAGGAAAGGGAGGTACGTACTATAAACAGTTTCTAAATATATTGACCAACTTTATTGATGTGCCACAGAGTCTCAGAAAGAGCTGTTGTTTTATTAGGCCCTGACCTCACCCTAATACAAACATAAAGTACAATATTATCTGGTGTTTGGATAACATGTTATCTGCAGTTCTACTCGGAAAAGTGACTATGTAAATATGACACCATATTACTTAATCTCAGATCTTATCTTGGTGGGTAAAAATTGCAATAGCTCATAGGTGAGTTAGGTGCCTAATTTCCACTGAAAGTCATTGGAAATTAGGCTGCTGAGTCACTTAGGTGCTTTTGAAAATACTACCCTGTTATGATCTGCTTACTCTAGTGACAAAAATAAGGGATTTTTTTTTATGGCTGTTTTTACTACTCGTTACTCCTGTTAGTGCTGCAGAGCCTACACAGCTCTGGGACGCTAAGCTGGATTCTGTTCTGGGGCACACATCATGAACAGAACTTTATGGGCTGAGTTTCAGTTTCAAAGCCAATGCTGCCTTCAGTTGCCCCTGTTCCATTCATGTCTTTTTTTGGAATACTATTGCTCCCTAAACTTGAGCTTAACAATAGTGAAAACAGAAGTCTTTTATTATACTATTGGCTACAGTATGTTCAGTGCAGGGAGTGATAACCTGAGAGATTACTCGTACCAACCACTCCACATGGACAACAATGTCAGCCTGAATGTAGAAATCTCCCTTAAAGCCGTTGCAAGACAATGTGTTCACCATGCTGGATGAGAACTGGGCTTTCATGCTTCTTGTACTAAACTTTATACACTGCATGGTATAGACTTCATATGGGTTATAGTATTATCCTCTGGGTATTTTACATGTGAAACACAAAATGCATTATCCAGGATCAAAACAAATCAGGTACGACTCTTCCCTTTCTCCTTCCAATTCAGTTTTAATAAGCTACTAGCAAATTGTATTCACAGTTCTACTGAACACCCTGTTTCCCTCGCTAGCTTTGCAAAATCAAGTGATAAAAGTCCTGAAGCTGCCCTACTTTTTGCTACATTTACCTAGCAACCTTTTAAGAGCCTCCATATTCTACAGTTGTAATGTTATAGCACATATTGTGTTTGGTTCACATTATACATTTTGTACTCCTTAATATGAGAATCGTTAACTGAAACAGGAAAATGGCTGGCATGCAGAAAACAGATCTGTATCCAGGCTAAATGTGGGCTTCCAGTTAGGAAAGCTATTCAGGAGAAGGACACAACAAGACGGTAGTAAAAGAGGACTTTAAATATTAGGAAAGTGCCTAATTTCTCATTTGTTGTTTCCTTAGAAAAAATACTGCAACAAAATTCAAATCAAATAAATAAAATCTATTAGTCAACTTAAAACCCCCTTTTTAGCCTGGATAACTAGATAATCTTACCTTAGCATTTGCAGTAATTCCCTATACTAAGCATAGAAACTACTTCTAATACCATAGTAAATTCATCTAGTTAAGCAAGGCAAAGCTACAAAGTTTCAGGGTGACCACAGTGTAACCTTTTAAAATGTAGATAGTTAACTTCTGACTTATTTTTAGAAACAAATCTTTAATTAAACTGGTCAGCATTATGTGCATGTTTTAAGGGTATAAATTTTACATCCTAAAATGAACAATAATATCTCTCCACTTTCTTTTAAAATTTTAGTTACCATGCCAAGGTCACATTCTGCTCTCACTTATGCTACATCAATCTGGTGTAATAATTCCATGGACTTCATTCTTGTCTCATTTATACAGGTGTAAATCTGGAGTAACTCCACTGAAGTCATGAACTCCGGAGATACTCTAGATTTTCATAGCTGTAAGTCAGAGCAGAATTTACCCCATGTATACTTCATGTGGGACAAAATTTACATTATTGCCAACAGTTTTTGCTCAGTTTCAATAGTTGTGTGCTGCTTGCCTTCCTCCTTTACAGTATATCTTTCTAAAGTCCAATTCCTTTGTACACAATAGCTCGTTGAACCTCTAACACCAAGTGGCGAGGCGCCAAACCAAGCTCTTCTGAGGATTCTAAAGGAAACAGAATTTAAAAAGGTCAAAGTTCTAGGCTCTGGAGCTTTTGGAACTGTTTATAAGGTAAGACCACCATGTTTTTCTCACCACACACACGCACACAAAGCCATCTAAACAGTGTATGCATTGGAAGCTGAAAACATAGTCATGGGTTTTTTTTGAGTTATTTTCAAATCATCTTTAGCTTGGGCCAGGTAAAGTAGATGTGTGAATCTGTGTGTGTGTGTGTGAGTGAGAGAGAGAGAGAGAGATTGAGAGAGAGAGAACACACAAGAAGTTTTTCATAAGATCTTATGAGAGCCATACAGCTGAATATGGAGCCGATGTGTCTATTTAAAAAAGTACCACTGCCAGAAATACTTTCTTTGGGATGTTAAAATATTAAGAAGAGAAATCAAAGTATGACCAACTCAGTCTATTGTGCTAAGCAAAATTTTTATTTTTTTATTTTTATTTTTTTTTATCTTCTCTTTTTATTTGTGGATCACTTTTATTGGGTCAAAAGAACCCCACAGGGTTATAGAAAAGCAACTGGAGCCTTTCTAGTGTATTGTTGTGCAGAATGATTTCCCTCCCCCTCCACACTCCCATTATTCTTCCTTCTCTAGAGAGTATCTCTCTAAAAGATTTCTCAGTGAGGAAGCTGCAGGGATGTTTTACACCATTTGGTATTGAAATGTAAAATATAGATTTACTTATCACATTTTAAGTTTAGATACTTGGGGGCAGATTTTCAAATGTGCCTAAGAAATTTAGGAGCGCAAATCCCTTGTGTGCTTTTGAAGATTTGCCCTTTTGACCCCAAATACCCGTCTGCCTAAATGATTATGTAATGCAATAGACGATGAACAAGAAACCATTCTGACATGAATTTACTTCTCATAATATATATAACGGATTGGATTATTGTGTAACCCTTGGAGCAGGCTGGCTGAAATTTAGTTTCACGTGAGAAAACCCTGATTCCCATCATTCAGCAGCTTATAACTTAGAAGTGATACAATAATCAACACAGTGAAAAACGAGTTCAGCAAAGACTAGTAATGTCCAGTTGTGTCCAACTTGCATGTACAATTGCCGTGATTGTTAGCACTAATTAGATATTGGTGCACACATATTGCCATTTATGCATCTTCTGGGCTCATTGCACATGTGACTCAAGGTAATTGCACATGCATGTTTTTGAAAATCAGGCCCAAGAGATTGAGACAGATGCCACTCCATTAACAGGAGTCTACCCAGAGAGAGTGACTGCTATATACCTCCTTCGCTGCCTGCTTAGCCTCCCCTAATTGTTGCTTAGAATGTTTCAGTCTGGTCTGAAAACATCATACATATAAATGTAAAAACATGCATTTGCAATTACCTCAGCAATAGTGAATCACTGGGTTAAGGACCTAGGTAACCTTTCTTCTTCTTTTTATAGGGGCTCTGGATTCCGGAAGGAGAGAAGGTTAAAATTCCTGTTGCTATTAAGGAATTGAGAGAGGCTACCTCCCCAAAAGCCAACAAGGAAATACTTGATGTGAGTTTTCATCTTTATTTGGTACTATTAAATCTTTGCTGATGGTTTTCTTAATGGGAGGAAAAACGAGAGGAAGATTGTGTCCCCGGAATACCTGTAGCATTGATGACGTTTGCTTTGCATTTATATCAAGTGCACAAGGCATCTTTAGCCTTTGAAGGACTAATTTTCAAATCAGGGTTTCCTATTGCCAGATATAGTGAGCTGGTGTGGAGAAAAGACCAAGATAATTGTATACAAATACTTGAAGGGTATATAAATGTAGGTAAATGGTGAGAAGTTGCAGAGCTCTCTAACCCTGCTCCCACTGAACTCAGTAGGAGACCCATCTGCTCTCATTGTAGTCAGTGGGGGGTTTACCATTGACTTCTATGGGGGCAGAGTTAGACCAAAAGCAGAGCGCTTTTTGAAAATCCTACCTTGGAATGGTACAAGCAATAATGACATGAAATTTTAAAATATCAAATTAAGACTGATTATCCATTAAAACATTCTAACAGTGATATCTATTAGACAATGGAACAATCTGCCAAGAGAAAGTGTGGAAGCCCAATCACTTGAGATGTTTCAAATAAGACTGGAGAAAGATAATAGTGTGACACAATCTCTCCAATTGCTCTCCCAACTCCTCAGGGCTTTACAGAAGTTACGGGATCTAGCTCTAAACAATGTTAAGCTATTTTACTAGCAGCAGAATAGTTGATGGTATTTTAAAATGGAATGAAGATGACAGTATTTTAGGCTAATAATTCCACTCTGTGCCTGCTGTGCATTCCCTCAAAAGTGTGGTTTTGAGATACAGCAGTCACCATTAAAAAATCAACATTTGTTGACAACTGGCGCATCCTTAACCAGGCCAGCCAAATCCTGCAGCCACTCTGTGTGTGGTTAGTCTGTGGGTACCATTGCATTCCCTTTACCTCCCATGGACCTCTTTGTGCATAGGTCATTAACTAACATTGTGCACAGGGACCTTGATTTGGTGCTAAGGGGCATGTTAAACAGTGAGCTTAAGGCAGAGACCATCTCTTTGTTCTGTGTTTGTACAGCGCCTAGCATAGCAGGGTCCAGGTATGTGACTGGGGCTCCTACGTGCTATGGTAATACAAATTATAACAATAATAATGATCACTAATGCTCTTTGGACCCTGATATTTCAGAGTATCATAGATTTAAATGCATGGTTACATAGGACTAAATGAAATGTTTAAAAAAAAAATCTGTCTGGCTCATGTGCCACGGAAACTGTGAAAAACCATCTGGCCTTGTGAACAAATCCAGGGATCACAGAAGCCAGTTGGATTTTATTTTGTTTCTTGGATCTAGCCCATAATTACAAAGGGGAAAAAAAACTCGTATGAATTCCACTTCTAATATGCTTGGACAAGACAGACACTCAGTGACTCACAGGTAGAGCTGGTCTGTGTCTGGACCCGTTCCCAAGCCCAGGCACTATCTACACCAGCCTGGAAGGGGAGATACATTGCACAAGGTTTAGATCTGGTACAGGGTACCTCCCACACTGAGCCAGGGGGAAACGGGGGATGGAGTGTGATTCTGAGTCATAGTCTGCCTCCCAGGGCTGCTCCAAGGGCCGCCCAACAATGTACTGCCCCTTGCTTGGAGATCACGGTATACATATTGTAGAAAAAAAATATGTATGCATATGCTGTAAATATCTGTGAGTGATAAAATATGCATATATTTACATGGATGAACTATAAACCCAGATCCAGGGATCCTTGAGCTTAGGGAACAATCTGGTATTGAGGCAAATCTGAACTTTGCTGTTTGAGCTTAACTTGTATGCATATATACACATACACTTTATGTCATCCAAGAAAAGTTCTATTAAAAGAACCTGAAGCTTGCAAACACAAGCAAAGGTTAGGAGATGCCAGTATAAAGGTTGCTTATGCAACCCCTGTGTGTGTATGCATTTTATGGTACAGTCTTTAATTACATCAGTGATACTCAAACCTCAGTGATTCAGGAGCCAAATTAGCAATCAACATTACCCAAAAGACTGGGGAAATATTTAGTTTATATGTCTCACAGCAAATAAGTTCAATAACTCAGTGCAAGTTGATAACTTAATTGGTTAATAACATAGTAAAAGCCTTCTGATTTGTTAATACCTTAGATTGGTTAATAATTAAATCACGTAGTGTTTTAATATCACTTGCTGCAAAGAGTCACTGGAGACGCATTAAAGAGCCACTTGCAGCTCGAGAGCCGCAGTCTGAATATCACTGTATTACATGATCACATACTATTTGCATGAGTCCTACTAAGCCCCTGCAGCCCTGGGCTGGAGCATGCTCAGTAGCTCAGTGGGACTGGTGTATGCACAGTCTGGTCAGCACATACATAGCTGTGAGAGGCTGAGCGTGCTCACTACAACTGGACACTCCCGAGATTTTAGCTTACAAACTCTTAACAAGTCTCTACTAAGCATGCGCAAACTGTGATTTCGCAGAAGCTTGTAACTTGGGTAATTTGGGGAAATGTTCATGGGAATGGCAAAAGGCATTTCCCTGTCACCGTGGCAATCCCCCTGCCAAATTTCAAGATCCTGCCCCAAAAGCATGGAGGTGCTAGAGCTTCTCAATGAAATGGTTGCAAGCATTTTTTTTTTTAACGTGGGCAAAACACTATATTTTTCCCTACCCTCAGTCGCAGAAGTGACTGAACTATTTTAGCTGAAACTTTCATCAACAACAACAACAACAACAAAAATCAGCCTGAGACTGACACCCGGCCTGGAAAATTTCAGCCTAAATGGTTAAAGTTTGGCAAAATGATAAGCAACTGAAAACATAGTCTCACAATGGGGAGGTATTGGGCAACCTTAGCTATGGGCCACTTACAATAAAGCACTTTTGAATCCTCATTTCATCCTAGAAAAACTTTCTATTTCATATATATTTTAGTGTATTGATATGGCACATCATTTTATACATATACTGTTGAAATACAAAAGAAAAGGTGGTTACTTTCAGGACCAATATGTCAAACAAAATTCCTGCTGATTTAAGTTGTTTTACTAAAAGCTGGCTATGTATTCACAAACACCGTCCATGTATCTGCCCTCTAACAGGCAGACACAAACAAAGGATGCAACCATACTATCAACTCCCTGCTTCAGGAAAACCTATGGCAAAAGGAAAACTCACTGATATTCCTCCTCATGGAATATTTTTAGCCTTACTTAATAACAGAAATAAAAAGGACATTAAAAAGCTGATGTAAACGGTTATGGAGAAAATAATACAAACTTGACAAAAGCTGCCTTGGACCTAATTGTACTAAATTCATGTAGAGCGAAGGAAGGGTTAATTAATAAGCCAAAATGATTGCCTCTGCATTCAGCAGATCAAGCTATTTCCATAGCAGGACAGTAGATTGTGACATGTGTGCTCTTCTGAGATATCAAAGTACTATTTTTTTTAAACAAAGTTCAGATATCGCCACATGATCTTTTTTTCTTTTTCCCATTGAAGTAGGATTCTTAGCAAGCGGCTCTTACCATTTTTAGCACTGTTTACTTTTTAGATGACTTAGTTGATGGAATTCATTCCACATTTCACAGGAAAAGAAAAGATACAAAGCGTTGGAAGCAGAGAGACAGAGAAATAAACAGAACTTCAAAAAGATTTTACTGAACAACTCTCCAAGGTCACTGATCCCTTGGAGATAGTGGCTAATTAATTAGCCACTTTCTGTAAGAAGAATCGCTAGGTATTCAGCATGTAAAACAGCATTTGTTCATATTCAGTTTATTCTCCAGCCACAACTCCTGTTGGCTTTATTAGGGCAGGGCTAATTCAGGAGATTTGTTACGAAATACCAAGCATAGTTGGAGCAGGTCAGAGCGTACCTCAGAGATTTCCAAGATAAATAATTGAAACAAAGACTTGCTTTAATTTAGTAAAATATTTAAAGAGACCTGTGACTGCACAATGGTTCCATTATAAGTTCAATGATTCTTCAAAGAGGCTATGGCCTATTTTACTTTGCAGTATCAGATTTAATAGGCAGTGTCAAATCCTGGAAGAACTCCATACTCCGTGTGGCCCATACACCCACTCCACACATTCAGTTCCCAATTTCCCAGCCTTGAGGTCTGCTCCTTGTAGGCTGTGAAGTAGATGGGCAGTGAGAACAGCTCTGAGTTTGCAGATTTTTCATTCAGCTAAAATGAATTCAATATGGATCTGAGACTAAACAGGAAACAGTACAAGAAACAGACTTTCTTTATTGCTGTGCTTACATGGTTTTTAAGCCCATTGGGATGAACATAATTAGGCCTCTGTTCATATGGAATCATCTTATAGAATGTGTGAGGCATTGAACCAAGAGGTTCTATATAAATTAATCTGAAAACCTGTATAATTTAGTAGAGAATGACATACTTTTCTTCTAATTTTTAAACCATGTAGAATTTAATTGGCAATTATATCCTTCAACTAGAATTCTATAGGTTATTTTCAGTATTTTGTAGTAAGGTGATCATTCTTTATCCAGTTCTATAGTAATGTTCTGTGATCCTTCTGTCCAGGAACCCTTTGTAAAGGGCATCATGAGGGTGGGTTATGTGTCAAACAAAAAACAGAGTTATCCCTCAAAGCAGACCTCTCAACATCATTACCTCAGTATCATGTAATAAATATCATGTGTCAGTAATACATATCATCCTTAGGCTGGCAATGTGAAATAACAGTGCAGTGGCAAAGGAAAATATTGCTCATGGATTTCAGATTTTTTTAACGTCATTGCATAAATGCGCTTCTAACAATAGCCCCGTGCCAGCCTCACAACTAGGTGACATATGTTAAAAGCTTGTTAGATGATGATTAAACTGCTATCATATTGTATTTCTTAAGCCTTTCTAAAGAGCAGAACATTTTCTACCTCCACCACAGAAGTGTCTCGACTTTGTTTGCTTGCATGCTTGTTTTGGGCTGCCATCTGTCAAGGGTGTCTGATGTCATTCCAGATGCGGATTTAAATGCTGACCTAAAAGTTCACTACGTGGAAAATTTCCCACTTAGTTCTGTATTAACTTTGTGTCATAAAAAGAATAACCAAAAGCAATATCCTGTAGATCAGGAACAAAAACAAGTAAAAATATGATGGCTAAACATTAAACCTGATTTTTCCATAGGGCCTCCATTTTTGAGTGCATAACTTTGTGCTTGCAGTTCACAGTGGGTATGAAAACTAGCCTGCAAAAAATGGAAGTCCCTGTTTAAAAACCAGACCCAAAGATGCTCTAAAGTCAGGAGTGAGAAGGGGGAAAAAACCTACACTGGTAATAATTGAATGCCATAACTGGCCATTGCGTGCACAAAACCTTGATAGATATTTATTTTTGGCATGATTGTGTTAATGAATGCGCATGGTAGGTGAGCATTTGCTCACACGTTGTTGAAAATCAGGCCCTAAAGTTCTATCTAATTACAAGGCTGTTCTGATGGAAGGTTGATTTCATCCTGGCTCCCAACTGTATAAAAATGCATTATAAACACCTTCATTATATTGCTCACATTGCCATAACACATAAAAAAAGCTTTACCAGTCAGGGCCAAGACTTTCAAAAATGGTTGCTTAAAATTAGGCTCCTAAATCCTCATTTAGGCTGCTAAATATGTTTCCTGATTTTCAAAAATGCTGGGCACCTAGCAGCTCCCATAAAATTTGAAATTATTAAGTCCTGTTAGGTTTTTGTCTCTGGAAGTTTGCACTGAACACACTGCTTGGTATACAAGAACCAGGAAAATGGGTGGCCCTGGTGCCATTTTAAATGATGTCTTAACATTCAGAATCAGGACCGCTCAATGCAGTGGAAAATATGCATTAGAGACCCAACATTTTACAAAAAGGTTCAGTAATCAGGAAAATGCCAGATTTTTGTTTGTTTGTTTTATTTTTACTACTGCCTCTTGCATCCTAATATTTCTGTCATACATGAGGGACTGTTTCAGGATGTCTTCTCTTTTTCTGATCAGGAAGCTTATGTGATGGCTAGCGTTGACAATCCCCATGTGTGCCGCTTGCTGGGAATCTGCCTTACTTCTACCGTCCAGCTTATCACACAGCTTATGCCTTATGGCTGCCTCCTTGACTACATCCGAGAGCACAAGGACAACATTGGCTCCCAGTACCTTCTCAACTGGTGTGTGCAGATTGCAAAGGTAAATGAATGGCAGCACAATCCATCCAAAACTCTGATCATAACCGAAACCAAGAGATCTGAAAGTATTTAATCTAGCTATCCTTTAGGTCTTTGTATTTTACCTGAGGATAGAAAGGCTTGTTGTACTTGATACTAAAGATAACAACACTTTTCATTTGTGTAGTGCTTTAGATTTTCAAACCATTGTGTAAATATTAACTGATCCTCAGAACATTCCTGCACAGAGCAGGGTTATCACCACTGGACAAATGATGAAACTTGCACAGATTGCAATTGAATGACTTGCCCAAACGTGATGCAGTGAATCAGTGGCAGCAGGAGGGATTAGAACGTGGCAGTTCTTCACTGTCAGTCCTGTGCGATACCATGCTACTCCCCCAATAATCCATAAATGGTTCATTACAAAATGCTATTTCTGTCATACTGTGTCGCATGTGTCGCAGGGCAAATGTGATGGTAAAATCTCTTCTGTGTTGGAGATTAATGCTCTGATTTTGCTAACTGCAGAGGAATGGTGATCAAATGCAGAGCCTTTTGCTACTAAAACACCAGCTCATTCTGATGCTGGTTGTTTATGATCAAAAGACAGTGCCACTAGGTGGTTCTTCAGTAGCATGTGTGCAATAAGTTGGTATATACCTCTACCTCGATATAATGCTGTCCTCGGGAGCCAAAAAATCTTACCACGTTATAGGTGAAACCACGTTATATTGAACTTGCTTTGATCCACCGGAGTGCGCAGCCCCCCCCCCCCCCCCACCCCCCAGAACACTGCTTTTCCGCGTTATATCCGAATTCGTGTTATATCAGGTAGCGTTGTATCGAGGTAGAGGTGTACTTAGCCCAGTTCCAGTGGACGTGTATCCATATAACAAAATCACTATCACATCTGGCACAAATTGACATGTCAGATTCAGCACAGAGACAAAGGAGGAAAGGCAGCATGGAGACTAAATGATATTCTCTAGCCCTTAGAAGTAATCCTCCATTTTAGGGCTGTGCCACCATGGCAGGGCAGTGTAGGGGATATTGCACTGCTCCTATCTAGGCTCTCTCTTTTCTTTGTATAAACAGAGAAGGTCTTTTTCCTGCGCAGTCCATGCTACACCTCTCACAAGCATGAGGTTGCTTAACATTTTTTAATATTCAGTGATCATAGCCATTTGCAAGGTGTCACATTTGAACAACCTGTTCAAACTTTGTTTACCTTGACGTTTCTGTAATTTGATTGAAACCCTGTTGCTCTGACATTTTCATTTAAACTGTACAATGTCAATATGCTGCCTCTGTAGCTTTGGTGTACACCTTGAAAAACGTAATTAGCATGGGAGGGACAAGAGAGATAAAGACAGGAAAGACTGCCCAAATTAGCAGAAGGAAAAACAGTAACTTGGAGATTCCCTGTGCTTACAAAGGAAAAAACCAGCAGCATCAGTAATCTCCCTAACCAGTAGAAGCTTGCATCTGCTGTGTTAACATTTCATAGTGGGTCATTTACAGCACCGACTGTATATTAACGTACCCATTTATCATGCATTTGTATATTATTAACCCAATTATTCCAAAGAATGTTGAGAAAATAGCTGGAGTTACAGTTAATATAAAATCAGTGCATAATAGAGCAACTCAACATATAAAATCAGCGCATAGTAGAGTAACTCAACATTTCAGCTTTGTATAAGCATGAATTGGGACTGCACAGAGCACACAATGGATCACTAGAAATTAAAGTAATGTTGTTTACAAGGAAAATCATTAGCCAACAAGATGTATTGGCTAATTGTCATCATTTATTGATGGCATATGCTAAGTAATGATCTTACAGTCAGTCCTGGGATGTTCTTTAAATAGAGTTATCTTCATAAATTATTCTGTCCCATGTAATGCAGATTTACAGACCTGATTAAATAACTAAGTAAATAAAACTAAGCTACTGTAGCTCATGCAAAAGAAGAAAATGAGGGGCAAAATAGGCCTTATCCTGAGGTAGCTGTGGGTAATTTTGTTGGAATCTAAGTCAGCATTTTCCTTTCTTTATAGAAGGATTTGTCCTGGGAGGAAAATAGTGGTTGAATGTCTAGAGTGGGGCAGAGGGAAGAAGAAAGATAGGGAGCTTGGGAAGCACATTACCTTTCCATCTTCTCTTTCTAAATCCCTGTATTACAGCAGTTACGACGTGTACCCATTATTAAGGTGGTAGAATAGTTCCTATTCTAACATCCCATTTTCAGTCACTAAGTGAAGCATCCCCCTTGTGGACTGACTATTTCTGTGTTTGGGCCAGTTCCAAGGTGACTTTTTTGGAAAGCTGGAGAAAAATCCCTTTAGCCATTTTAAGGTGCAGGAGGATGAAAAACAGTTATCTCATTTTAAAATACCATTGCAACATGGGTCATTAGTAGGGTGACCAGATGTCCCGTTTTTATAGGGACAGTCCCGTTTTGGGGGACTTTTTCTTATATAGGCGCCTATTACCCCCCACCCCCGTCCTGTTTTTTCACAGTTGCTATCTCATCACCGTAGTCATTAGGAAGAGGTTGGTGGGGGGAGCTAAAGGGAGGGAGCAATAGATGTAGTTTCTATCTTTCTTAATGATACTAACAATCTCTAAGATGCTCAGGTCCCTGTAACCCTCTGGTTGCATTATATTCATTTCTGTAATACCTATTTTTAAATTAACCAGAACACATTGCACACTTACTTATTCTTAATCCCTTGAGACCTTGTACACATTCCAAGTTTGCCTGCTATGGTTTGCTTTTGATAAACGTACTGAAGACTTCAGAGATGTATCCACAAACTACACAGCTCCTTTTCCCTCTAAGACTTTTGTAGTGTACTGAACACAATACAGTAAATAAACTTTATTCAGTGTATCATGCAAACCGCCCCTGTTTCTAGTCTGTCTAATTTTAAACTGATTACAGCACCTTCCTGATTTTGCCACTTTTGGAGATTTTATCTCCTCACTACATTTCCCATCTTCCCCATTATTAATTTCTCAGGGGACAAAATTGGTCCTAAAATTGTGACATCTCATTAGTTACACTCTTCTGCGCAACTGAACTGTTACCATTCACAATTGTTAGCTTCTGTTTGATTTTCATGCCAGTTTACCCTCCAACTCAGAGCAACTCCCATCTTCACAGCTACTAACTGACCATCTACCATAGTCTTTTGTGTGGTTCTTTACTAAATGCTCTTCTTAAAATCCACATAAATAATGTTGATCATTTTTCCTATCAATATTTTCTTTGTTACTACATCCATAAATCTTGTCCAATTTTTGGACATGATCTGCTTCTTTAAAAACCCACACTGTTGTTTTTTCTTTAAATCCTAGCAAATCTGTTCATCTCTCTTAACTAACAAGCAGGAAACAAACTCCCTTATGGACCCTTTCACAGTTTATTTTTGTTTCTCTTCCTGTGCCTTTGAAATCATTTTTTAATATACGTTATGGCTCATATATTTCATTAGTGTACAGAATGACTAGCTTTCAGATAAAAGGGTTTTGAAGACCACCTTTAAACTCAATGAATACAAAATGGGGAATAACTGGCTAGGTGGTGGTATGCTGAAAAAGGATCTGGGGGTTATAGTGGTTCACAAATTGAATATCAGTCAGCAATGTGATGCAGCTGTGAAAAAGGCGAATATCATTCTGGGATGCGTTAATAGGAGTGTGATATGGAAGGTAATTGTCCAGCTCTACTTGGCCTTGTTGGGGCCTCAGCTGGAGTACTGTGCCAATTCTGGATGCCACACTTTAGAAAAGATGTGGACAAAATGGAAAGAGTCCAGAGGAGAATAATAAAAATGATAAAAGGTTTAAAAAACCTGACCTATGAGGAAAGGTTAAAAAAAAAATCTGGGCATGTTTAGTCTTGAGAAGAAAGACTGATGGGGGGGACCTGATGATAGTCTTCAGATATATTGAGGACCTGATGATAGTCTTCGGATATATTGTTATAAAGAGGTCAATGATCAATTGTTCTTCATGTGCACTGAAGGCAAGACAAGAAGTAATGGGCTTAATCTGCAGCAAGGGAGATATAGTTTAGATATTAAGAAAAACCTTCTAACTATAAGGATAGTTAAGCACTGCACTGGAATAGGCGTCCAAGAGAGGCTGTGGAATCCCCATCATTGGATGTTTTTATGAACAGGTTAGACAAACACCTGTCAAGGATGGTCTAGGTTTACGTGGCCCTGCCTCAGTGTAGGGGACTGGACTTGATGACCTCTCAAGGTCCCTTCCCGCCCCACATTTTTATGATTCTGTGTGAAGAAAAGTTGAGTGGCTTTAAGAGTGTATTATAGTCCTCTGGTTTATAATATGTAAATCCTGATCCTGCACACAGTTAAGAATGGGTTTAACTGTATATATGAGCAGCCCATTGTCTTCTGTGTAACATTAAGCATGTGCATAAGTATTTGAAGGATCAGGATCTTAAGTAAATTAATTTAAGACTGATTCCTTGCCTCTCAGCTGCTTTGAACCGCTTTACCAAAACCGATTTAGCAGCATAATTCTCTTCTTCCAGACTAGATCAAATGATTTTTCCAATGTAGGCTGTTTTTTTATTGATAGCTCAAGATTCTTTGTTTCAAAAGCTCAGCTCATTAAAGTTAAATGTATTCAATTACATTAACTTACATAGTGGCATTATGCCAGTTTGCTGGGGTGGTTTATTTTGGCAACATTAACCGCCCTTAGTACATTGATGAAGTTTTGCTTAGAAACTTCACTATAAGATTTGATGGTGGTCCAGCTTAATGGTGGGGCAAGAATGGGAGTGGGAGCTGGGGAGAGAATGACTCCCCAGATGCTTTGTCATCACATTAGTAGGATCTTTTTCGTGCTGTTTGTGTAGACTGAAAGTGCTTTCTGTATTAACTGTTCAAAAAACAACAGGGAATGATTGTAGTTCCTAAAAAGGATCTTGAAAGAAGCTTAACAACCTGAATGTTTCTCTCTTTTAACGCAGTTCACACACACAGGGGTGAGGGGGGAAAGCTCCACGGTCAGAAATAGATGTTAGGATCACGGCATAACAAAAGTAAACCAGCACTATTAACCCTTTTATCTGCCTGAAAGAGCTTTACAATCAATATGGAGAAAGATGTCCTATTCTTCCCTAAGAGGAAATTGTATAAAAAGAGTATA
Source organism: Terrapene triunguis (assembly GCF_002925995.2). NCBI lineage: Eukaryota > Metazoa > Chordata > Testudines > Emydidae > Terrapene > Terrapene triunguis. The sequence goes on along the minus strand of NW_020664530.1, from coordinate 3,877,866 downwards.
CATAGTATGTCAAGTGTTCTCTAGTCACAGGGGTTACTGAAACTGTTTCAAGGGGAACCTGAAAAAGAGCTGTGTCATTGAACTCAGACATAAAAATATAGGGTTTTTTGTTTGGTTGTTTTCCATCATCTCTGTGACAGTATGCCTGAGTATTACCAGTTACAAAACAGGGTCTGCCATGATGAGGCAGAGAATCAACTGCTTGGTATTATTACTTGTTTTTGATTGAACTGGAAGAAGAGTCTAATGATGTATTTATAGTATATGTGAAGTTAACCTGTACGTATATCGACATATGTATATTAACATGGTGGCCAAATTCTACTCTGAGTCACACTGAACTCAGTCGGGTTGCACAGAGCAGCATTTGGCCCATTGTTAGAAAGTAACATCCTGTATGTAGATTTCTTGGGCTTGATCCCAGTCAAGCTGTGCCCATTTACCCACGCTGCAGATCTGACCCTTTATCTTCCCCTCTCCTGTACAGAGTGAGTGTGGGTGGTAGAGAGAGAGAAGTATGCCAATTGCATGTCATACGTATATTGTAGGGAATGAGCTACTTGGAAGAACGTCGCTTGGTGCATCGTGATCTGGCTGCCAGGAATGTCCTTGTGAAGACTCCTCAACATGTGAAGATCACGGACTTTGGACTGGCAAAACTGCTTGGTGCTGAGGAAAAAGAGTACTATGCAGAAGGAGGCAAAGTAAGAAGTATCAGATAACCATCTTTATGTGTTTCATTGGATGTAGATATTTGCACTTGTGTATGAATCTTCATTTTAAAAATGAGACAATCAGGGTGGGATTTTCAAAAGTGCTCAGCATTGGCTTAATTCTGTTCCCACTGTAGCCATTGTGAGTCCATTGACTTTAATGCAAGCAGAGTTAGCCCCATGTAACTTCAGTGAGAACAGAGGTAGGCCGATGATGAGCCCTTTTGAAAATCTCCACCCATAATGTCTGGGAAAAGCCAAGATGAACTTTAAAAAAAGGGCAAGTCTGAATTCTGTCATGTAGACAATACCAAATAATGTGTAGTTTATGAACAGAAAGGGAATACTATATATTTATATATGAAGAAGGGCCTGTCAGATCTCATTCAACACCCCAGTTTGAGGGAATATGCTCTAATGAGAAATTAAAGAGAAGCTGCTTGTGAATATTGCAGAGAGAATAAATGGAAACCATCTGATCTCCGATCAGTCTTCACTGTACAGCCTGGGATTGGATTTGTGCCCTGATCTGATATGAGATGTTTAAACAAAAAAAATCTTATAAAAGTTCAACTGTTAAGAATTTTGTAAAACTGAGTTATCAGAGATATTTGTACTAAAAAGCAAAATATTATCCAAGTTCCCAGACTCAGAGTGACAAATCAAAACAATGATAATTGATCCCTGTAAAACTCAAGTTGCTTGCTGTACATCTCAGATTTTCTGCCTACGGTCAAATTATTGATATAAACAACTCTGTTGTTCTAACAGTATTGCTCCTAGATTTGAGGTAGGTGTCTTATGGCTTAACTGGATCTTCCTAGGTTCCTATCAAATGGATGGCTTTGGAGTCCATTTTACACAGAATCTACACCCATCAAAGTGATGTCTGGAGTTATGGTAAGTCTAAAAATGTGATCATAATGATTTTAGATGGGTGAGAACAATTGTAAGATTTGTTAGGGACACTACACAGCCAATTTTTCTCCAGATATTCAGTCATCCTTTTATGATACTTATAACAGGGTCTTATACCAAAATGATGGGAAGAATAAATATTAATGATGGGCCAAATCTTGAGCTTCTTAACGAAGCAAAATTCCCATTGATTTGAATAGGGAATGAGATTTTGTCCTTGAAAGAGAGACAGTCAAATTGTTTTTATACATATATACACATTTTGGGGGGATAGGGAGGAGCATGTTCTTTGGAGAAGTTGTGCAGGTATACTTCCCAAACGGCACAATGTTAAAAGTAACCAACCTCCCTAAAAAGTAGCATGATAACGGGAGGTCAGCATAGCTAGCCTAAAAGCTAAAACCATAGTGGCAGATTGACAGATTGTGTAAATTGGGCCAGATGTCAGCTGATGTAAATCAGCGCATCTGTTGTCTTCAATGGAGCTACGCTGATTTACACCAACTGACAATGGCTAGAAGTAATTACCTTCCTGAGTCCATGAGCAAACAAGTGACACAGTGACTAAGTAGAGTTCACAGTATTCCATAGGGAATATATTTAAAAGGTTGATAGACTCATAGCCTTTGAACTAAAACATACAGAGACTATTGCAATTGAATAGGTAAAAGATTCGTTTCCCGGAAAATAGCACGTTTAAGGTAGACTGAATTTTGGGCTTGAATGCCCATTACATTGGCCCATAGGTGTTTGAATCAATATTTGATTCAAAAGGAAATTGTGTTATATGGTCATTTAAAACTCCATAAAGTCCGGTTGTTAGGACACCAATCTCCTTTATGTAGGAATATACACTAATTGTTTTTTTACTGAGATGATACCTGAGAATTCATTGTATACACGCTTCCTGGAGTAAGCCAACCTTTAATTTAGGGGGTTTAGGAAGAAATTTTCCCTGGGATCAGGTAATTTCATAATGGCTGTAGCACTATTTCTTTCACTTTTCTGTGAAGTGCTTGGAGATAGGTAGACTAAAAAGACCTTGGGTCTGATCAAGTATGGAAATTCCTATGTTCCTATTAATCCACTTAAATACATTTTCTTCACATCCAAATTCCTATTTTAGGGCCCATGCAAATGGACAGCATCATGTAACGGCTACAGCTTGGAATAGGTGATGTGCTGAAAGAAAATATTTTGCTGCAGTTAATTTAGAAAGCCTTCAAAGAGAGGAGATATTATTTTACCTCCAAAGAGATTATTTAAAACAATAACAAAACTTTTATTTAAAAAAAAAAAACACTTTGTGGGTTGGAATCAGTAATTAGCAACCTAATACCTTTCTGTTGTGAAGAGGTGAAGTCATGAAGTAGAGTTGAACATTGAGATTTTACCTTCTGTAAAACCCTAAAAAAAAAAAAAAAAGAAAGAAAAGGCCTGATTATTTCAATTTGTTTTGTTAACTCGGACCTCATTAAAATAGCTACTTCTGTAAGATGGAACATTTTCTTCCTCCATGAACAGTTGGCAAGTGAATAAACAATGATGGCCCCTTTAGTGAGCCTTAGCAGCTCTAAAACAAAGGTTAATGCCTCCACACTCTCTCTGATACGTGCTGTTCCTAGGTCAAACAGACCAGGTCTGCTGTGCTTTGGGAACATCATGAATCCTTGGTGACCTGATGAGACTCTAACATTGTCCCTTTCTCCTATTCTTCAGGTGTCACTGTTTGGGAATTAATGACATTTGGATCAAAACCATATGATGGCATCCCAGCCAGTGAAATTTCATCTGTCTTGGAGAAGGGCGAGCGTTTGCCTCAGCCTCCTATCTGTACTATTGATGTCTATATGATCATGGTCAAATGTGAGTTCAGTTCTTGTACATGTCCATGTAGTTCATATTAGTAAGAAGGAAAATGGTTCTAGTTAGGGAACATTTGCATGCTATGCTGTATTCCTGAGATTCACAGGAAAACATACCTATGTGCTATAGGAGAAGAGTAACATCACTGTGGTATGTTCAGACATCTCATGCTTCAGACAAGACAGCAGATTTTTCTTTAACTACAGCTCAGAGTCCAAATTCTCATTTCTCATCATTGTGGTAGTGAGCATGGTATAAAAACTTAGATTACACCAGTGTAAATCCAGATTAACCGTGGAATTACTCCAGAATTACTCTAGTGTTGCTGAGGTCAGAATATAGCCCCAGGTTTCCAATTTTGCACACTGAATCATCAATCCTGACTTCTCTTCCTGTGTTTTCATTTAATTTCATTCAATAACAAACACAATAGGAAAAAATGTCTGAGAACCGCAGACAATCACAATATTAGTGGCTGCACATGAAGACTTTGAGCCAGGATCCTGAGCTTCATAACTGGTCTGACCCCCAATTTTTTATTACTTAGACACAGTCATTACAATAAATGCACAGGCGCTAGCAGATTTGGTAAAGCAAGTTTCTGCGGCATTGGTTCCATGTCCTTATTACTGTAAGTACATTAGAAGACATTCACAAGCAGCCCACTAGGTGGCGTTTAAACACTTTCTTAGATAAAATGTACAAAGTCATCAAAGAGGTTAAACTTTTCTTTGACTCAAAGAATTTACTTCTACTAATGTTATGGTTTTAGGAATCTCTGAATACATACTTCTTACTACTACTGATAACAATAAATCACTCATCCGAAAAGGGTTAGCCTGCTAAAATGAGATCTTGACACATCTAATGGACCAACTAGCTGATTTCACAACCTCCCTTAGTGCATGGTAATGAAGCATTTATACACATGCTATGCAGACAAAGCACTGACAATGATACTTCACTGGAATTCACAATATTTCCTGATTTAGTGTAGTTCTAGAAATATTAAGCAGCAAGTTAAGACAGGTCTGTGGTTGAATACTAATAGAGATTCTACTCAATTGCGGGGTAGGGGAGATAACAGAAAATGTGGGAATGGCAGAGGTGCTTAAAGACTTCTTTGTTTCGGTTTTCACCAAGAAGGTTGGCAGTGATTGGACGTCTATCACATAGTGAATGTCAGTGAAAATGAGGTAGGATCAGAGGCTAAAATAGGAAAAGAACAAGTTTAAAATTACTTAGATGGGTTAGATGTCTTCAAGTCACCAGGGTCTGATGAAATGCATCCTAGAATACTCAAGGAGTTGACTGGGGAGCTATCTGAGCCATTAGCGATTATGTTAGAAAAGTCATGGAAGATGGGAGAGATTCCAGATGACTGGAAAAGGGCAAATATAGTGCCCATCTATAAGAAGGGAAATAAGGACAACCTGGGGAATTACAGACCGGTCCGCTTAACTTCTGTACCTGGAAAGATAATGGAGCAAATAATTAAGCAATCAATTTGCAAACATCTAGAAGATAATAAGGTGATAAGTAACAATCAGCATGGATTTGTCAAGAACAAATCGTGTCAAACCAACCTGATAACTTTCTTTGACAGGATAACAAGCCTTGTGGATAGGGAGGAAGCGGTATATCTTGACTTTAGTAAAGCTTTTGATACTGTCTCTCATGACCTTCTCATAAACAAACTAAGGAAATACAATCTAGATGGAGTTACTATAAGGTGGGTGCAAAACTGGTTAGAAAACCATTCCCAGAGAGTAGTTATCAATTGTTCACAGTCATGCTGGAAGGGCATAATGAGTGGGGTCCCGCAGGGATCAGTTCTGGGTCCTGTTCTGTTCAATATCTTCGTCAATGATTTAGAAGAAGAGCTCTGTGTAAACTTGAAAACTTGTCCCTTCCACCTACAGAAGTTGGTCCAATAAAAGATATTACCTCACCCAGCTTGTCTCTTTCAAAACCTGGGACCAGCATGGCTACAACAACACTGCAAATAACGATTAGTAAGAAGATAGTTAGATATGTTCATCAGTGATTTAGATAATGGCATAGAGAGTTTGTGGATGATACCAAGCTGGAAGGTGTTGCAAGTGCGGTGGAGGATAGGATTAAAGTTCCCAATGATCTGGACAAACTGGAGAAATGGTCTAAAGTAAATAGCATGAAATTCAATAAGGACAAATGCAAAGTACTCTACTTAGGAAGGAACAATCAGTTGCAAACATACAAAATGGGAAATGACTGCCTAAGAAGGAGTACTGTGGAAAGGGATCTGGGGGGCATAGTGGACCATATGCTAAATATGAGTCAACAGTGTAATACTGTTGCAAAAAAAGCAAACATCATTCTGGGATGTATTAGCAGGAGTGTTGTAAGTAAGACACGAGAAGTAATTCTTCCGCTCTACCCCATGCTGATTAGGCCTCAGCTGGAGTATTGTGTCCAGTTCAGGGCGTCACATTTCAGGAAAGATATGGACATATTGGAGAAAGTCCAGAGAAGAGCAACAAAATTAATAAAAGGTCTAGAAAACATGACCTATGAGGGAAGATTTAAAAAATTAGGTTTGGTTAGTCTGGAAAAGACATAACAGTTTTGTAAGGTTGTTACAAGGAGGAGGGAGAAAAATTGTTGTTCTTAAACTCTGAGGATAGGACAAGAAGCAATGGGCTTAAATTGCAGCAAGGGAGGTTTAGGTTGGACATTAGGAAAAACTTCCTAACTGTCAGAGTGGTTAAGCACTGGAATAAATTGCCTAGGGAGGTTGTGGAATCTCCATCATTGGAGATTTTTAAGAGCAGATTAGACAAACACCTGTCAGGGATGGTCTAGATAATACTTAATCCTGTCTTGAGTGCAAGGGACTGGACTAGATGACCTCTCGAGGTCCCTTCCAGTCCTATGATTCTATGAGATCTGAAATACAATTTTACTGGTAAAAGATCAGCCAAATAAAGACACACACTTCTAATCTGAAAAGAAATCTAAACATGAGTTTCTACCAAAGGGCCCATTGAAGCCAGTGGGAGTTTTACCAACTATAATGGGATCAGGCCCAATATTGTATTTAGTAATGAAGACTGTAGAAACACTTAAAGGAAACCTTAACTGAAATATAAAAAAAAAATCATGTCAACTTAGAAAGACAAAACTAATAAAATGTGCAAAATAATCACTACATCAAATTATAAATAAAAATCTAAACCAATAAAATATTAAACATTAAAATATGTATAAAATTAACTTAATATTATATATTAAAACCTGTTTTCAATCTAATGGGCCAGTTTCTGCCCTAGTGTAAATCACTATAGATCCATTGACTTCATTTAGAATAATTAGCAATGAAGAAAGATGCTGCCCCTCCGTACAGAAGTTAGGGCAGCGGAAATGCATCTCACCACTGGAGCCAACTGTAAATTGGGTTTTCTTTCAAAGTTGTTATAAAGCAAAGTTTATTGGTTTTAAAGGTACGTGACAATATTCAACCCGCAGCTCAATTAACCAGCATGTTTTTAAAAATGAATTGACATTACTTTACAATAGCAACCATATCTCAGATTCCCCATTTACCCCAATAGTGAGATGAATTTCCTGCATAGGCTGGAGTATCTGAGCAAAGTGGAAGCCATTATTGCAGAAACAGGAATTCAGTAAACCACAGGGAGACATGTGTTCAACTCCTTGCTCCAATGAATATTTAAGGATTTAGACAAAGTGGAATAGCTTCAACAGGAGAGACTGAGCACAACCCACCCTACCATAGTCCATAGCCTAGTGGTTAGGATGCTCACCGGGAGAGGAAGATCTGAGTTTGTCACTACTCCAGAGTGGGGATTCAAACCTGGGTGTCTCACCTCCCAAGCAAGTGCCCTAACTACCAGGCTAAAGATGACTTGCATGTTTATTTTCTTTCTTTCTTTCTTTCTTTCCACTCATCCCTTCCTCTGAAGCTGGTTCCTGGCCAAAACTAATCATGTCAAATTTACGGATAGTGTCAGATCAGCTGAAACTCCATTTTTCAACAAATCAACTTTTTGTCCCAGAAAGTCTGTCCAGTTCTGTTAGCCTATCTGTAGGGTGCTGTGCATAGGAGATGATTAAAAATCAACAGTTACTCATGGGGCCCTGTTCTGGTCTCAGTTACCCAGGTGATTTCCATGAGAGATGCACCTGTGTAAATGAGAACAAAATTGGCGCACTAGAGGCAAATCCAGATACCGTCACCAGGCCAGGTACTGGTCAGATATATAGGGCAATGGGGGAGAGAATCCTCCCCACACCATTGTGGAGTGGCTCTGAAGCTGACATAGCCTTCACAGATCTGCCAGGTGGAGTGGAGGTATGTCAGGGCCTGCATAGCATTGCATCCCCTCCCTGTCTCCTGGTTCACCACTCCCTGCCCCATCCTGTGGGCTGCTATGTAGTGAGCTTGTGTGGAGCAGGGATCCTGACTTTTAGGAGGACTATGCAAGCAGGAGTTAAAAGAGGGTACTCCCTGCATGTTGATGCTAAGCAGGAATCTTTCTACCATGTCTTCTATTTTTTTGGTCTTGCAAGAAGAGCAGGGGTGTTGTTCTTAAATGCCCAAAAGGAACAAAGAATAAAGTCTAATGAAAAGCTGATGTGAATGGATTTCTATTTGTTACAGTTTGATGTAACAGCTTCACATGTACCAAGCACAATACAGTTCCTATCCTTTACATCTTATTTTAAAACTCTCTTCAGGTTTAATAGCTAAGATCATTTGATTTGTGCTTTGTTTTCCATACTGTCCCTTCAGGCTGGATGATAGATGCAGACAGTCGCCCCAAGTTTCGTGAGTTGATATCAGAATTCTCCAAAATGGCTCGAGACCCTCAGCGCTATCTTGTTATACAGGTATTGATCGGTTTGTTTTACCAGGAAACCAAGATGTCAAACGGTCACTTAGAAAGATGCCCAGGGGAAATAACAGCAAATATGAAATAATACACATGGTATGCTCACAGATGAGCAAGCTAAGGAGTTCAATGATTCCATGACCAAATCTCAAAAGAAACCGGACCACATGAACATCAACAATATAGTCTCATGCTACTTCTTTCAGTTAAAGAAAACTGTAACACTGATTGTTCTAGTCCATTTCCAAGTTGTTACAGTAAATACTTTAGCATATTACCATATTGCTTAAAAATAAAGAACAGAACAAATAATAAATATGGATATGAGGAACAGAAATGTGACTAAGAATGTCAGGTTACTTCATCTTTCATAGAAGCAAAGAAGTTACAGGAAAAGACCTGTTAGACCACTGAGTCCATTTCTCTGCCCAGGCAGGATTGTGCTCTTCAGAACATTTGCTAACATTTAATGTGGAAAGAAGAGCTACTTAGGAGAACAGCAGCAGTAGCAGCAGAAATCAGCTGCTTTGCTGTAGTGCAGGCAGGAGGGTGTCCAGCAAGCTGCTCTTACTGTGGTTTGGTTGACAGGGAGATGAAAGAATGCACTTGCCAAGCCCTACGGACTCCAAGTTTTATCGGACCTTGATGGAAGAGGAGGACATGGAGGACATTGTTGATGCAGACGAGTACCTCATTCCACACCAGGGATTTTTCAACAGCCCCGCCACATCCCGGACTCCCCTCTTGAGTTCGTTGGTATGATATTTCATCCATGTTCACACACCTAACTGTTTAGAATTAGTCATTTCCCAGGTCAGACAATATTTTTCTCTTTTTAAAATATCTTTTCTCTCTCTCTCTCTTTTGAAGAGTGCTACCAGCAGCAATTCAGCCACAACCTGCATTGATAGAAATGGGGTAAGTAAATGTGAGCAGCTACTGTTAGAAGTATCTCATCACTGTGTTAATGTTGTGAACTGAATTAAAGAATCAAGTCTTGATTTAGCAGAGATAGTGCCTCAATTTCATCACCAGATGTTGGCTTTCTCTTCCTCCCCACCCCTTTTTTTTCTGCACATACACATACCTGTACACACTAGCCTCTATGAAATAGTCTATTCTATACTCGATTTCTTAACCTGTACCTTTAACCTAGCAGAGATACCCCGTGAGGGATGACAGCTTTGTCCAGCGCTACAGTTCAGATCCAACTGGCATCATCTTGGAAGACAGCATAGATGATGGCTTCCTGCCTGCTCCAGGTGAGTACATCTGCTAGGTATCACCTGATCCTCAAGTTCATTCATTGATCAGCAACTTGGAATGCCATCGGCTTCTCTTTTAGATCTTTGAGGATTCTTGGTGATCTCTGGGTAATCATTTTCCTTCCCCTCCCTCAGCAAAGGATCCCTAAAGATCCCCACAATTTTTCGTCACTGGTCAATAAATAGGGGTGGGAAAATTGTGTAGAATTTTTCTTTTCATTTTTTTCCTAGATCTTTTCTGACAGCTTTTTGACCACATATCATTCACCATCACCACCAATCAGATTTCTACTGTTTGTTGTGGGTGCCTTATCAAGGTTTTTTTTTTCTTTTTTCTACCAATCAGACATTTCAGAAAGTCTCTTCTAAGAACTCTTTAGTCCTCTTCATTGTTTTTATTGTAGAAACTCTGCTTCTTGTTATTGCTGTTTTACTGCTTTCCAAACAGAAATATATTCAAGCAGAATGGATGGCACAATGAAATACACAGTGTTGCTAACCGCAGTCTCACATGTACTTGTATAGTAGTTCTTTGTAACCAGAACTGGTTGACTTAAAAGATCAGTAAGAGTGTTACAAGGATGTTTTCATAAAATGATATACTCGCAATGCTTTGTCCTCAAATAGTACAGCAGTTGAGTAAGGGAAAGAACCAGCATTGAGCATTGTAATAGTGGGATATGGGGTCTCAGTTACTGTTGGTCTTTTATTTATTTATTTATTGATTGATTGATTGCATTTCCATTGTCTTTAAGTATTTCTCCAGATATTTGGTTGCTCTCAGCTAAACTCCCTGGCTCAGATTTCAGAACACTCATGGGGATTTAGGCAAACACACTTCACTAAAAGCCATGGGAAATGTGTGGCTAAATTCCCTTGGCTGCTTTGAAAATCTGATTCCTTGAACCTTTGTTCAATGGAACTTCCTGCCTTTGGCTTAGTCTTGGAATCCTGAGAAAGATCCAAAAGACTTGTGGGCTGATGTGTGAAAAGATTGTTTCCACGTGATTAAAAATACACATCAGATCATTTAAAGGGCTGCATTAGTTACATATCTTTATTGCTTGCTTGCTTTCTTTTTAAATCTCAGAATATGTCAATCAGTCAATCCCCAAAAAACCATCGGCATCTGTAGAACAGAATCCAATCTACAACAACATCTCCCTCCCAGTAAACCCAAAGCCCTCTACAGCTTCAAGCTATCAGAATTCCCACAGCACAGCAGTGAACAACCCAGAGTATCTCAACGCAAGCCAGTCTCCTTTTGTCAAAACGGTTTTTGAGAGCTCCCCGTACTGGGACCAAACAGCCAATCACCAAATAAATCTGGACAATCCTGACTACCAACAGGACTACTTTCCTAAGGAAACTAAGGCTAATGGCATCTTTAAAGTTCCTGCAGCAGAAAATCCTGAATACTTAAGGGTAGCAGCACCAAAAAGTGAATACATTGAAGCCTCAGCATGACCACAGAAAAACTCTCTCTTCTTGCAGTAATACAAACTAAAATCCAGATGAACCACCTGGCTGCTGCAGGATCAAGCTATGAACTGACAGAAGAGCAATCACAATTCACTGACAGACACGCTTTTCCTTTCAAGCTGGTGGGCTGAATTCACCAAGCTCATTTTACTATATATTTGGGGCTTTTCCTTGTCCATCCACATACATAACTTAGGCACATACCATACACATGCATGCATGTTGGACTAGAGCAAGAACTTCCTGCAGATAAGAAATTGCAGATGCATTCCTTTTGTTTTCAAATGGTAGCATTATAAAAAGCCATTTTGGGATTAACTGTAAGAATTTCTTTCTACAATGCATATTTTTATAAACATTTCTAATGGAATTTTTGGATCTTTTACAAGATGAGACGCTTGCTTGTTGTACTGTTATGTGACTCTCGGACCACGAGGAAAAAAAAGAAGCAATACATTATTAAATCCCCTGAGAAGAGGTGGTTGTTTTTTTTCAAACTCTTGAAAGTTGAATAGCTATTCCAAATTATTGGATCTTAAATATTGACTTTATTTACTGTACTGGTACAAAGAGGAAAAAAATGAGTCAGAGAGAAGTGTGGAGATTCTGCTTGATGAAGTAGTTTTTAAAATGGAACAGGTTGGTGAAATTTTATAACCCACAGTGTATTTAGCACAAGGACTGGATGGCAGCACACATTACTTTACTGACCACTACTGTTGGAGACCAGCAGGAAGAACTCAGCACACAGAAGAGTTGTTTGTAAATGTTTATAAAGTGCTCACAAGTCTGTTTTCTGTATGTTGAATGCAAACCTTTCTTTTTTCCATTCCATTGGTTAGCTCTAGATTTGTCAAATTACATTTTTAACAAATTTTTTAAAGATGTTGCTATGACTGAAAAATGAAGTGTCGGTTCCCTTTGTCTCAATCTCATTTGGACAAACTTTCCATAAAGAGCAAGGAAATGCAAAAGGTGTTAATTGGGTTATTTGTGAGAGAACTGGTGATCAGAGTGCAACTACACTAAATTAAACTTGGCTAAGACAAAAAATGCAACCCAAGGAAATGAGATTTTGTTGGTTTTTTTTAAAATAGCTCAGTCAAAAAACTTTTTTCCTGTATAAAAATTGCAAAGAAAAGGGGGGGGGGAAATACATCAATATACTCTGTTAAACTTGTGGCAGAATATTGCCAATTGCTGTATTACTGTGCGGGAATCCGTTGTCTCTTACACGACTACAGCTGCTGTGTTAGGGTGGTCTCTTTATGCTAGGTATAAAGAAAATACAGTGATAATGAATCAAAGAGGAAAAAGAATAGTCGGAAGTGTTTGAATGCAATTGCTTAGTTTACTCTTCTGAAATCGGGGACTGGGAATGCCACAGGCTTCTTTGAAGTCCAAGCCTGGTTGTCTAATTGTCACAGTGGAATAGGCCAAATCAATATTTGGTTTAATAATAAATATACAATATATCTATTGTACATAAAACCATTGTAGCACAAAAAGTTACAGAGATTGGTTCTCTTTAAGTTGTGTGTAGTTTTTAAAACTCCTGAAGTTCTTTTAATACCTTTTGTTAACATTTTTGCTGTCTTCTTTGAAAGGAGTAGGGAAAAAATAGTTAAAGCATTACAAAGAGTAATAGTAATATGGAGGCATTCCTCCACTGTCTTGCTGGAAAGAATATTTTAGCCAAATAGTTGGATCTGAAGCCAGATGTGAAGCAAGCGATTTGCATGCTAAGATCCATAATTAATAGTTAATCATTGGAAAATTACTTGAGATGACATAAAAACTGTAACAGAAAATATGTAACATGTATACTTGAGACATCAATGCAACCTATAGAATCAGGGAATGGTCAAATTTCACTCCTCCTCTGCGATGTTTGGAATACCTCAATGTAAATTCCAGTTGAAATATTGCATTTGAGTCCAGGATCAGGCCCAAAGCCCTTAAAATGTTGTCATGGCAGGTTTGTTTTGTTGGCTTTTTGGGGGGGGAGGGGTGAAGACTGACTGTGTAAAATCTCTCATGTTAGATCAATGTAATGCAGACTGTCATTGAAAACCAGTACACGTATAATAATGTGTCTCTAACAGTACAGAGTCTGGAGCTGGAGTGCAAAGGTGATCAATTTATTGTTATCCTCTTTGGGCACATCTCACTCACAATGATTGGAGCCCAGCCACAGCCTTACAGGGAATATGTAACAACTTGTATTATTTCCTTGTAACTAAAACATTGAAAAAAATTCTGCTCTCAAGTACAGTTTACCCCAGATCTATACTTGTGTACCTGAGAGCAAAATTTTAATGCCATGTTCAAAATGCGCCAGACACACACACGCTCACATAGACACACACAGTCATTTTAACAATCTTTTTATCTTTTTTCCCCCATTAACAAGCTCACATGGGGATTGTATGTTTGTCAGACGACTTTCCAACAGACGTCATGGATCATTTACTAAGTCTACTACTCAAAGCAATACAGTACAATACAGTACTACATCTTTTCCTACAGTCTTGCCAATGTTATTCCCAAAATGTTTCAGTGACATTTTTAGCTTTAAAAGTGTTTATTAAAAAAAAAAAAAAAAAACACTAAGTTACCAGCATTATGTAGCATGGAAACTATTTAATACAGATTAACCTCTCTACATTTTTTAAATGGTTCCTGGAGGATTTTGTAACATGACCACCACGAAAGCCACTGAGTGTCACGCAGCTATATCCTTTAAGAGTGTTTAAGAAATCTAAGATTGAGTTCTCTTTTTTTATTTATTGTTTAATAGAAAACATAGCAGAGAGAATATAGGAGCCAGCTTCTGATGCAAGATTGTCTGTAATTTATGAACTATCCTAATTTATGTAGTACAGACTCTAGGTTTATGAACTAACAATATTTTTAAATAATTCTGATAAATGTGTCATGACTTCCTAATAGGCAGCCCTAAGTTATTCAAACACCAGCAGAAAAGAAGGGCAATGAGCACATTAGCATATCAGCTCAGCTTCATTGTATCAAACCATTTCAATGCATTTAAAATAAGTAAATGTGTGGTTTAAATGATCTGATTTTTTTTACTGGAGCACACAAATTGTGCAGCAGCAAAGATTCCTCTTTGTATTGTAGCGATCTAAACGAATCCATGGGAGTTATGTGTCACTTTCACCTTTGTTGTGGAATCCTGATAAGCTGCTGTTATACTGTATCCAGGACTATAACCCTTCTCCTTCTGCATCTCAGGCAATTTAGTCAGGCCTCTCTATAGCTGAGATAAAGGTGAACCATCTCAGCTGGTAGTAGTCTAAAGTCCCTTATCCTTTCTGTGGGCAAGTCACTAGAGGGCAACAGTGAGCATATGCGCCTGTACACAGGCATAAAGGCAATGATAAATTACACTTCAAGATCTCTTACAGATCACCTCCTCTAGAGTGTGCTAGATTTCAGAATAAATCGTACAGTTTCATATGATGACTATGAAACAGCTGTGTGTCACCACTCAGTGATCTACAATAAAACAATCAAACAAACCTAAGTGGCCAGTGAAGTATCACAAAGCCCATGTAGCTTTATCTGTCCATAACCAATTTGCTAGAAGATTTATGAATCTAGCCCCAGGATCCAACTGATATGAAAAAGACTGTAGGTATAACTGAGCAATATTTCACTGGTATCCAAGTTGCTCACTGGTTTTTGTCAAACGAGGGTATTAGTTGCTGTGTTGGAATGGGATTTCGTGGTTTTTGTATTATAGAGATGGTCTGTATAACAAGAAAAGGTTTTTTATTATATTTAAAGTGTGATTACAGATGTATTGCTATATAAATTGTTACAGCATTAGAGTAGAACCTAATTATAACGTAGACTATATATATATATATATATCATTTTTCCTGGGCATTCAGAGTGGTCTCCATTATAAAGTGGTCAGAGCTCCTCCAGTTTAAAACTAGGAGAGTAGCTAAAGGAGAATGTTCTTGCAATATCTGAGCAAAACGCAGATTCTCATTTTGAGTAGTTTGCAAGGAAATTAAAATTGCAAGTTGATTAATAATAAAGCAGCACCAATTATGCCATTATGATTAAGAGTCTATAGTCAGGTCCATTATAAAAGAGTTTCCCTAAATACTAATACATGATAGACCAGAACCATTTTAAAGGGTGGTCTATCAGGAGTTGTGTGCATAAAATGTCTTTTTAAAAAATATGCCTGAATAGAGAGAGACCTACCAGAGCACAACAGCTTTTAAAGGATCATAGACTCTCACATGGGAAAGAGTTTTAAAATATTGCCTCTAATTTCTCACATAAAGAGGAATGACTCTGAACAGCATTGTGTGTACTTACCATACCACAATCACTAGCTTAGCAACTAATATGAAATTAATGTTAAAATGCTATTTTTAAACACTACATTTCAACATCATAAAGGTAAACTGCAAAATACCGGAAAAAACAAGGTTTAAGTCAGAATTTTCAAGTTCATTTGATGTTTTTCAGTGTTCTGTGTACAGTGCAAAAAGAACAGGAGTACAGACTAACACGGCTGCTACTCTGAAACCTGTGTACAGTGCAGTGTACTATAGCTCACTTGGCTGTAAATTGTTTTGTTTTGCACTGGGAAGGAGCTGGCTTGGGAAATGGTGAAAATGTTTCAATATATCATAAAAAGTAAATTTTCTGCAGGGTCCGATGCCCTTGTCTCACTTCCAAGTGAAGCGAAATAACCTGATGAATTTCTTTGGTCAGAGCACTTAGGAATACATGGCGCTCCTCAAGTTTTTTTAATCTTTAAGGTTGATTTGCTGCTCCTTCCTATCCCATTCAGCTGATCTTTAGGGCCCTGAAGTGATAGATAGCATTGCATTTCCTCTGAAAGGAAACAGGCCTGCATGGGATGGGGCGGCTGTAGGCAGAATTATATAGAGGGACCATAGCCAGGGAATCTACACACAATACAGATCCACTGGCCCAAAATTTTCTTAGAGGGGAAGGCACAGCAGTCATTGCCTACTACTTCAGCTCATGATGATAGCAGCAATTATGAGGGGCTAAGCAGGCGCCCTATGCCCTACCTGCTGATTGGGAGGAAAATCCTCTCAACTTCCACATAGGTTTGGGTGTTGTTGTTTTTTGTTTGGTTGGGGGGGGGGGTTGTTTTGTTTTGGGGGGTTTTTTGGTGCAAAACCCATTTACTCAGGCTTTGTGCTACAAATGTGAATTTTATCCTGTGCACAGAAGATCAAGTATGTGTATTCCAGATCGAATTTAACAGGACCACAGGACTTCAAATGATTCAAGCGCTTCATACTGAGAAGTCCATGAGGTGTCCTCAGTCTGTCTGGTGATGAATAACTGAATGTCAATGAGACACTTTGCATTTCCTGACAAGCATTCATTTTTCAGGTTAGAAGTTTAACATCTACTATAGTCCACAAGCTGCTACCTCTTCACTGCCTGCTGGTAAAATTGCCCTAGCTTTTTTTTTTTTTTTTTTTTTGGGAACACATTTCTCTGTGAGAAAACACTTTAGTCAGGACAAAGTGAGAAGATGTATCTCTTTGTATCCCCCCTTCCTGAAGAAAATGTACAGTAATGAAATTTTAAACTCTGTATAGTTATACTGCCAAGCGGGACACTTCACCCGAGTGTTTTGTAATGTTGTTGTTAAATCACCACTAAACCGGATTTTTATATTGAAATCCCATTTTTTTAGCTTTGCTTTCCCAATACGTTTTGTTTCTTCTCTGCTCTAACATATGCCTTTTAAAAGACTTTTTTTTAAAAATAAAATAAAATAAAATAAGGAAAAAAGATTTATCAAAAAGAAAAACAAGACACCTTTACGTAACTTTTTAAATGGTTTGCTTTAGGACCAAAGAGAGTGTGTCTTATTTTCTTGCTTTAAAGTAATAAATCAAAATGCCAATTGATCACCACTTCCACAGTTTCTTATTTTTTGGGGGGGGGGGAAATCATTGCCCCCTAATCCTGCAAAAGGATCTGCACTGAGCCCCACTGAAGTCCTCTTCATGAGAACAAGGATCTGCCCACAGAGATCCAACTGGAGCCATGCATAGCACATGGGCCAAATCTGATGTCTTTATTCAATTTTGATTTGTGATCTGCTCAGTCAAAACTCTCGTTAAATTAAGGGGAGTTTGGACCAAATAGGGACTGACTGAAAACTGAACAAGGACTTCAGGTTTTGGAAGTGTCAGAAAAAAAAATTGAGTGGAAAATAATGAAGTGACTGGATCACTGCTTTTCATCTGGGGAAGGTTGTAGGCAGATAAGACTGCCACTTTGCAAGCATGTTTTTGATTACATTGTTTCTTTCAAGATGGGGTGCGAGCTAAAAGCATGAGATTTTCATGACGCACTTCTGTCTCCCTGCCAGACGTTCTGTCTGCTTTGAACACTGCACAGGTTTCCAGGGCACCAGTATTTCCTTAAAATGTATGGACTGGGAATTATGGTCATAATTTCCAATTAATGTTAATGGGAATTAAGGTAATTTTGAGAGAAGGATGTAATATTCTTCAGGTATAACACAGTTAAGAGTGAACGCATAGCAAACATTCAGTAGTGTTAAAGTCAAGGAAAGGGATTCTTTAAGAATGAATGAAACAATCTGGAACATGGCTGTCAAAAACCACATGATGCATTGAGCCAAACCCCGGTCCCAACAAAGTCAGTGGCAAAATGCCTGAAGCGAGGATTTTGGTCCTTTATGTTCTGCCATATATATATGTAGCCCCCCCTCCCCACCTCATTGTTACCTCAGAGTAATTCATCCTCTTTATAAACAAGCTGAAAAATCAAAAACCCCAGCTCTGAACCTAACCAATAGCTTTATGAGGGATTTGTCCATATGTAGGTGATACGGTACATGTTCTTAGCCCTCCCAGTGGTCCTGGAGCTTTTTCCAAAACATCCTTCTAATATCTTAGAATCTATCTGAAAGGTGGGGGTTTTGAAAAGCCATTGTTGGCCAAATTCTGCTCCTACTCCATTCACTGGGAGTTTCATCATTGATTTCAGTGGGAGCAGAGTGAGGCTAATATTGAGTACTTTGGAAAATCCCTCTCGCTATGCATAGGGATCCAACGGCTCCAGTGCCCATTTTAGGCTTCTTGGTAATGATGCGATCAACTGGGAGTAATATCTTGGTTATAGTAAACTATCAAGCAATATATCCATAGAGAGAGT
Source organism: Terrapene triunguis (assembly GCF_002925995.2). Lineage (NCBI taxonomy): Eukaryota > Metazoa > Chordata > Testudines > Emydidae > Terrapene > Terrapene triunguis. The sequence continues at coordinate 3,859,503 of NW_020664530.1, read as the reverse complement.
ACCTTTTAGCATTGTAAAGTTAATCAACTATGAAAGCACTATTTGTACAAATAAGAAATGCTGTCTTTTATACAGTTGCATGATTTATACTATTGATCAAAGATTGTTTGTATATTGAGTGATAAAAATAAGGTGTATAATTCTTTCTTGTTTTTAATTTTTGGAGAACATTTATTGTAATATACTGTATTGTGTTTGTGGGGGTGAATAAGTCAGGTTGGCTGGTTTGTAGGGTGAATAGCCATGGAAGAGCTAATGTTAAAAGTCTTTTATTGAGAGATTTTGAAAAGCTGTCACTATGGGGATTTAACCAGAGCTTACTGAGCTTAATAACAAGGCACCTTTCCTCTCGCTAGTACATTTATGCTGCCCTCATGCCCAGTGTTCACTATTGGAGTTTCATAGTGCACTATGATACAACTAACAGGTTTGGCCATTGCAGCTGCTGTTTACCGAGGTGCTAGGGAAACGCACTCTTTGAAATGCACAGCGATGGCTCTCCTTCATTTTTACCACAAATATAGCAACCAACTCAAAGCAAACCCTCAAGCTCAAATCCACAGGAGATTTTGCTTTTGAGGCCCACGCTATTGCCCATTTATAAACTGTATGCTATTTTAAAAAGTCCCTTCTTAAACTTCTCTCTCCATCAGCATTAACAAAGCAAGAATCCGTGGTAAGGGGATATAGATACATAAAATAAAACTAAACTAAAAATTCACAAAAGACTTCAGTATGTAAGGGGGGGAAATGACACCACAAAAATGCCTGGAAAAATAAATAAATAAAACTTACAACCCCCCGACTCCAAGCAACAGACTAAATAGTCATATGAAAAAAAGCAAACAATGAAATCTAGTTTTAATACATTCAGACGAACAACATGGAAGCATGAATGAGTAGGGTTGCAGAGAAGGGGAAACCATATCAGTGAGGGTCATACCAGATGTAGGGTATTAATCCAAATGGTGGAACTCTCCGTTGAATTAAATGGGAGTTGCATACAAGGGTCAAGGGAAGCACATAGTCCTAAATGTAATGGAGATTTCTATAGGGTATGTAGAAGAGAGAGAAAAGTTAGCCTGGGCTTCCTCTAGGAGTAAAATACATTGTGTAGCTGAGATGGTAAAAGGTCAGAGGAGTTGGAACTGGATACATGAAGCACAAGATCAGTCTGGATAAGTCCCCATTATACTCATTTGTAAATTAGTAATTTTTTCTTTAGAGATGAACTTTGTACACCGAGAAAAAGCTACTCCAGCACCTTTCGCCCAGCCCCTTTCATTACATAAGCTGCATGCTGAACCACCTTGACTTATTTTATGCAGAAAATTATGTAGTCTTAAAATTCATATAACTGGTTCTCAGAAATGTCTAATGTATATTAATGCATGATATTTTTATTTTAATAAAAGTAATGAAATATGACTTTGCTATTTTGTAGTACTTTGTTCTTTCTAGAGATTAGAGCACTGCAAATCTGCAGATATCACAGATATCTGCGAACCATGTTTGCGGATCGGTTGCGGATACAAATTTTGTGTCCATGCAGGGCTCTAGAGATGAGCAAGTCCAGCTTGGGTTTCTTAATATACTCCAATTTCCTTCCCAGGTTATAATAATGCTTTGCACTTCTATAGTACTTTTCATACGAGGATCACCACACAATTTACAAACACTAATTTGCAGTACTGTAGCCATGTTGGTCCTAGGGTATCAGAGAGACAAAGTGGGTGAGCTCATGTCTTTTATTGAACCAACTTCTCTTGGTGAAAGAGACAAGTTCTTGAGCGTACACAGAACACTTTATTGATACTTATCAGAGACCTGAAGAAGAGCTCTGTGTAAGCTCAAAAGCTTGTCTCTTTCACCAACAGAAGTTGGTCCAACAAAATATATTACCTCACCCACTTTGTCTGTCTAAATACTAATTTAGGCTCACAACTTCCCTATAAAGCAGGAAATAGCATTATTATCCATATTTGACCAGTGGGAAAAGCCAGGCACAAAGAAGTTTTATGATTTGCCCGAAATCCAACAGAAAGTCTGTAGGAAAGCTGGGAATACAACCCACAGCCAAGATCTTCAAAAACAGAAGCCTAAAGTTAGGGTCCTAAATCCATAATAGTGCAACTAAGTTAAAGGCCTGATATTCAAAGGTGCTGAGCACCCATAGGTTTCCACTGACCTCAGTGATAGCAACATCAATGACAATCTAAAGGGTGATACTAGCACTCCCTTTATTGAAAGGGGATAAAGGGATTAGAGGGTCTGATTTATGAAGACAGGGCAAAGGAAGTTAATATGTAAAGGTGGCAAAGGGGTATATGACTGAGTTACAAATACTTGAGAATAGAAACATAAAAGGAGAGGGTTTGGTTATGGCCATAGAGGGTATGTCTACACTTTGAGTGTGGTGTGTAATTCCCAGCTCAAGGAGTCATACCTGTGCTAGCTCTAATCAAGGTAATGTGCTAAAAATAGAGCATAACCATGGGGGGAGGGGAGGGTGAGCAGAGGGAGGGGCTAGCTGCCCTGAGTATGTGCCCAGAGTAATGATTGAAATGCAACAAGGGGAAATTGAAGTTAGCTTATAGGAAAATATTTCTAAAAGTTAATTATTCTGTTAGAAAAATATGAATTTGCCAAGGGAGGCCACTGAGGGAACACACTGCAGAGTCCAAAGCAGACTTGATAAAACAGTGGCCGATAGCATAGAGGCTGATCCAGCACTAGATCACCCTACATGATCCCCATAGCCTGTTCCAACTTTGGGCCCAAGCTATTGTTGAGCTGTGACTTTGCCTCATGTATTATTTTAAGCTTGCTTTAAGTCCAACGACACCACTGGCATATAATACTGATAAGTGTGTAATGCTTCTTAAGCTGAAACACAAGAGGGCAAGTACGTAATTCCTATGATTGGGTTATTAGGCTTTGCTATGATTAAAGGCCTATTGTATTAGTGTAAGCCTTGTGGAGGTCGTCATGCTAAAGGCTGGTTTTAGCTAAAAGGATTGCAGGCCCAAAAAGCTAACTCTAGATTATAAATTCTGCACTTTTCAGTCTGAGACACAAATGAGAGACCACAAAAGATACAGTGCACTGCAAGATTCTCCGGGGATGGCTTTAGCAAGCTGGTAACTAGGCAGTTAGACTGCAATAAAATATAGACATTAAGACATAAGTGATGTAGGTTATTAATATTAATAAGTATAGGTGTGATTATGGACACCTAGAATGCCATATATGGATGATAGGCAAGTAGCAATCTTGTTTTGGTCATGGAACCTGGTCAAATATGGCTGGGTATCCAAGAAGTTACATAAAAGTTGGGTATAAAATCCTCATAACTGTTTCCTAGTTTTTTGTGTGCTCTCAGGTCTCCGCTGGGTCTGTGGCTTTCTGAGGCACTCCCCTAACATTGCATTCTTCTCTTTATGTCTTCTAAGTGTTGAAAGTATGCGATGAAACCTTATTGGCTTAAAGCTCGAGCTGAATTTATATCTTGGTGCTGTGTTATTAGAAGTGGCATTATATGGGGTTATTTTAATGTAAGGGGCTAATTGAATATATCTGTCTCACTCACAAATCGCACCAACCCCCTAATGAAAGAGAAGTATTCATCAGGGAAACTTCTGTGTAGCCCACTTTGGGCAAGAACCTGCAATGAGTTGATAAAAGCATGTGTATGATTATTTATAAACATCAGACGTGTATAGTTTCATTATTGACTGACCTACACTATAAAATTTGGCTCTTCTGATCTTGATGGTACCAAAATTTGGAGGTGTCCATGTCAGGAATTTGGGTCTGAACCATCTCTCCTTTTAGCCAACTGTACAATTACTTTAGCCCTGTTAGCAACCGCATAGATGTAATGGTGGCCAGTTAGGTACATGCTTGTGATAAGGATTTAAATCTTTCCCACAAAATATACGTAAGTAAAATACAATTTAGGGGCTATATGTCTCAATATTTGGATCTTAATGCATGTTCCCTCTGCTTCCCTTTGCATTGTTCTCTACTTCCTGGCATATTATGGAAGTTATTAATTCCTCACAGGTGATTCTCTATAACTTCACAATTAGGCAAGCAACTATAAATCTTCCTAACCTTTTTTGCCAACTCAGGAACGAACCTAACCACCCCCATCACAAGGAAAATACATATGCAATTCTATATGCGGAAAGGCTTTCAGCTGTGGTTCCAAAATTGTGAGATGAGACTGGTAATGAGGTAGGGACTTGGCCACGTATTTGTGTAGGAATACACGACTATACACTAGATAATTCAACAATTGCTCATTGTAATTCATGAAAGGAAACTTCTCTCCATGCAGTAGGTTCTGTATGCCACGTGCTTTGCATTAGAGCCATCTCAGTCGTGTCACAGGCCAACAAAAATCATAATGCAGTGATGAAAGAGGGTAATGGCATATCATGCCAGAGGGAGAGACTTCAGTGACGCGTTTTTGGCATTGAAAACCCTGCTGGAATGAGATGTCTGGGTCAGCTAGATGGGCCAGGCCATTAATATTCTAGTGTGGTGTTAGCTCCAGCTGAGGCTGCTGAATTGGAGCGAGTTTGGTCATGGTTTTTATAATGTCATCAACCAGGGCCGGGGGGAAGCATTTGTGGGAGGGCAGGGTTCTTGCCTTGCTGAGATTACAGAGGCAGGGCATTCTGCTCATTGAGGATTCAATACTGCAAGGGGCTGAGTATCAGCACGTATGCACATGCTTAACTATAGGCTTAAATGATTAGCTGGATCAGGCCCAAAGTGCTCAGCACCTTGTGGGATTCAGCCCATATTGGTCAACAGTTGCCAAATGCATCAACCTTTTCACAAAACAAGTTTAAACCCCTAAAACTCATGGTGTATATCACATTCCTTGACAAGCAAGGGGGTGTTTGGTTTGGTTTTAAAACTGTGTAGAGGAAAATATGTTCAAATAAATGTTTGGGGGGGAAAATGAAGTATGAAATTGATCAGTTACACTGCTCCAGTACAAATCAAAGGCCCAGTCCTGCAGCTGCAGGATCAGGCCCTAATGATTGAATTGAGTTACAGAGTAAGGCTCCCCTGCCCCAGTCCTGCAGCTGTGTGAGGGTGGGCTTCAGTGGGGCTCCATGAAGGGAGTCCACTGAAACCCAGCCATAAGGATACAGGTGCAGGACTGATGCCGTAGACCCCATGTAGTGTGGTGGACTGGCCCACCCCAGACACAAAGGAAGAGGGTGGCTCCACCCCCACGTGGGCAGAGCCCTACCCCCTATCTCTGCCCCCAGAAGCCAAGGGGCAGGGCTGGAAGTATAAAGGCGGGACCCAGAAGCTCACTGGGGGCCCAGCCACTGGAGGGGACGGGCGCTTCCCCTGAACTCTCGTGCTGGGAGGTGGCCGCAGGCCCTCAGAGTGCAGACGACTGGCCAGGACTGCCTGGACCCTGGACTGACCTGACCCCGGGGGAAGCAGACAACTGGCCCGGACAACCAGCTGGCGCAACCCCGGCAGAGCTTCTGCTGGCAACTGAGGCCCCGGCCGATCAACTTATTTCACCGGACCAGCAGGTGCCCTTGGAGGGGGAGTGTGGAAATGGGGTAGTAGACCCCTGTTTGGCTGCAACGCTGGCATAGGGTGAGTCAGCATGTTGCGGCTTGGATTCCCGCTGACGTGGTGGCAGACCTCTCCGCCATCCTTACGGCCCTGGGCTGGGACACAGTGGAGTGGGAGGGCCTGCGTCCCCCCTGCCATCCAAGTCTCCCCCTCCCTCAGGCTAGCTGAACGAAAGCCTGAGTTAACTGACTTTGGTTGCAGGCCCAGGCTGAGTGACTTTGTTTCCCACCCAGCTCTGAACCAGAGCCTGGGCTCATTAACTGTCTGCAGCCCCACCTGAGTACAGGTTGGAGCTGAGAGACTTTGTTTATTGCCCCGCTCTGAACCAGAGCCTAGGCTGATTGACTATTTGCAGCTCCACCTGAGTACAGGCTTGAGCCATACTTTGACAGGTCTCGCTGATTCCCACCCCGCCCCCCACATGTGGACTGGCCCTCCCTGGACCCAAGTGGCGAGGTACCCCGCCTTCAACCGACTACACCCCAGTTGTGGATCCGAACTTTCCCAATGTTGGGACGGGGGAGCGGGTTGGCTCTTGGGTTTTGGTTTAGACTAGTCTTCAGGGGACTAGAATCCAGCCTTAAAGATTCACTTAGCACACACGCTGTCAATGCAGAAAGCCCTGTGTTTTAAAATTAATTTTTAAATGGGAGCATAAAGTCTTATTGATTGCTCAAAGCAGTGTAGCTAGTTGAAAAAATGAAAGCAACTTGTAGGGTTTTAGCACACCTTAACATGGTATGATTTAAAAAGATATATAAAATGTTGCACACTGATGGCCCATAATGCAGAGCAGGGTCTTTGCTCATGTTCTGCATAACAAGTGAAATAAAGGCTTTAAAAACAGTTTCTGTATACACAGTAACCTGTAATTCCTGACAGCCTTTAGGCCCCAATTCCCCACTGTGTTACTCTAGTTGCTGGTGTACTCCTATAATTCATGTAAGTGTCTATGACTAGCGCTCCTAGGTGCTATGGTAACACTAATAATAAGTGTAACGTCATTGACTTTTAACTTCAAAGGAGTTACATCAATGTAAAGCTGGATCAATGTAGTGATGAATCAGTCTCATAAGTTGCAGTCCTCCTACTTTTGCTTAATATAGTAAGCAGACTATATAACATTATTTTTATACTGTAATTTTGGAGTGATTTTGACAGTGATATGTGCATTAAAGTTTCACAACAGTAAGAATGGACTCGTTTGTCTCTGGCACACTTAGATAGGTACTGACGATTGTATGGGTGACTTTCATTCTTGTTTCACAGCTAACATTTAAAAAAAATGATGCTTGAACTAAAATACCGCCATGTAAATGCATAAACTACACTTGAAGTACTGAATAAGCTGCAAACTGGCGTGGTCCCATTGACTTCTTTGGCGCTACACCAGTATATACAAGGTGGAGATATCTAGCCCTAGGGTTTTAATAATGTAACTGTCAAATGCAGTGGAATTCAGAGTTCTCTCATGCCCCTGTGGATGCTGATAGCACTGCAAGTACTGTGGTATGTGACATCCCACATTGATCTTGGAGACCAAAAATACCCAGTGGAATGGAGCAAGTTGAATCCAGAGGACGTAACCAGGAAACAGTTCTTACCAGTGTGATTGAAAACATCTTTCAGACAAACAGATCTCCTGCAGGCAGCACCTGAATGGAAGAGGAGTAGCAATTAGTAAGATCCAACCAAGTGATTCATTAAGAAGGGGTGGGCAACCTATAGAATTCTATATATGGTTTAATATGTGTGTAATACATATATTACAGTACTTAGTGACAATATCGTTTTAAAAATTATTTTAGATTTATGTGTTTGTAGGAGAGTTTTTAGAGAACTTTAATAGAAAGGCTAATAGTGCCCTCTCTTGGAGGAAAAATATATATATAATTAGTATGTTCAAAATAGAACCTTTGATTACGTTAATATAGATACAAAGGAGGAAATCCTGGTCCCATTCTCAGAGCTAATAATATAACCTTCTTTTACAAATATTTTCCATACAAGTCAAGTTTTTCCTTTCTCCGCTGTCAGTTTGCTAAACTCGCTGCTGCGCCTCGGACTTTAAAATGAACTCACAGAGTTAATTAATCTCTCTTGGCTCATCTCTCTCTCCCATCCTACACTGCTTTCTCCCCACTTCTGCCCTCTCTTTGTTATAAAAGTTAGATGTTACAGTCGTTACAGAAACCCCTGTCACAGGAAGAAACGGAGAAACAGAAAAAAACATAGAACTCATCAAAATACTTCAGGTGGTAACTTTACTTTAAATAAATCTGGTAAATTAATTATTTTAACCCTTCAGGAATGCAATAGCTAATGGGACTTTTAATTTTCTTGAAGATATGGTTGCCAAGCAACAGAAATGATAACTCTGCTTCTAATCCTAGCCACTAGTATGTGAAACATGGGTTTTCCTTGTTCCCTTACAGTAGTATCCTTAAATGTAAAAGTAACATAAAGTAATGGAAACTGCATTAAATTAACTAAATTAATACAACAAAGTAGGCAAATAACCTAACAGGAATTTTTAATCAAGTCGTATTAAAAGTTTTAAACAAAAAAGTCATATCTTGCCTAACTAAATGTTTAACCCTGTGCTTTACCTTTTCATTTTCCAAAATGCATGGCCTTACCGCCTTATCTTGTATAGTAATGTACAATTCTGGTACCATTTGTCTTCAATTGTAAGTTTGTCATGTATGTTGTCCTGTGTTGTGTGTCACGTGACTAATTTTTATTTTGTTGCCATAAAAGCCAATTTGATATATAAAATACCTTTTTGATATAAGGGGTACCACACTATTTTAATATTATAGCTGGGTTATAGCCATCATAATGCCAATTAATATGTTGCAAAGCTCAAAAAGGCCTCAGTTATAAATATTTGAACATATATTTCTGCCTCAACAAACAATGCACTTGCAAAGAAAGGCTTTTCTTTTAATACTCAAAGGCTTTTTGTTCAAAGCAAAAAAACTCTAGGGTGAAAACAACATTAATGCAAAGGTAATATTCACAAAATGTCATAATTAATTTTGGGGGGATTTGGATAAACTTATTAGTGTCTTCATTAAATATTAAAATATAGTTGTGAGTGTTGTCACAAAAAATGTTAAAATATAACAATATATACTATGTCTGATTATGTTGCAAAATGTTAAAGCTAACCAAACAATTTCAATAGATTTCCACTTTGTCTCCCAAACACAATCAAATGTCATGAAAGTTTAATAGCCTCAAAGTGTTTGCACTTTCCTACACATATATTTTGTTTTATATTTTTAACCTGCTGGGTGTTTGGGGTGGTTTTTTTTTTGTTTTTTTTTTAGCAAATAACTGGGTCTGTCTTTTCTTTTTTCACAGAAGAAAGATCCATCTCAGGATCATGGTACCACTAAAAACAGAAGTTATTTTTCATTAATGACAGCTTGTATAAAGACATATGTTGTCTCCTATTGCAAACAATACATATTAGTTTGTTTTCCCCACTGTTTGCCTATGAAACATTATTTTTCCCCCTCAAAACTGTTTGGCAATTATTACGATACAGATGTGCTAAGATTTTGAGTGTTTCATGTTTTGTTACCAACAAAAAAGTCAACAGGTGTTCGTTGTGGGAGCCTTAATGCAGCAAGGTACTTAAGCACATGCCTAACTTTAAGTACATGTGAGTAGTTCCATTAGGAAAATTTTTGAAAAATGTCTAAGTACTTAGATTGTAGGTTCTTTGGGGTAGAGACTGTCTTTTTGTTCTGCGTTTGTACAGCACCTAGCACAATAGGGTCTTGATCCAAGGCTGGGGCTCTTGGATACTACCATAATGTAAATAATAATACTATAATAAGTGATTGAGGAGCCTAAGTTCAACTGAAAGTCACTTAAGCACTTTTGACATTTTTCCTATTGACTTCAATGGGACTACTCACACATGCTTAAAATTAGACACATGCTTAGTTGAATTGGGGCCTGGAAATTTTTATTCATCTACCTCTTTATGTACAGAGATTCTTTGAGAAAGACACATCTTTTTATTCAGACATGCTGAAGGACTGTTGTAGTACTCCAATATCAGATAGCAGCATAAAAATGATGACAGATTAGTTGCCCATTGACTGCCACTGTAAGAATGTAAGCAGTGCACAGATCTTGTGCTGGCCCTCCACACTGGGCCTAGTTACAGCATGAAATATCTTTTGAAATGTGGTTCAAGGTCTTTTCAGTATGAGCTAGAACATAGATTTAATCCTAACTCTTGATTTGTGCACATACTGAAATGGAAAACTATTGGGGTGACAAAGGAATATCATCTCTCCAGAAATCAAATGTTATATAAGAATTTAAGAGCAGGCATCCTGGGTCAGACCAAAGGTCCATCTAGCCCAGTATCCTGTCTTCCGATAGTGGCCAATGCCAGGTGCCCAGAGGGAATGAACAGAACAGGTAATCATCAAGTGATCCATCCCCTGTCACCCATTCCCAGCTTCTGGCAAACAGAGGCTAAGGACACCATCCCTGCCCATCCTGGCTAATAGCCATTGATGGACGTATCTAGTTCTTTTTTGAATCCTGTTATAGTCTTGGCCTTCATAACATCCTCTGGCAAAGAGTTCCACAGGTTGACTATGCATTGTGTGAAAAAATACTTCCTTTTGTTTGCTTTAAACCTGCTGCCTATTAATTTCATTTGGTGATCCCTAATTCTTGTGTTATGAGAAGGAGTAAATTACACTTCCTTATTTACTTTCTCCACACCAGTCATGATTTTATAGACCTCTATCATATCCCCCGTTAGTCATGTCTTTTTCAAGCTAAAAAGTCCCAGTCTTATTAATCTCTCCTCATACAGCAGCCGTTCCATACCCCTAATCATTTTATGTTGCCCTTTTCTGAACCTTTTCCAATTCCAATATATTTTTGAGATGGGGCAACCAGATCTGCATGCAGTATTCAAGATGTAGGCATACCAGGGATTTATATAGAGGCAATATGACATTTTCTGTCTTATTTTCTATCCCTTTCTTAATGATTCCCACCTTTTCTTGACTGCTGTTGCACATTGAGTGGATATTTTCAGAGAACTATCCACAATGACTCCAAAATCTCTTTCTTGAGTGGTAACAGCTAATTTAGACCCCATCATTTTATATGTATAGTTGGGATTATGTTTTCACAGACATAGTGGAATTATGGTGAAAATGTGGTCATCATTTATTTAAGACTATGACTGAAAAGAGGAGAGAGATTTTTGTTCTAACACTGCAAGGGGAAAGACAGCTGAGAAACCCCCTAGGAGAAGAGGGTCTTTACTGTGCAAAGGAACATTATTCTCTTCAAGATGTAAGCAAAGAGAACTTGCATCTTGACTGTTATTTGACAGTTAAGTTCAAAGGAGCATTAGAAATTAGCATGAGAAGCAAGAAGAAAGCAGAAACCTGCCATTTTGCTCAGAGAAACCGGGATCCACACATAATCAAATAAAACTTGAATATATAATAGGCATTGTAGGCAACAATTATCCCAATTACATCAGTTAAACCCTGAGTATGTGGGCAAGAACCACCAACCAGACACCTGGGAAAGAATTTTCTGTAATGACTCAGAGCCCTCTCCATCTAGTGTCCTATCACCAACCCCTGGAGATATTTGCAACTAGCAGTCGCAGATTGGCTACATGTCGTTGTAGGCAGTCTCAGCATACCTTCCCCTCCATAAACTTATCAAGCTCAGTCTTGAAGCCAGCTAGGTTTTTTTGCCCCCACTGCTCTACTTAGAAAGCTGTTCCAGAACTTCACTCCTCTGAGGTTTAGAAACCTTCCTCTAATTTCAAGCCTAAACTTGTTGATGGCCAGTTTATATCTATTTGTTCTTGTGTCCACATTGGTGCTTAACTTAAATAACGCCTCTCCCTGGTATTTATCCCTCTGATGTATTTATAGAGAACAATCATATCTCCCCTTCTTCTTTTGATTAGGCTAAATAAGTCAAGCTCTTTGAGTCTCCTCTCATAAGGTAGGTTTTCCATTCCTCGGCTCATACTAGTAACTCTTCTCTGCACCTGTTCCAGTTTGAATTCATCTTTCTTAAACATGGGAGACCAGAATTGCACACAGTATTCCAGATGAGGTCTCACCAGTCCCTTGTATAATGGTACCAACACTTCCCTGTCTCTACTGGAAATACCATGCCTGATGCATTCCAGGACTGCATTTGACTTTTTCACAGCCGCGTCACATTGATGACTCAGTCATCCTGTGATCAACAATACACTCCTCCTCTGTCACTTCCAGCTGATACATCCCATCTTACAGCAAAAATTCTTGTTATTAGTTCCTAAATGCATGCACTCTGCACTATTAAATTTCATTCCATTTCTATTACTCCAGTTTACAAGGTCATCCAGTCATCTTGTATGATAATTCCCTACAGCATATCTCCCCTCTTCCAAAACAGGATATCATGTGAACAAGATCTTCAGGGACAGAAAGAAAAGCTTGGGTCTTAGGAACTGTATGACAAAAGAAGTGTGAGGGTCTTTGATTTGGGGGATAATATATTATAGTTGGTTCCTGAAGGCAGAAAAATGAACTTCTGACCTCTGGTGATTGATGGAAGGAAATGAAAGTTCTCTGACCTGCACCAATTAGTTAAAAAAAAAAAAAAAAAAAAAACCTGGAACTTGAGCTGAACTAAAACACCAGAACTTTAGAGGTACATCCATCAATAATAAAACAACAAGCAACTCCAACCCACAATTTCTCATAGAGGAACAAAACATCCTAAGGAACTAGAGATTGTTACCAAAGTATTATTTGTGACAATTACTGCAGTGGATGTTAAAATGGGGGATGGATACTCTCTTCTTACATAGCGGAAAACAGAAAAAGACACACATGTGATGAAGATTGGGGCAGAGCACTGCAGCAGATCAGCAGATTTGCTGCATACTGCTCCCCCCCCCCTCCCAGCAGTATAAAAAAGCCTCTCTAAATTACTTTATGCAATCAGGGCTCTGCAACACTGGGAATGGTCTGATGGGGCAAAGCTAGAAATCAGTTGCCACTTAAGGGGAAATTTTCAAGCAGAAATCCATATGATGGTTTGTGATGCTAAACGCAGTTCTAACTGTTTTCCATAGGTCTACCTAATGAATAACCACAAGGAAAGTAGCCAGTGTCAGCACAGCTCCTAAGAGCAACCAAGAACAGTTTCCAGAGAGTGAAGGAGGCATCACCTAGGATTTACTGGGATCCATGGGATTTGTTGCACCCCTCCCATGTGACAGCCACGATCTTGGCCAACACATAGGAATTGGACCAGGAATGCCAAAGCTGCCACAGTTTGAGCTGGATGCAGGCTGTAACAATTCATATCCTCTGTAGATCAGGACAGAATGGCATCTGTAACATGCACTCACCAGAGGGTTCCATGAACTCTTCCTCTTTAAGTAAATCATCAGGCAGCCTCTGAAAGCATCTCTTCATGAAGTTTTTGGATTATTTCCCCCACTACCACCATGGGATTTTGCACTAGAGGGGAATGTTTGGACCTATCATAATAATTTGCTATCCTCACGGGGAAGTGTGGCTTTCCCAAAGCGTATCTCCCCTCTTCCAAAACAGGAGATCTCTAATGGTCACAGGGGAATTGTTAGATCTCCCCTACCAAAAGCCCCTGTTGTGCAAACAATGTAAACTAGACAATGCAACAGCATTACCACACTCTTCAAGAGTTTTATATTCTAGAAAACTCTAGCTATGGAGCCAGACAAAATCAGTAGTTGCAGTAAAGTAAGCCCAGAGCTCCCCCACCCATCAAAAAACCTGTGGGAGCTGTGAGAGAGGGAATCTCAGAAAAGATTCAGGGCCTATCTCTAAACCTGGTAGGTCCCCCCAGGATTGGTGCGGATATCTATAGATTCATGGGAAGTCAGGACAATGGGCAGCCATGACAGTGGGATGGCTAGCAGGAAAGCTAATAAAGGATGGGGCTGTATTATATGTTATCCTCACTTTCTGTGGTGCTAGAAGGAGGACGATGTGCATCCTCCTATCCCTTATCCAGCTCACGCCTCCAAACCCCACCCTGACAAGTCTCCACCCTCTGCCCCAGTATGAACCTCCCACTACAATATAGAGAATCGTTTGGAAGGGGGATGGTAGCATGGAGACAGATGAACCCCTGGTCTGTGTATGAAAGCAGGGCCGCCCAGAGGATTCAGGGGGCCTGGGGTCTTCGGCGGCGGGGGTCCTTCCGCTCCGAGTCTTCAGGGCACTTCAGCGGTGGGTCCCAGAGTGAGTGAAGGACTCGCCGCCGAACTGCCGCCGAAGACCTGGAGCGGAAGAAGCCCTCGGTGCCGAACTGCCACTGAAGACCCGGAGTGAGTGAAGGACCCGCCGCTGAACTGCCGCCGAAGACCTGGAGCGGAAGAAGCTCCGGGTCTTCGCTCCAGGTATGTTCGGCAGCACAGAAGGACCTGCCGCCGAAGACCTCACGAAAACTCTCGTGGGGGCCCTGAAAACTCTCGTAGGGGCCCCTGCGGGGCCCAGGGCCTGGGGCAAATTGCCCCACTTGCCCCCCCCCTCTGGGCGGCCCTGTATGAAAGGGCCCTTCTGTTTGTGGGAAGCATGATGTGGTCCCCACATGAATACACTCCAGTATCATCTAGTCGCCTTCTGAAGTAACTCACATCAGTCTTCAATATCTGCTTTAAAAGGTAAGTTGTAAATTAATTCCACTTAAAGGTATATTTAGAAATGATTGCATTGTTTTCTTTTTTTAAATAGTTGCACTGAAATTTAGTCATTATTGCTCAACACCCTGAAAATTCAAAATATTTGTATTTTATTTCTTAAGTTACTTATTGAGCCATTGTTACAAAGGTTGGGTTTTCTGAACCATGGTGATGATAGGAGCTTTGTGAGGTGATTTTGAAGGGGCTACATGGAGTGGGCTGTCTTTTGGCCTTTCTTTTGATGGTCAAGGAGAGGGAGGTGGAAGGAATAACCTTGGCTAAAGAGGCTAACATTTCTGAATAGTGCCTGAGGGAGTTAGGTGCCTGTAGCAACCTCCATGGAACTGGAGGGAGGAACACAAGCTGCAGAAGGGAAGAGTTTGGAGGAGGCACCAGGAAGTCAGTCTGTGTGCACATGGCTAGAATGCTAGTTGCAGCAGCTCTGTGAATAGTTCTTTTAATAACGAGCCAGTTTAGCTTTCAAGCGTGGAGTCTTTTCATGTTATTACCCACCAAGTGAAAAATGAAACAGTGCCCATCTCCCATTAAAAGTCATAGTCTCAAGTGCCTAAGTCCATTAGATACTTTTCAATATCCTGCCTGCTATGTTTTGGGTGAATAATAAGGCCTCTTCCTCACTGTTCAACATCTAACATAATTTTTGCATGGTTGGGCTGGGAAACCTCTGACAATCTGGACCACCCAGGCATTGTAAGGGGCCTCTTTTGGAATTGAGAAGAGGGCACAAAATGCCATGTTGTATGCCTATCCATTCTGCTTCTGCCTGCACAGTGCTTAGTGTGCAGCAGTAGCAAAAGAAATGTAACTGCTTTTTGGATTTATCTTAACAATTTCCATGACAAAATCTACTCTGTTTTATTACCCTATAGAGAGATCCTCAAACCTTCCCTGCCTCCTCCTGTTCCAGCCCCTTTATACCATGTAAAAGTGCTAAGTGTTGTAAAGGGGTTCTAAAAGCCAAGGGAGGATTCCCTGGCACAGGTACTGCAGAAGCACCCCATTGGGCAGACTAGGGAGGTTCCTATAATTTAGGCACATCTCCAGGGCTGCCTACATTATGCTGGTGGCTTCTCCAGCTTTAGTGCAGATTGGGAAGGCACAAAGGAGGCTTAAATATGCCTTAGCCCCTCAATACTTGTTAGGGTAAATATTGACTGACTTCTCTTCGGTTTCATTTTGATGGCCCTGTATCAAAGGAAACATTGCTCTCTGTTGGCAATGACATGCATTCAGTTACTCATGTAGTGTCATTCAGCCTGGAGCAGAGGGCCAGCCCAAAACCTATGCCCCACTTATGTACAATGTAAGACCTCAATATAATGCTTAAATGATACTTAAGTGGGGTACAACCCTTTGTAGTGGATTCCTGCATAGGGTGAGTTTATTATTAGTGGGGTTTGAGTTATAACCATTTAAAATGCCCTGTTCCAAAAAGAGGTTTTGGAAAGGACGTTGTTCAGCTAATATCAATTCAGAGAATTTTATTTAAGACCTAAGTGTCAAATTTTAAATTGCAGGATTAAATTAGTGCTTTCTTCCCCACACAAAAATCAGGACATCAGGAAATAAATCTATCGGTTTATTGCTAACTGTAAACACTAGTCTTACTGTGTGAAATTCATCCCTGTACAGAGGGCTAGCACTAGGGCTAGGCCTCCCCAAGACAGTTCACCCCCTTGCACCAAGCAGGAGAGTATTGATAGTGTATCAGATCCTCAGCTGGCATAAGTCAGGGTAGTTCTATTGGAGCCACACTGACTTATACAGCAGCAGAAAAACTGGCTCATTGTGTCAATTGGGCTAGGCTACAGCGTGTTTTTACATTTTTAATGTAACTTCACGTAGAGATATGTGATAGGGACACTATCTGTTGAAAGAATAAATAATATGTAAAAAGTTGAGCCCCACAGACTGTGAGAAGTTAGCGTGAAATCAACATACAGTACTATTTTATAATATACTTCAGAAGAAGCAGTGAGAATTATTTATGTGGTACAGACACTTTCCCTCCAAACCTATATTACTCTATGATTAATATTTAAACGCTGGTTGGATTTAAAAAGGAGTATCAGCTATGAACTTGCTTTGCTGTGAAGGATGTTTGTATCTTGCCCCGAACCTGAGCATATAAAACACTGCAGTGCAACGTAAAATGGACCTGGGTCTAGTGAACAGTTGAATAAATAAAACCCAAACTCACATACTTTCTGTTTTCCCAGAGGAGTGAATGCTGTGAAACATTATACCAGTATAGCAAAAACACAAGTATACCTAGGACAGCATTTCTATACTGGAAAGCAGTACTTATAGCAAAACAATATGATTTAAAAATATAATCTCTGGGAAAAAAAGTCTCAAGATCAATGAACATATTAATAGAACAATAACTAAGATGGAACAAAGGTCATCTTATTTCACTATACATTGAAAATTTCAAGAATTACATAAATGCCTGCTTGTTAGTACTCTATTCTGGCACAGGATTAATTGCCTCATCTCAATACAAAGTGTTTTAATAATACTACTGCTCATAGCAATTTTCAGTCTTAGATCTCAAAGTGCTTTACAAGGAAATATCACTATCCACATTTTACAGATGGGGAAACCGAGGCAGAGAACTGAAGTGACTTGCTCTAGGGAGCACAACAGATCAGTGGTAGAACTAAGAATAGAACTCAGGACCAGTGATTGACATGTTTTTCTTCTTGAGGCAGCTCCCCTAAAATATACAAATATACATACACATGCAGATATACATACACACACAATGTATTTGTATTGATGTAATCAATTTTAATCTTTTTCTATGAGATTTAGGATTGCACACATGCAATAACCTATATTAATAAATGTAAATATCTACAAGGAATGTTCTAGCTTAATTTTGAACTTTATTTTTAATTTTAATTAGTTTACACTGATTAAAGTTACATAGATTTAGGTCAAGATATTCTACCTGGGTATACCTCTGTTTTAGGCCCTGGACCTGTAAAAGATAAACTGTCCATGTGAAGTGCTGAGTACCCTCAAGCCCCTTACAGAGCAGACAGAAACTTCTCTGGTTGACAATTTGTACACTATTAACAATCCCAATCCAAGTCTCAGAAAAGGCTTTACTTTTAATTCCCTGAAGCCAGATCAGGACACAACACATTCCAAATTGTTCCATTTCCCAGCTGCTTAAGGGTTTCCTCATTTCTTCTTTTACTTTCAGTCTGTCACTCAGGCGTTTTCCACTTCCTTTTCAACTTCTCTTAGTCCAAACCTTGGCCTAATTTGTACCATCTGGTGGGATTTTCAAAAGTACTCAACACTGTCTTAGCTCTGCTCTCACTAAAGACAACTGAACATGTGTGTAGTGTATGCTCATTGAATTCAGTAGGAGCAGAGATAGGCAAATATTGAGTGCTTTTGAAAAGCCCCACTCATAGTCTGTAAGTGAAGTGATACTAACTAGGGTGATTCTGACTGACGGATGAACAGTCCTCCTTCAGGTCCTCTTATCCAGTTCATGATATGTTTCTTTCTCCTTCAAATGGCACAGAAGTCCTTTCCAGTTCATTTAGATTTGCAATAAGTTTTCACATATTACCTTTCTGTCCTGTGGTGTTTATGATCTCTCAAAGTCCATTATACAGCCAATTGTGTGATTTAAAAAACTTAATTTGTTATTATTTTGCTAATTGAGGAGGATACACTTCATCAGTAGAACTCAACTACTTAAATGTTTGTTTCATACTCACTATGCCCATCCTTCAGAGGAATAGCTGTGCTAGTTACAGCTGGTATATTCAATCAAATAAAAAAAATCATATCTAAATCAAAATATAACCAAAGAAGAAATTTACAACAACAACAAAAAAATTAGGGATGAGATTTTCAAAAGTGCTCAGCAATGGTCTCCCACTCCTCCCAT
The DNA here is from genome assembly GCF_002925995.2 of Terrapene triunguis. NCBI lineage: Eukaryota > Metazoa > Chordata > Testudines > Emydidae > Terrapene > Terrapene triunguis. Next base: position 3,841,213 of record NW_020664530.1, on the reverse strand, counting down.
TGAAGTGAATAGAAGTTGAGCATTTGTTAATATATATATCTATTTAGATGCTGATCCTGCAAAGACTTATGCATGGGCTTAACTTTACACACAGTGAGTACTCCTATTGGACTCACACTGCATAAAGTTAAGCTTATGTAAAAGTCTGTGCAGGATCAGGGCCTTATGGTGAAATTCACTCCTGTGTAAAAGGCCTATGTACCACTTAAGTCCTATTTTGAGGGCTTAAGTAGGACATAAATGATATAAAGATTTTGTGCTGGTCATCTGCACAGAGGTAAATTTCATTCCTGTTTGTTAATAGGTGCTATCTCAAGTACTTAAAACAATGGTTTAACACTCAGTGGTGTGTAAAGGTGACTGCATTCTATGCTTTGCCCTACATTTTAATGGGATGAGTTAGAATCTTTACTACAGAATTCCCCCAGGCTCTTCCAACGATAGCAGGAATGTTCAAACATGGGAGGTTAATTAGTTAATGTCTGTAAAGGATTTTGAGGGTGAAAGCTCCATCCCGTATCATTATTATTTTTATTATTATGAAGGTGGAATTTCTTTTCACAGTTTCTGACAGTTTCTTTGCACTGTGCAGTGCAATGCAGTGAAGTGGTTTTGTAGGCTAAGTGCTCTCTAGTGGAATTGCACAGACACAAGTTCACTGCAGTGCAGGAGGAGTCTGGGTCCACCGCACAACCAAACCAAACATCACCACCAAAAAACACACTGGGCAGGATTGTGAACCACTCATACTGTGAGCTGTTACTTACATAAGTAGTCCAATTACATGAATTGTCCCTTGATTTAAAGAGGGTGTCTCATATTGAGTAAGTGCTCACCAGTTGAGTAAGGAGTTAGCTCACAATCTGACCTATTGACTTAGAAACGATTAGTGTGTTTCAATATGCCATTAAGCCCTAGCCCACTGTTAAAGGGGTTGATCTTATACTCCTTGCATTCAATGGCAAAACTCCCATTGACTTCAATGGTGCAGGATCAAGGCCATACTGAACTTCTGATTTACAATTAAGAATCTGATCAGAATAATATATCAGATATTTACAAGATGGGACAAGGCAGTCAGTTCAAGCTTTGCCATTCAAAGAACTCCCTTCTATCCTTTATAGATATTACTCACAGAACAGCTACATTAAAAGAATCTGAAGGCTTCAAAGTCAAGCACTCATATGTTAGGAAATGCCAGAATTAAGTTTGCCTGAGCAACTTTAATTCAACCCCCTTGTGCATATGTCTTATGAAACAGTCTTTAATTACTTGATTACCTTATTTTGCTCACAGAATGCCAGTGTGCAAGATGGACCTGCTCTGGGGTTGAATCAGGGTTATGTAGTGAAAAAGGCTATTGTCTCATTCTGACACCCACGTGGTTCATCAGCAGGGTTGGAACTTTCAAATCCAGTGCCCAGACTTCTGTTGCTTGAGCTAAGAGACTAACTGATAGCAGCAGTAGGTTGTCATCTACTATGTGGCTCAGTGTAGCTGAGGCCTGGCCTGACATGACATAATTAACACATGGAGGGATGCCTCATTTCTTGGAGGATAGAATTAAGGAGGTAAACAGACCATTCGGCTGAAAACAGAATGTTTGTGCTAAATAAGTAAATAGGTCAGTAGGCTAAACAGACAGAATGTCTGGTGCAGCTAAAATAAGAGGTAGAACACGCAGGGAACCATTTACTATGAACAAGATAACAATGGACAAGATAAGTTAGGACTGTAGAGAAGAGGTACAGAGTAGGTCAAGCAGGGACGGAGCATGCTACGCAGGAATTGGTTCATACAAAGTAAAAAAGCCAATCCAAAAACATGTGATGCCATGTAATGTGTAAATGTATATAAAGAAAGAGGTTTTCTGTATAGCTTTGGATGTGTGGTACACCTGTTATGCTTATGGAAACTCACGGAATCTTTTTCAGGGGACAAGGCAATACGACGCTTTTATTTAAAATGCTAAACAAGTATTAAAATCAGTAAGTATATGCATATATTCTCACACACACACACACACACACACAAACACACACACCCACCCACACACACACACACACACACGAAAGGTTCTGCAGCTGGTGTTATAGTTACCAGTCCTAATCGTTGCTTGAGTCGGTCTAGTGGCCAGCTAGACTGAACATGAGTGGGAGCTGGGCCTCTGTCGGACATGCATACCGATGCTCCATTGTTTTTGCAGAACGAATCCAAAGCCTCCTGGCTCTCGCCCCTCTTTCATAGGAGTTGATTCTCATGTTAGTCTATGGATCCTGCTGTGTCATGCTGTAATAATTTATTATCAAAACTGGTTGTTTTCAATTCATTCTCCATCTCTTTTTCTTGTGAATTGTTCTTGATTTAGGGCGGATGCCTTTGCACTTTTAGGGTTGTTAATCTACACTTCTTCGGCCATCAGGACAAGGTGATACTGGCGTCTCCATCTCTTTACTCCCTTTTTTGCAATTAGGCCCATCTGTTGCTGGCGTCCTTTCTCTTATTTCCTCACATACCACACCTATCTAATTCATACAAGGAACAGCACATTCACACAAAGAACAGCAAAACAATATTAAAAACAGGCCTCTACTATAGTAAAATAAGGCAAAATAAAATAATCCTACTCTTACTAATCTAACTTCCACAACATTCTAACAAAAATTCAAAGAACAATTTAGTATTACAGACTTATAGTAAAACAATTACATCAATCAAACTTTAATTCACTCACCCTATACCCACCCCCGCTGCTGGAGTCTGATCAACTCAGAATAGCTTTGCTGTATGCCAAATAAAGGAACCTGAGTGATGAAATCTGGAGTTGAACTGAGTGTTTGGGATCCCAGAACTGGACAAGGTGTTCCGGATAAGTCTCAGAGGGAATCCCAACTACCAGCACTGGAGAGGGCTGAGACATAGACTTTGACAGTGGGTTTCTCAGATATTTGCTGATAGCAGAGGAATGTCAAGACTGAAGAACTTCAGGTTCTATTCCCAGCTCTTGAGGGAAGTGTTTTCTAGTTGTCACAGGTCTTTCTGTCTGTTCCCCCCCAAGCATGATCCCTTCTGCCCCATCCCCTCCAACCTATCCTGGTCCCAGTCCCGTCTCATCCCCACCCCTCGCTCCTCATCCCAGTCTCCATGCCCAGTCAGCCCTAGACTCACTGTTGGGACTCCCCATCCAAATACCAGTTCTCTCCCCACACGCCAAGTCTAATCTCAATGTTTTCCCACTAGATGCCTATCTGCACCTTTAGGTTCCTAAATCCCTTTAAAAATCTGTCCCTTAGGCACTTTGGAAAATGCTACCCATCATCTTATAGGACCTGTCAAACTGGATCAGACCAGTGGTCATTTAGTCTAGTTTCCTATCTCCGGCAAACATGACATGCAAGGAAACCCATGGTGGATGATTATGGAATAATCTGTCCATAGGGAAAGTTTCTTCCTACCCCATGTTAGTTATGGTTGGTTTGTGACTTTTTAAAATAACATATTATCTCATTTAATGTAATTGTGGATGTTCTCAATAATCCTGGTGTCATACTGCCCTGCAGTGGCTCAAGAGCATGAGTACCAACATTGGGGCAGACTGTTAAGAGCAGGGCACAAACCCCAAAGTGGCTGTGAGCTCAGTACTGAGATTTCATCAATCAAGTATCAAGTGTAAACTCCTCATGCACTCTAACAGCCTATCTATGGAGTCACAGATGGTCCCCTTGGGTACTCCGATGTATCTTGTCACCTTGGCAAGCTTGCCTTTGTGACAGATGGTCCTTTACCCCAAAAATCACAACAATATTCAGGTTACTCCCAATCCCAAAGGACTGGACACTTACCCCAGGTCAATTGCACCTTAGCTCTCACACCAAAGACAAGGCTTGTGGCCAGTCCTATAATAAACTACCTAAAGATTTATTAACTAGGATAAGGAAATGAAAGAATTATATACACGGTTAAAGCAGGTAAATATACACACACAAATGAGTTACAGTCTTAGGTTCCAAAAGGTAATAGAAGTGTCTACAATAAGAAAAACTCTCAAGTCCTTTAACCCAGGTTAAGCAGCTGGTGATCCCTTGCTTATGCATAGAAATCTTGTTCTCCCAAAGTCCAAGCAGCATACAGATAGTTTCTTCTTGTTAGGGCTTTTTATTCCCGTTTCACCAGAGTTCAGGCTGATGGGATGAGTTCATGCCCACATCTCCTCTCCATTGCAGTGGGGAGGAATGCAATTAACAAAGCCTTTGTTCTTTGATGTTCCACAGTGGATCATTCGGTTTTAATTGTCCTTCTTGGTGGACAAGATGGAACACCTCCACTAGGAAGCCAGCTTTTTACATCTATTAATGCTTCTTTCCTGTTTGATGACTTCGGCTATATATACACTTTTGTCTGTAAAACTTTTGTCGGCCAGGGATGTGAAAAAAACAGACCCCCAAGCAACATAAGTTTCACCGACAGAAGCGCCGGTGTGGGAGACGCTCTCCCGCCGACATAGCTACCGCCACTTGTTGGAGGCGGTTTAATTATGCTGACAGAGAACTCTCTCTCACATTGGCATAAAGCGGCTATATGGGAGACATTACAGCGGCACAGCTGCAACGATATAGCTGTGTTGTGGTAAGGTCTGTAGTGTAGCCACAGCCTTAAATAGGTAGCAACTTCTATTCAAATATAATGGGTTGCTGATGTTGCTGGAACCAAAGCAGTGTTGCCAGTGTGCACCATGATCTTTCTTTTCTTATTTTGCTGCAAAAAAGAAACAGAGATGAGGCCTATTTCAAGACAAGATAAGAAAATAAAGCGCTAGGGCAGCTCAGTAATGAAATTTTCACCTCTCGCCTTCCCTTGCAAGAAGAAAGAAAGTGTTGGCACAGGAGAAAGTTCCTGTGGAGGGACCTCAGTCCTCATTATCGTTGATCTCCAAACAGAATCCACCGAGCCTTCCATCTCAAATTCAAGCTGTGCTGCATTCATATCGTTTGTCTCTGTGAGTGTAACAATCACTTTTCTGAATCATACAAAAGGTTTCCTCATCTTTAAGGGAAACTTTTAACACAGGAAAATTTAAACAAAGCGTGAGAGCACCCACTCACCTTCTGACCTTCTTACTGTAGCAGTTTCTTCCACGTTCTAGAACCACCCATTTGGGGCCAGATCTTCAGCTGGTGTAAATCAGCACAGTTCCATTAGACCATCCAAAATGCTCTGTGTCAACCTTCTTGTGTTAGAGGTTTTCCATAACAATGAGGAAACCTTTTGTATGATTTGAATATTTGGTGTAGGAGCTAATAATTAGATAGAGTGAGACAGATCCTCAATGGAGCATCACCAGTTTACATATGGGGTTCTGGGACTATCTAAATATTAACTCCTATACTAAATTTACTTCACACAATAGTCTTGAAAGATTGAGTCCATATACCGGTAGATCAACTGGTTTTTTTTTTTTTTTACTGACCTTTCAAAATTGCAGAGCTATTATTGCAGAAAGTATATACTGTGTATAGTAGAGTAGATTACATAGATTTCTACATACAATAGAGTAGAAAACTACAAAAGATATACAATAAAAAAATCCAACATTCCCAGCTGAAATATAAAGAGAAATGTTTTTTTTTAAGTCCAGCATCACACATGACTCTAATTTAACACAGCACCCAGAGTGTGGTACTAAGATAGATCATCTCATATGTCCCATCACAAACAGAAAGTGTCTGCAACAAATGTTGCCTAGAATTATGATGTTCCCAAAATCTTTCTCACTGCCCTGTTTACTCCCCCTCACTTCACTTGCTATAATTTGCCTCTGATAGATTAGGTGGAATTGAAACTTTAGGCGGCTAGCGATTTCACATTTTGCCAGACAAATTAAAACATGAGGAGAATGTCTACAGGAGACTTGCATTAAGTGGCCATAATGAATGCATGATTGCAACAACAACAACAACAACAAAAGAAAGACAACCCATTGCTCTCAAGTCAATCTGCATTTCCACACTATGAGCTGAAACATACAGGTGTCTCAGTTTTTATTACCGATATTTCTGAGTTGACAGTTTTGTATTAGAGCAAGTCAGAAAAAAAAATTCCATGGAAAATTTCAATATTTTAGCAAAAAATCAAATATGAAAATGTTCACCAAAACCCCAAATTTTCTTTTGTGATACAACTTATGGGAGTTGCAGTTCAGGTGCCTCTATTGGTTAAGCTTCCTGAGTGGACTACATCTCCCATAATGCACCACTATCTCCCCTCTTATGGAGCCTCTGGGAAGCATCATGGGCATCCTTGGCTGTGGTATATCTTGAAAACGTACTTTTCTGTCAATAAACAGTTTCAATAGAAATTTTTTGACAAGCTCTTGCCTGCATGTTCCCCTTGTTGGTAAGTAAAAGTTATGGCCTACTAATTTCCATTACAAATCCATAGAGATGGACTTGAACTGCCAAATTTGGATCCACATTTCAATAATTCAAAGTTCAGGTCCAGCTGGCTAAAGAGATAATTTTTATTGCCAAGCATTTTATTAAGTCAGCCATATGTGGGCACAAGAAATATACCGGTACATTTCCTGCATTTCCTGTGTCAGGACACAATCAGGACTAAGCTTATCTATTTTTTAAATCACTCCTTGATTTTTGAACCTTTCCTCTTTTAATGTTTTGTGTGTGTGTGTGTGTGTGTGAAAATGAGTTTTAGTTCTCAGAAGTCCTGCTACCAATCCCATGCGTCATCCAGACTCCTTCAGTTGCATTTTAAAGTCCCTCTCTCGATATGTTTCTCTTATTTTGATTTGTGAATGTAAACAGCTGGGAATTAAAAGGAATGCCATGTGATTGTATGCTGTTGGTAATTGTGTTACCATGGTAAACTGACCTTGGTGGATTACAAAACTAAGCTTTTAAGAGGCTTATCTACCCTTGTCTCCCACAAGCGAATCTTTATTTTTCAGAATTAGCAGGAGTTGTTTTTTTCTAATATTCTTTGATTCATAAGCAAGCTACCTTTGAAATGTATTTCTAGATGCAACTACAGGCTACATGTATTCCATTGTATGTTGTAGTTAGATAGTTTTGTATTTCACCTCGAGATCTCTGGTATAAGTGTGCCTTGAATCAGTAGTTGCTGAAAGTTGTTACTAGCTGAAGACTGATGTTTGACCTGTGTGAAACTAGTTAGTCATTTCAGTCCAGTTCCCAGTGGACAGAGATGACCCAGGCAGTTTCACCAGAGAGACCAAGGATTTACAGGGGAGTCGCATCTTACGCGGGGGTTAGGTTCTAAAGTCAGCGCGTAAGGCGAAAATCGCATATCGTCAAAATTACCCTTGAAAATCCCTTAAATCGCCCATAAAGTACAGTATATTGTACATGGTTTTGTGTATACAACCCTGTACAGTAATACTGTATGTATAAATATATAATGTATACAGTAATGTACAGCATATAATAAAGAGTACATATGCAAAATATAATTTTACAGTATTTTTAATTACATAAAAGAGAGAGAGAGAGAAGAATAAAAAAGGAAAACAGGAAACTTAACCACTCCGTTCATCCTGGATATTCTTGCTAGTCTACAATGACAATGATAATGGTGATACGACGACTACGACAATGGTGATGCGACGACGATGAATGATGACGATGATGATTAGTACAGCGCCCGTATGATGAATGATGAAACGATGAAGATGGGCGCTGTACACACTCCGATGATTAGTCTTCCTCTGACGACACTACTGGGAGGTCGTCAGGGCTTGATGTTGATCCAGGAGACGGAGGTGACGGAGAGCGAGTTGTAGACGAAGTGGTTGGCTCTGTTTCAGCTCGAGAAGTTGATTGCGTAGGCTCATCTGCTGCTGGTTACTTTTTCTTGAAAAACATGGTGACCGGCAACTGTCGCTGTTGTCTCTTGAGCTGCTCAAACATTTCTTGATACGGTCTCAAATCGTCCGTAATACTACCTGTGATTTTGAGGCTTCATTCCATAGAGGGATCAGAAATTAAATCATTCAAGTGTTTCGCTGCTTGGAACACTTCAGCAAATTTGCCTTTTAGGGCACGGGGATTTGCAGCCCTGTAGCTCAAGCCCGGTTTTATTAAATGCCCAGCCACGTTGCCACAAAACAACACAATCACACGGTCTTTAGCTGCTTTGAAGCCAGGGGCTTGTCTTTCTGATTTTGAAGTGTAAGTGTGGTTGGGCATTTTTTTCCAGAAGAGCCCAGTCTCGTCAGCATTAAAAACGTATTCCAGAAGATAGCCCTTTTCTTCTATGTTTTTCTTTAATTGTTCGGGGTAGGCTTTTGCTGCCTCTTCATTGACAGATGCAGCTTCACCAGTAGTCTGCACATTTTTGAGGTTGAAGCGGTTCCTAAAACTGTAAAGCCAACCTTGGCTGGCTTTGAATTCCTTCTCATTAGAAGGATGTCCCTCTTTGGTGGGAGATTTGAACAGCGCATAGAGGCTAAGAGCCTTTTCTCGCAATGTGTTGCCATCGATAGGCACACATTTACGGTTCATGTCTTCCAGCCATACGTTTAATGCCTTTTCAGTCTTCACTAAAGTCTTATCATGCACCTGGCTCATCACCTTAGCAGTTATTGGAGCACTTGATGCCACGGCTTGACGAATTTCTCTCTCTTGAATCTTGATAGCACGGATGCTAGATTCGTTGCGGCCATATTTACGTGCCACGTTGGAGACCGACATACCGTCTCTCAATAAGTCCAACAAAGCCAGTTTTTCCTCCAGCATTGGAACAGATCGCTGTTTCTTCGGTTGAGCACCAGATGAAGTAGTTGGCTTGTGTTTAGGGGCCATGTTGTACGAAAAATAAGTATCTTTAAACACTAGAATCACACTCAGCACGGCGAGATGCTCACACTATGAGAGGCATGCGGGAACTGAAACCGACTGAGGGAACAGCAGATTCACATTTCCCATCTCACGCTCACTCCAGGGCATATGCTCATTGAGTGGAATGGTGGGTGGAATCGCCTGCACTACCATATTTAAATTATTTTTCTTTCTATTTGCCGAGCGTGTATAGTTGAATTCACGTAAGTTAAATGCGCGTATGATGCGGCTCCACTGTAATTGGTATGGAGACTGATCTATCCTTTCATCTTTGGAAGTGGTCCCTTTACACCAGGGTTGAGGAGATTTTCCAGGGCAGTGTACCACAGAGAAACTTTTACTGCTGCTGCCTGAGCTGTAACTATAGATGAAGGATTTCAGTCTCCAGAGCTGCCAATCCAACACCTTTCATGAGCACCAAATTCAATCTTCCCCAGCCCTGACCCTTACAAAGCTCCCCCTCCCTAAAAACCAGGGAGAAAAGATGGGACTTGCAGTGAACCCTGAATGTCAGCAAACAGACTATGTCAGACCGATGGTGTCAGGGCATGGGGGGAGTCAATTTCAAAGGCAAGAAGCCTTAATGGAGAAGGCACTTTTATACCAGCTGGGTTCTAGCTCAAACATTTCCACTGATCTCTATTGTGGCAGTATCTCACAAGGAAAGAGGCAGTCATTGTGATTGTGAGGCTTGATGACAGGGAGGGTAATATAACTAAACCTTGGACCTGCTTCCAGCAATTGGTAACTCTGACAATTATGTTCTCACCACAGGGTTTTGTACTTTATCTATTGAAATCGGCTGGTCTATTTCCTTAATGAGGCAGTCTGCAGCCTGAAGGCTGTGATTTATTCTACTTCCCAAATAGTTTAATTCTGCACTGGTTACTGTTGTCTGAAATATCGATCTCTCAACGAGTAATACTAATTAGAGCAAGAGCCGCAGTGACTGTTATAGTTAAGGTTACATGACAATTACCTTCTGTGTCCCGTTGTTGTTCATACATTTCTGAACTGTCCCCTTTCTGGATTAAATTTTCCATTCTTGGTCTCTGCCAAAAATGCATTATGTTGGAAAGTCTGAGCCAAAATGGTTCATCTGTTTGGAGCACGAAGATTTCCTGGTGAGAAATGGGGCTGTAAAGTGTGGGATGCACTCTTCTGGTTATAAAAAAACTCATCCCTTTTTGTGAACAGCCCTGAAACTAAGGTTGGTAATTCAGCATGGAAATAGGCCTCTCTGAGGAGCAGTGTCTTCCTTTGTTCCAAAGGAAATTGGTTTTGAGTCTAATTTTAAGCCTTTGAAAATCATATACTGAGCAATTATGGTAGATACTTTTACTGAGCTAATAAACTGTGCACCTAAGGAAGAATCCATTGCACCAGTATGGGACACAAAGTTAGCTGGATAGCAAAGCCTAGTTTAATATTTTACAGTAGGGACACTCAGGCTGGGGAAAGGACTCCACGCCTTAAAAGCTAAGGAAGGGCTCCTGGTGTTTCATAAGTTGTGCAGGGGTTTAGGGAAGGCCCCAGTGTACATTGCAAATGCAAAGCCCAAAATAAGGCTTCAGTGATGCTGTAGGTGGGTTTTCTGCACAGGGATGAATTTCTCCCTCAGAACAAATGACTTGTTTGTTGGAGTCTAGAGGCATTGAGTGAATTTCGAGTGGGGTGGCACTGGTGTAACTAAGAGCAGAAATAGGAATAGCAGGCCCCAATTCAGCTAAGCACTTAACCGCATGCTTAGTGCTTTGCAGCGTGGGTACCCTAACCCTAATGAGTTACATACTCACAAAGTGGTATAGGTCTGAGGAGATGCAAGGGCAGATGGCAGCTTTCAGAATTGCCTGAAATACAAAGTGACAGTGTGAGTCAGCATGTTTCTGGTACAGTAGTATTAGAAGCTATTGAACATTTTAAATTGGGAAAGCTTCCTAAGGTAGATGCAGGATGGTCTTCTGGGAGAATGTAAGGGGTCCTTATTTAGTGGATTTCTATAGGTTAGATTGTACCACCTTTGCATGAGTGCCCCAGGGAGGGGAGGAAGAGTGACAGGAGCATTTCATCTCCCCCTTTAAAGGACCAGGCACATGGGGAGCAGCCATGGTGGGTTGCTGCAGTATAAAGGTTGTATTGGCCTGTCAGTGCATTATCAGGTTATCCCAACTGTGTTGTGCAGGTCCCCCCAAAACTGCTTCTTCATGCTCTGACAGGCCCCAGCTCTCCATACCACTCACCTTTGGCTCTGACTCTGTAAACGTTCCTACCATATGCCTTAACTTCCTTAACCCCTGCTCTCCCAACACTTCAGTCCTGACTCCCCAGAGGATGTTTCACCCATACCCCAAACCATTGAGGCCTCAGCTCTCTGAGTTGCCTCAGGCACCTCACTAACAATTGCCCCAAGGTTCCAATTCCCTGGTTCCTCCCACACTCCACCCCTCTCAATGCCCCCTCTTTCCCCCCTCCCCCAGTTTACCTTTTTAAGTTGCGCAAGGGATGGTGACATACTGGCATTTATAATAAGAAAATCAGGTATTCTGGTACTATGGCTAGGGAGCTCAAATACCACAATGACGGGTGAGATAGATAGGTAGGCTTCGAGCATGTGAAAATGGGCGTAGAAGGGAGTTAAGGAAAACTGTACAGCTTCACCTCACAAAAGGCCAAGGTAGCAGGTGTGCATCGTCTGCATGCCCATTAACCACAGAAGGCATTTAACCTCCCGGAGGCTGAATGCTTCCCAGTGCTCCCTGGGAGTAGAGTGGCTCCTTGCCCCCATTACTATGGGCTGTGCCCGAATGACACAATTGAGCCCTGCATGAATAGGGACTTGATCTAAAATATGATCATCTCTCTGTGAAGAAATGATCAGTGTGTATCTGGCACACTGCAAAGCTTAAAAGCTAGTTTTTCTGATCAGGTGCCTGCTATTAGCTTGACTAACCTATACTGGCATTCATTTGCTGACATTAGAAAACATTAGGCAGAATCCACACAAATTCTGTATGTATAAAACTGGCAAACAGCATATATCTAGCAATTCTGTTAAGTGGAAGGTGTCAGGGTTGCTCCTATAATAATGTCAACTCCTGGCTTGAAGTGAAATGTAATAATTTGTGTAACTCCCTTGTACCTACATAATCAGTTCAATCTGGTTTTGAACTTAAAATCAATTCCCAGCTGACATGCTTGTGATCCTTTTGCACCCTTCGGCTCTTGGCAAAAATCCTGACAAACAAGGTTAAATTAGAAAAAAGATTCAAAATACCCAAGGCAACGAATTTCCAAGACATGATCTGCCAGAAAAGGGAGAAGTGTTTCTTTTTCAACTAGCAAAGTGAAGTCATTTTAGCAATGCTAACTTAATGCTCTCTAGAGTAAAAACCAACATTGACAAACTGAGAGATCACATGCAGAAATATTGCCTCTTTGACAGGTTCCTTTTTGCTAGTAAAATCAGAATAGGATGAAGAGGATTCTGAGCTTGAAGGAAAGAGAGGTACTGTGCCATTTACTGTAACTACCTGCAGCAATCAGCCACCTCTGATTAGTTGCTATGGGTATCTCTTGGATACCGTTGAGAAATAATAATCCCTCTAAGCTTAATGCAATATATTTGATCAGAAACTCCTACAATTTATTTCAAACTTTACTGATATCACTAAAAAGATGGCTCATTGGGAGATCAAATATCAACATTTATATTTCAAAGCTAATTTTGTGCTTGTGATAGGCATAGAATTCACAGCACTTGACAATGAAGTTTTCTATCTGCAGATCAAACGATAACCTCAGCAGGGGCAACACAAGCCAAGAATATCATTTGCTATGGGGCAAGGGGCGCAGTTGCCCCTCCTTGACTTTTTCATAGATCTTTATGATCCACTTTCTGCTCCCCCCACTGGCTTTATAGGATATAATATAATCACATACGATATACTATATAGGCTGATACAACTTTGCCTAGCCAATGTGCCTCAGCTCTGATCTAGGATGAGAGGGTAGGTCATACCTCTATGCCCATTCGCTCTCTTTGCTGCGACTGCTGTCACATGACAGTGTGGAGTTAGTCTAATGCCATTGAGACACCAGATGCAAACTACAAGGATGACCCACCATAATGCAAGCAGACCCTTTGATCTTGCAGGGGAATAGAAACTATATTATAGCATATAATTTACACAAGAAAACCTTTACACAATTCTTAAAATCACACAAACTAACATATAACTGAATTGACACAATATTAACTAACACAGTTTTCTCCCCTCTCCTCCCCCCTCATGCAAAGGACATTAGCATGAACCATCATTTAAAACAGTTCCACTAAACTAGGTGACTGGGGCATAGGCTGGCCATCTTTGCATTTACTAAATATCTGCTTGATTTCTGTTATACCTCCATTCAGATCTTGCTGGTGAGCATTTGAGTCCTTGTCCCATCACTCTTGCAAACAGAAACTTTAAGAACAAACAACTAAGCATATTGGCCAAACTAGCAAACTGTCATGTGCCTCTAGACTTGTCAAAATATTCCTGCAGCCTCAATGAAACTATCATTTAAAACAAGTTTGGTAATTAGAGACCCACCTTGCACATCAGATAATGTTTTCCCATCCATTTCCAAAAGGAATCTCAACTAAAAATATATTCCATGGTCCCAGTTCTGCAATTGGGTCTGCACATAGAAACCTTTGCATCTGTCAATAGAGTTCCATAAAGGGGGAAGGGTCTGCCTCTTCGGATCTGATTGTAGGACTGCGGCCTATATTTGTGAGCATGTTTGAGCATTATGAAGAATTGCTGTAGGCCCTGATTCAGCTGTTCATCCTTATTCAACAAAGCAGTTAAGCACATACTTAACTTCATGACTAACTTCATATACTTAAGTGCTTCGTTGAACAAGGATGGCTTTAAGCATTTGCCTAAATATTTTCCTGAACTGGGACCATAATGAAGATGATGAAGTTTTAAAACAATTTGAAATTGTATCGCTAAATTCCCACTCATCACTTAGAAAATCTAGGATTGAAATCTGTAGCACCTGCTTTTAATATCCTAGGACATTTCATTAGTTGAAAACACAGTGGTAGTACTGTGTGTTGCAGAATACATTTTTTTCATTCATTTTTTCCCCCTCTGTTGAGATGCTTAAAGTTACAGATTGTAAAGCAGAGGAGATCCTTATAAAATGTTGTTCTCATTAAATATTTATTGATGGTTAAAGGCCTGTGTAGGAACTCTGAATTTGTTAATCATACATTATGAAACTACTCCAAACATTTAGGCAGAGGCACTGCACGTTTTTACAATGAAGAAGGATACAATGTATTGTAAACTCTGTGTACCATCTCTTTTATTGTAGAGGGTAAATCAGATCATCTGATAAAGTCAATGCAAAACTGAACAACAAAAACAAAAAAAAAATCTTGGTTTATATGCTCAATTTTCTCTCCCTTTACAGATGCCAAGTTTTGCTGTTATTTTTTCTAAGCAATATAGCATGCTATTAAATCACTAATATATGTAAAAGGTAAACCATTGTCTTAGAAAACACTGTCAAGCCCAAGGCATCAGAAGGTAAAGATGATGATTCTAAGGCTGTTTCTATCTCTCTGCATAACTCAAGTGGAGACATTTAGGTCTTAAAGGTCACCGTTACTGAGGGTCTGGCTTTACTTCGTACATGACCAGACAGCATATGGGATTCTTGGATGACTGTAAACTAGACAGTGAAGATATTACAAATCAAATACAAAGAGGATGGAATTCTGCTGTGTTGATCTAGAAGAGAGTACAGGAGGTCATGACATTTTTGCATCAGTATCAGTAATAGAGAGGATTTGTTATAGAAGAAAGCTAGTATTAAAAGCTTCCATCTGGTGAGGCTTAAAAAAAACCACACAACAACCTGCAATCTTGTGACGCGGGTGTGTGTGTGTGTGTATGAGCGAGCGCGCACACGCATGCATTCACTGTGGCTAGAAGGATGTTTATAATCTTTGGTGCCCCAGGACAGTGTCTCCAGATGTAGCCAGGAGATTAACTTGGAAGAAAATCAGAATAATTCAAAGATCATTTTCATTACTTCAGAAGTTATCCAAGAGGAAATACAGTCTTTAAAATAACCGTGTCTGGATGGAAAACATAATTTCAAGATATTTGAGTAGATTCCCCCTGTCAAGTGTTAAACCCCAGCTTTATTCAGTAACAGAAGGAGTTTCACTGAAGCCAAGAGACCTTATCATTATAAGGCTTTGCCATCAGCCATCAAGATTCTGCATGGAACTAATATCAAGTCCCTACAGGAAGCTTAAAGTTTTAGTGGTACTCAGAAAAATGAGAGTGCTGAGTCATATTCATCCAACAAATCCAATGAAGTTATAACTATATCCTGTTCTGAATAAACACTGAAGTAAAAGGCCAAGGTATTTATAGCAAGTAAACTCTGAGCCTGAAGGTTAAGAAGTTTATTAGCCCAGGAAATGGCTATTACTGAATTAACAGGAAACAAGTTGCAGCTGTTGTTTTTACACTCAGATGTATTTGTTTTCTCAGCCCTCTCACTCAGGATCCAGTTCTGCACTGAGGGCCCAATTCATGGTTCCGGCTCAGCAATTAGTGTTGCCAGACATCCGGTTTTCGACTGGAATGTCTGGTCGAAAAGGGACCCTGGCAGCTCCGGTCAGCACTGGGCTGTTAAAAGTCTGGTCGGTGGTGCTGCGGGTCTAAGGCAGGTTAGTCCCTACCTGTCCTGGCATCAGGCTGTGCCCCGGAAGTGGCCAGCAGGTCCAGCTCCTAGACGAGGGGGCCATGGGGCTACACGTGCTGCCCCCACCTCGAGCACCAGCTCTGCACTCACATTGGCCAGGAACCGTGACCAATGGGTGCTGGGGGGTGGTGCCTGCAGGCAAGAGCAGTGCACGGAGCCTCCTGGCCCCCACGCCTTGGAGCCACACCTGCTGGCTGCTTCCAGGGTGCAGCCCGGTGCCAGGACAGGCAGGAAGCCTGCCTTAGCCCCACTGCGCAGTTGCCCGGGAGCTGCCTGAGGTAAGCCCACACCCCAACCCTGAGCCCCTGCCCCAGCCCTGAGTCCCCCCAAAACCCAGAGCCCCCTCCTACACCCAAACCAGCTGCCTCAACCCGCAGCCCCCTCCCACACTCCAAATCCTTTAGCCCCACCCCCCAGCCTAGAGCCCCCTCCTTCACCCCAAACCCCTCATCCCTGACCTCACCCCCTCCCACACCCCAACTCTCTGCCCCAGGCCAGAGCCCCCTCCTGCACCCTGAACCCCTCATTTTTGGCACCACCCCAGAGCCTGCACCCCCAGTTAGAGCCCTTACCCCCTCCCGCACCGTATCCCCCTTCCCCAGCCCAGTGAAAGTGAGTGAGGGTGGGGGAGAGCGAGCCACAGAGGGAGGGGGAATGTAGTGAGCAGGGGGCAGGGCCGCGGGGAAGGGGCATGGAAGGGGTGGGGCCTCAGGGAAGGGGTGGGGCTAGGGTATTTGGTTTTGTGCGGTTAGAAAGTTGGCAACCCTATCAGCAATGGACCAGAGATAGGAACAAATGTGGCTTTATGGTTTGACCCTTGATACAATTTAGGGTAGCCTCATTCTCCCATGGGCCCAAGGGTCAGTTCAGTAGTTGGGGATAACCAGAGAGTGGTAGTGTAGAGGCCACACAAGTCTTCCAACTATGCTAAGGGCTGGGAGATAAAGTGGTATAGACATGACATATAGGACACGAAGGACCAAGAATCTGGCCCAATTTGTTTAAGTTCTTCTGCTCTGACTGGCTATTGCCCTCAGAATTCCATATGTCTATGGCCACAGTAATAAACATGATCACCTCAGTTTATGATCCACTCTGCACCCTAACCCCAGTCTTAGCAATCTCTCCCTTCTCCAGGCTTTTCTGATTCCTCCCCTTGCTAAGATTAATTCTCTGTAATGTTGTTAAGGCTGCACATCTTAAACCAACTCACAAACTGAAGTTCGTGCAGAATTCAGAAGCCTGTTTGTTAAGCAATGTATCTCAATGTGAGTACACAGCACCAACACCTGTTGATTTCAAGGTGTGGTTTAATGTGTTGATTCTGACCTATAAAGCCTGAAATGATTTGGGACCTCACAACTTGAGTGGCTGGCCTCTCTCCCTATGTGATGCAGCTGTGGTTAGCAGAGACCCTCAAGGTAGAAGTCCCTTAGTTTGAAAGAGAGGTGATTATTGGTATGGCAAATGACATGAGGGCCTGTTAACCTTAGAATTCACTTCCACAGGAAGGCTGAAATAACCCGGATTTGCTGATCTTCCAGGCACACTGTGAAACCTATGTCTTTGGGCAAGCATTTGGGAAGAGTTAAGCTTTGAACAACATGATGATAAACATGCCTGTGGCCAATCTATGCAAGCACTCCCACTATTGCTAGCAGTGATGAGTCTGACTGATCCTAAAGATTTAGGAAATCCTATTGTAAACAAGGATATTGAGGGCTATTTCCAAATAAACATTTTGAAATAGCTTCCACTGCCAGTCTGGCTATAAAGCTGTTGGGGGAAAAAAAGGTTGCAAAAACAATTTTTATAGGAAATAGGAAACATTTTTCTCTACCACCTTTCTCATACTCAGAAGATGCTGAACTGTTTCTGCTCATACTTTCCTTAAAAAAAAAAAAAAAAAAAGGCAAAAGGTAAAAAAAAAAAAAATTAAAAAAAAAAAAAAAAAAAAAAAGGCTAATGGTCAAAGATGAAGACTTGGAAATTTCAGCCTGGAAGTCTCAAGTTTCAGAAACTTATGACTGACTGAAAACAGACAGTGGCAATATGTTAAAAACATGTTGAAGTACTTATGCAAGAAGTTGGAACTGCTTTGATTGGAGCTGTGCTGGCCTATCATATGCCTTTGTACAGGATTAATGATATGTGCTATAGGTATTGAAAATCCTAATGAAAATTTTATAATACATGCCCAGGCACCAGTTTTTTTCTTATTTTCAGAATACTAAAAGCATTTTAGACAGTAATCACTCATCCACAAAATTTTCTTTTTAATCAAATTGTTTGAGGTACATGAGAGCAAAATAAAACCAAAAATATCCTTGACTGTAATTTTTATATTTTTAAATAGATAATTCTAGCTATTTTCCCCAGTAGTATGAGACTACATGTGCCAAATTATAGCTAGGAATGTTCTTTTTTTAAAGACTAGTTATAGTCAAGGGCTTCTAATGATAATGATTAATCAACCTTATAGTAACTACAATTTATAAGCATGAGAACCACTGAAATAACGAATATGTTCATAGTATGTAAAGGAAGAACTATATCGTTAAATCTTGTGTTTCCTTTGTGACTCTCATATTATGTAACAAAACAGAACTTTCCATTAAATGCATTACAAAAGCTATTTCTTCCTGGTGAAATAATTCTCCATAGTTGCTTTCCAAATTCACTTGTGAACGAACAAACAGCCATTCACTGCCGTGAAAGGAAGACCATTCTGGAAGTCCCCTTTTCTGTGGCTTCTGCCTTCAGTACAACTATATCATTACTATAATCTTTTCACAGTCCTAGCCCTCTTTGGCATGTGCTACCCAGTAACCTCCCATAATACAAACTGCATTGCAATTATAGTTCTTATCTAGAAAGAAAGTGTGATGGTATATGTAAAATTATCACTACAATTAAAAAAAAATTTGAACGTTTTCACGAATACCCCCAATGTTAATATTAAGCTGAAGATGGGAGGAATTGTGGGGTGATTTCCTTGCCTTTGGAGGAGCGCATCTGAAGGACATAAATCCACACCGTGTAGAGGTCAAGCATAGGAGTTTATTACACACAGCGCTGGCGGAGTGTCACCTTGCTTATTAGGCTCAGAGACACTTTCAATCAATTGATTACAATTGAATATATAGATTTTCCATGGGCAGGGGAAAGTGACGGGGTAGGCAGTTCCACACCCCGGGATAGGTTTTGCAGCAAGAAAAGATAGCACATTAGCCAATGGTTAAAAGGTTACATAATGTCTCCGCCCATGGTCTCAAGTTAGCAAGTTAACATTTAATTAATACTTTGATAAAATGTTATTAGTATAAATGTTATTAGTGTATATATATGTTGAATTCTGATTTGGGGTCCATAGGAATGGAGCAACTCCTTTGATTGTCCAACAGGTACATTCCTTTGGGGTTAAAGCAAAGAAGCAGTGAGAGTATATGACAATACAGATTGTCTTCTTTATGTCTTAAGGCAGGGCACTGGTCCCTGGGAAGGGAGGTGGAAGGATGCCATATCTTATACTGACATGTGCCAATTTTCATAAACTCAAGGTTGGATCTGTGGGCAGAACGTTCCCTACAGAAGAGACTGACACAATAGGAACAGGGATCCTTTCTTCAATCTGAAACATTGGATGAAACATAATTATTTAGTTATTGCTTCAACATCTGGCATTTCTACTGACCAAGCATATCTTAGCAAAGGCAATATTATCTTGTTTACCCCAGCTTTCTCTTAGCTAATCACTATTTGCTAGGCCTCTGGTCTCAAGACCAAACTCTGGACTTTGGGTCTGAAAAAGAGCTGGCACAATCCATATACCAGGTTGTTATATAAAATGCACATGGATTTTAACCCTTCAGCATCCTTCTGTCAAATCAACCCTGCCTGGAATTACTTCTGTCTTCTGGGAAATCTACTAGTTCTTAAGGAAAGAACGTTGCACAGAGGTGCATGTGATTAGCTACCACTAGTCTCCATCCACCTATTGGGCACCTACATCTCTCCCTTAAAATCTGCAGAACCCCGGGTGCGTAGTGTTTACACAGAAGGGAATCTGTGGACTCCCAGAAAAAAGAGAGCACTTCACAACTCCTTTCCTCTTCCATGATGTGGTCTTCCTTTCCGCAAGGATTTCTGCTTTATTGCTTCCGCATGCACAGTGCAGCAGAGAGCAGCACTGGACTCCACCCTTGGCAGCTTTGAGGTGGGGTGCTGTAATTTGCTGTAGCTGCATATATGCTCACTGAGCACCCCTCAAAGCTCTGCTGTGGATGCCAGGTTATTCAATGAAATCCTTCTCTGCTCTTCTGGAGCCCCTACTGGAATTTGCATACATACAGACTAAAACACTGGAACAGCTGCCTCTACATGGATCCTTCATCTGGAGAAGCTAGAGTATTCTCATAAATTAGCATTCGCGAATGGTGCAAGGAATGAGAATGAAGGTACATTCATTATACTTTGATCTTATTTTTGTCAGGGGAGCAGTGGCCTAGTGATCCAGTGGAAGAACTGTGTCTCTAGGCCCCATGATTCTAGAATATTGAGTACACTTAGGGTTGCCAGGTGTCCCTCACCCCCTCCCACACCCCTGCCCCAGCCTGGAGCCCTCTCCTGCACCCAAACCCCTCATCTCTGGACCCACCCCAGAGCCTGTACGTGTAGCCGGAGCCCTCACTGCCACCCCCTGCCCCACACCCTAACCCCCTTCCCCAACCTGGTGAAAATGAGCGAGTGAGTGAGGGTGGGGGATGCAGTGAGCAGGGAAAGGGGCGGGGCAGGAGGCAGGGAAAGGGTGTTCGGTTTTCTGAAAATAGAAAGTTGGCAACCCAAAGTACACTGCAGCTTTGGAAAACTTTATAATCTGCATCCTGGTTAATAAGTTAAGAATGAATGTTTAAAGCTAACACATCTGAGTCACACTGGATACAGTTTTATTTACTTTTGAACACAGCTGAAGTGCTCAGTTGCAAGTTCAGGGCCTGCTCCAACTTCCATTGAAATCAATGGGAGAATTTCTTAGAAATTGGGTCAGGCCCTTATCATTAATAAATGTTTACATTACTTCTGAAATTTGCATTGATGCTAGCACTAATATAACAAGGAGATTGAATTGCAGTACACACACAGAAGTTATTCTGATCCATTTGTCCTCTGCAGGTACAACTAAAACAGGATTTGATTTGCTAAAGACAGCAGTTTTATATTAGTATATCTATAGTTTTTAACGTATGGTAGAGGGTGAACCTGGTTTCCCCTAGTGGAAACTATGTCATAAATATGAATGATCTTTTAATGTGGAAGTTATTGACTTGACTTCATAGATAAGGGAATCCAAATCAGTGGAGTTACCTTAGCAGTGATTTGGCCCAAATGCTTTAACATATGATGAATATTTGTTGTTTGTGTCTCAGTGTATAAACTTTTGAACTATATTATGTGTTCTCAGAGCCTGTATTAGCCCTTCAGCAGAACCAGGTGTATAATGCATAGCTACCCTGTTCATACTGATATTGTCTAACCCTATATAGTTTAGGGAAACTGTTTCAAATCTGTTATTAATATTTTATTTTATGTCAAACTGACATAATTTAAATGGCTTCCAGCAGAGCACTGCTTTTACATTTCTGTTGTGTGTTTTCTCTTTCATTGTTCAGACCTGGGAGCTTAATTCAGAATGACTGAAGCATTTGTACAAGTCAAATGCCAGGAAAAAAGGAATAAAACACCAATCAGGAAGCTATCTGAAGAGGGAATTCACTTCAAACAGAAATCTCCCTCCCAGTTATAAAATGAAAGTTTTTTATATACATCTTTTTTCTACTTCACACTGCATTAGCTGTCACCAACAATAGCTTGGCTTGTTGTTCCAGTGCCAACATTTAAAGTGGGTTTTAAAGTCTGTTCTCCATCCTGAATAAACACCACACATACAGAACCTTTAATGAAGATTAGATTTTTTTAAAAATGCAATAGGGAGATGTCACCATGGAGATCAGTCCACACTAAGCCCATCCAATTTGCCAACTTGTCTCCTCTAATTCAGGATGACTGTTCTTCTGGAAAAGTAAAAGTGTGTAGGTGTGTGACTGTGTCCATGCGCACATGTAACTGTAATTACAAGAAGGATTATAAGAAGCAATCAGAAAACAAGATTTGGGAAGATCCAAAAAATCATTCATTCATTCATAAGAATGTCATTATGAATTGCAATCACTAAAGGAAAAATCGCACCCCAACTTCAGCTGTCATAAATATCCTCCCATCCTTAGGCAGCAGAACCCATGCAGAAGGGAGAGGGCTGATTTGGAGTGATGATGTAGAGCATGCACCCACTGCATGGCTCCCACAGGACAAGGGCAGGTGGGGGCTTTGCATAATTAGGCCAGGAGACTGGTGTCTGGTCTACGGATCCTGTGGTCCTCCTCCCATACTAGGGCTGTGTTAGGGGCAAGCAAGAATACTTTTTCCATAAGGCTGAAGAATATTCTGCAGAGTGGCTCCTGGCAGGATTGGGAGGGAAGATGTCACAGACAGCTGCAGCGGCACAGGAGCCAGCAAACAGAGCTGTAAACGGAGGAGTTTCAGTGGGAGTTCTGTTGGAGAAGGTTTTTGTATTTTGTGTATTGTATTTTGTAGTTATATGTGGCTGGTTATATGGAGGCTGGTAGGGGCAGTGTGCTGGGAGAGAAGCTGAGCCCTGATTAGGGGGCGGGGCTTCTCTGCGTAGGGGTCCTATAAAGGTAGCCAGCCAGGCAGGCAGCGACACAGACAGCTGCCGCAGCACAGGAGCCAGCAAACAGAGCTGTAAACAGGGGAGTTTGCAGGGGAGACTAAGAGAGCTAGGCAGAGGAATAGACAGGCTAGTGAAGGGAGTGGGTGGTGTTCTGCCGGTGTTCTGGTGCCCGTTGGGGGTTTATTTTGCTGTGGGTGGCTGTGGTTTGGTTTGGTTTTTGTTTCCCGGACTAACAGGTTTTAGGTAGGAAGGCTATGACCGATACAGAGGCAGCTGTGGAAGACACAATGAGGATGACTGGATGTGGAAGCTGCAGCATGTACATGATCCTGGAGGAGGTACCTGAAAAGAGTTTCGTCTGCATGAAGTGCTGCCTGATAGAGCTGATGGAAGAAAAGATCCGAGGATTGGAGATGCAGGTGGAAACTCTGGTTGAGTTTAGAAGGGGGTTCGAGCAGATGATGGAGCAAAGACATGAGGAGTCTGAAGGGAAAAGCTCAGACTTGCAGATGGAAGCAGGACCAAAGAACTCTGAGGGGGGACTGCTGGGTGAGGAAAGTGGACAGTGGAAGCATGTGACTAAGAGAACCGGGCAGAGGAAAAGACGGGCTAGTGAAGGAGAAATAAAGCTCAGGAACAGGTTTGTGGAGTTGGAAAATGAAGAAGGGGCACAGCAGGTGGTAGCTGAAGGTGAGAGGGCAAGGAAGAAGAGAAGAGCAGCTAGTCCTTTAGGAAGAGGGGAAGAGTCAATGGAGATAACAACACCAAATATGAGCCCCAGGAGGATACGGGATGGGTTGCGGAGGATTGCAAGGGACAATAGAAATTGAGAGGACTTGCAGCCAGAGGGAACAGGGGATAGACCGGAGAATTGCACCATCACCAGGAAAAGGCAGGTCTACGTGATTGGGGACTCCTTACTGACAAGAACAGACAGGCCTGTAACTAGAGCTGATCCGGAGAACAGAAGGGTGTGCTGTCTGCCGGGTGCTAAGATACGGGATGTGGACCAGAGGCCGAAAAGGATCCTAACAGGAGCGGGAAAGAATCCGCTGATTGTCCTTCATGTGGAAACAAATGATACAGCTAGATTCTTGCTGGAACATATCAAGGGAGACTATGCCAGGCTGGGGAAGACGCTTAAGGAAATCGAGGCTCAGGTGATCTTCAGTGGGATTCTGCCTGTTCCTAGAGAAGGGCAACAAAGGTGTGACAAGATTATGGCGATCAACAGATGGCTCAGGCAGTGGTGCTATAAAGAGGGCTTTGGGATGTATGGCCATTGGGAAGCATTCATGGACAGAGGACTGTTCTCTCAGGATGGACTTCACCTGAGTAAGAAAGGAAATAGACTTCTAGGATGGAGGCTGGCACAACTGATTGAGAGCTTTAAACTAGGAATTTGGGGGAGATGGTTGGGAGATGTCCAGGTAATCTTCACGCCGGAATTTAACATTGAGAGAGAAGAAAACGAAGTAAGAAAGGATACAGCCGTGAGTATGAGAATGAACATAAGGAGGAAGGGTAGTGTAGATACCAGTCTAATAGGTGATACTGGTGGTAGAATGTCTGTGCCTTATCGGGTAAAGAATGTCAGTGAAGCCAAACAGCAAAAATTAAGATGTTTGTACACTAATGCGAGAAGCCTAGGTAACAAAATGGAGGAACTAGAGCTACTGGTACAGGAATTGAAACCAGGTATTATAGAGTTAACAGAAACATGGTGGAATAGTAGTCATGACTGGAGTACAGGAATTGTGCTGTTTAGGAAAGACAGAAATAAAGGCAAAGGTGGTGGAGTAGCATTGTATATCAATGATGAGGTAGACTGTAAAGAAATAAGAAGTGATGGAATGGATAAGACAGAGTCTGTCTGGGCAAAAATCACATTGGGAAAGAAAGCTACTAGAGCCTCCCCAGAGACAGTGCTTGTGGTGTGCTACAGACCACCGGGATCTGATTTGGATATGGATAGAGACCTCTTCAATGTTTTTAAAATGAAGTAAATACTAATGGGAATTGTGTGATCATGGGAGACTTTAACTTCCCAGATATAGACTGGAGGACAAGTGCTAGTAATAATAATAGGGCTCAGATTTTCCTGGATGCGATAGCTGATGGATTCCTTCACCAAGTAGTTGAAGAACCAACAAGAGGGGATGCCATTTTAGATTTGGTTTTGGTGAGTAGTGAGGACCTCATTGAAGAAATGGTTGTGGGGGACAACCTTGGTTCGAGTGATCATGAGCTAATTCAGTTCAAACTAGATGGAAGGATAAACAAAAATAGATCTGGGACTAGGGTTTTTGATTTCAAAAGGGCTAACTTTAAAGGATTAAGGAAATTAGTTAGGGAAGTGGATTGGACTGAAGAACTTGTGGATCTAAAGGCGGAGGAGGCCTGGAATTACTTCAAGTCAAAGTTGTAGAAACTATCAGAAACCTGCATCCCAAGAAAGGGGAAAAAATTCATAGGCAGGAGTTGTAGACCAAGCTGGATGAGCAAGCATCTCAGAGAGGTGATTAAGAAAAAGCAGAAAGCCTACAAGGAGTGGAAGATGGGAGGGATCAGCAAGGAAAGCTACCTTATTGAGGTCAGAACATGTAGGGATAAAGTGAGAAAGGCCAAAAGCCATGTAGAGTTGGACCTTGCAAAGGGAATTAAAACCAATAGTAAAAGGTTCTACAGCCATATAAATAAGAAGAAAACAAAGAAAGAAGAAGTGGGACCACTAAACACTGAGGATGGAGTGGAGGTTAAGGATAATCTAGGCATGGCCCAATATCTAAACAAATACTTTGCCTCAGTCTTTAATGAGGCTAATGAGGAGCTTAGGGATAATGGTAGGATGACAAATGGGAATGAGGATATGGAGGTAGATATTACCACATCCGAGGTAGAAGCCAAACTCGAACAACTTAATCGGACTAAATTGGGGGGCCCAGATAATCTTCATCCAAGAGTATTAAAGGAACTGGCACATGAAATTTCAAGTCCATTAGCAAGAATTTTTAATGAATCAGTAAACTCAGGGGTTGTACCGTACGACTGGAGAATTGCTAACATAGTTCCTATTTTTAAGAAAAGAAAAAAAAAGTGATCCGAGTAACTATAGGCCTGTTAGTTTGACATCTGTAGTATGCAAGGTCTTGGAAAAAATTTTGAAGGAGAAATTAGTTAAGGACATTGAGGTCAATGGTAATTGGGATAAAATACAACATGGTTTTACAAAAGGTAGATCGTGCCAAACCAACCTGATCGCCGCCTTTGAGAAGGTAACAGATTTTTTAGACAAAGGAAATGCAGTGGATCTAATTTACCTCAATTTCAGTAAGGCATTTGATATGGTTCCACATGGGGAATTATTAGCTAAATTGGAAAAGATGGGGCTCAATATGAAAATTGAAAGGTGGATAAGGAACTGGTTAAAGGGGAGGCTACAACGGGTCATACTGAAAGGTGAACTGTCAGGCTGGAAGGAGGTTACTTGTGGAGTTCCTCAGGGATCGGTTTTGGGACCAATCTTATTTAATCTTTTTATTACTGATCTTGGCACAAAAAGTGGGAATGTGCTAATAAAGTTTGCGGATGACACAAAGCTGGGAGGTATTGCTAATACAGAGAAGGATCGGGATATCGTAGCGGACGATCTGGATGATCTTGAAACTGGAGTAAGAGTAATAGGATGAAATTTAATAGTGAAAATTGCAAGGTCATGCATTTAGGGATTAATAACAAGAATTTTGGTTATAAATTGGGGACACATCAGTTGGAAGTAACAGAGGAGGAGAAGGACCTTGAAGTATTGGTTGATCACAGGATGACTGTGAGCTGCCAATGTGATATGGCTGTGAAAAAAGCTAATGCGGTCTTGGGATGCATCAGGCTAGGTATTTCCAGTAAAGATAAGGAGGTGTTAGTACCGTTATACAAGGCACTGGTGAAACCTCATCTGGAATACTGTGTGCAGTTCTGGTCTCCCATGTTTAAGAAGGATGAATTCAAACTGGAACAGGTACAGAGAAGGGCTACTAGAATGATCCGAGGAATGGAAAACCTGTCTTAAGAAAGGAGACTCAAAGAGCTTGGCTTGTTTAGCCTAACCAAAAGAAGGCTGAGGGGAGATATGATTGCTCTTTATAAATATATCAGAGGGATAAATATCACGGAGGGAGAGGAATTATTTAAGCTCAGTACCAATGTGGACACAAGGACAACTGGATATAAACTGGACATTAGGAAGTTTAGACTTCAAATTAGACGAAGGTTTCTAACTATTAGAGGAGTGAAGTTCTGGAACAGCCTTCCAAGGGGAGTAGTGGGGGCAAAAGACATATCTGGCTTCAAGACTAAGCTTGATAAGTTTTTGGAGGGGATGGTATGAAAGGATAGCCTAATTTTGGCAATTAATTGATCTTTGATTATTAGCAGGTAAATATGCCCAATGGTCTGTGATGGGATGTTAGATGGGGTGAGATCTGAGTTACTACAGAGAATTCTTTCCTGGGTGCTGGCTGGTGAGTCTTGCCCACATGCTCAGGGTTTAACTGATCGCCATATTTGGGGTTGGGAAAGAATTTTCCTCCAGGGCAGATTGGCAAAGGCCCTGGAGGTTTTTCGCCTTCCTCTGCAGCGTGGGGCATGTGTCACTTGCTGGAGGATTCTCTGCACCTCACGATTTGAGGACTTCAATAACTCAGACATAGGTTAGGGGTTTGTTACAGGAGTGGGTGGGTGAGATTCTGTGGCCTGCGTTGTGCAGGAGGTCAAACTAGATGATCCTAATGGTCTCTTCTGACCTTAAAGTCTATGAGTCTGAGTCTTTCCTCTCACCACTTTCCCCCTGTGTCTCTCTGCAGGGTCCAGACCAGCTGCTCATGCTGGGTTCTGTGAAGATTTGGCTTTAAACACCTAATCATGCAGCCTCTTCTCATGTGAATAACGACTGCAGCATCAGACCACTAGTGAGGAATGAAATGCGCATGTGTTAATTCTCAGAATAAGCTACTGTACAATGCATTTCTATTCATAGGAATGAATGAGGTTCTATTGTGAGTCAGGTAAAATGGGGTAAGCAGTGTAAACACTATGTGTGTGTGATCCTGCCAAGTGTGTGATCAGCAAGATGCAGCAACCTCATTTCTCATCAAGATTCATGAAACTGCAATTCCCATTGAAAGAGGCACTCAGCATGTTGCAGAGATGAGTCCATAACATATGGTAGAAAATTTATTTATCGTTTTCAGTCACAATACATGCAATCCCCATGATAGCAGTAATCAATTCAGATGTACAAAGAGGTTTAGCTTTTGGTTTACCTTAGCCACTTGCAGAGTGCAAGTTGTCCCTTTCCTGATACAGATTTCTAATTAAACATGTGACCTATCAGTCTATTTCATCCTCAGTGCCAAACCTGTTATCTGCAGGGCCCTGCAATGCACTTTCACCTTCACCAAGAGAGGTAAGCATTTCTTTCATAGACTTTCTTGATCTTGAATCAATGAAATCAGTGAGAGTTTTCTCACCATCTTGAATAGGAACAGGATGGCCCTTTGATCTCCACTGGTTCCTTCCCTCCCCCACATCTTTTCATCCTCCCTCAGCTGTTCCCAGTACTGATCCTCCCCATTTTCCTTCACAATGTGTTCTTTCTGTCTCTCTCTCTCTCATCCTACTGCTTCCTTCGCTTGCAAATCATGTTAAACTTCTTTGCTTAAGACTGCTTACATTTTGCTTGTCTATCATATTAAAAATTCTTCTGTCTCATCACATACTCTGTTCCTGTGTGAGAAAAAGTGACTGAATGTTGGGCACAATTCTGTAAGGTGGGGAGCACCTCTTACAAAATGCAGAGGACACTGAACTCCCATCAGAGTATATGGGAGTTAAGAATGTTCTGTGCCTCCCAGGATCAAGCCCATTATTTCTGATGACTGTCGGGCCCAGGTCTTATTTCTATCCCTAACTCAAGGCAATGATTGAGGTTGGTTCTTAAGTCACATTAATATTTCATTCAAGGGATAGGGGGCACGGGTCAGCATTCATGTCGCAACCCAGGGAAGCTGATGATCCAACCAGCAGACCAAATTTGGTGATGAATCCTGGTCACGTGGCACCTGAGGAACATTGAGCATATGTTAAGAAGATTCAAGAGATGGAAGAGAAAACAAAAAAATGAAACCCATGAGGTAACACCAGAAGTTTGAAAGCCCTACTCACAGGTAGATTCTTAACACACAGAAAACACTGCGGTAATCCTGAGCTTGTTTTAGATCAGTGGTTCTCAAACTGTGGATCGGGACCCCAAAGAGGGCCATTTTAATGGGGTCGCCAGGGCTGGCTTAGACTTACTGAGGTCTGGGGCTGAAGCCTGAGCCCCACTGCCTGGGGCCGAAGCCCGAGGGCTTCAGCCCTGGGCAACAGGGCTCAGGTTACAGGCCCCCTGCCTGGGGCTGAAGCCCTTGGGTTTCGGCTTTGGCCGCCCCTGCACTTGGGCTTTGGCCCCACTACCCGAGGCGATGGGGCTCAGGCAGGCTCAGGTTTCAGTCCCCACTCCTGGGATCATGTAGTAATTTTTGTTGTCAGAAGGGGATCGCGGTGCAATGAAGTTTGAAAACCCCTATTTTAAATATTGTGTAGTAAGTAGATGTGCATAAATATATAGAAGACTGCCCTTTCCACCAGCTATATGGCATTGAGAATGTGATATTTATCTTCTAATAGTTGATTTCTACTTTCAACTTCCTTACAAAACTTGTAGTGGCTGGAAATAATCCTGCTGAAAAATATATTGCTAAACTAATGATTGTCAAGTGGTCATTTTTAATAACATTGAGTAATTGTTTCATTTTCAACATAGCTACAATTAACAAGACACCAGGAGAATATTTAAGGGTATCTTCAGATGACTGCATTATTAATTTTATTCCTCTGGATGTGAAATCAAGAAACATTAAGGGTAAGATGACAAGGAGATGAAATGGGTGACTATGACAAAAATTTATTCTTTAAAAATAGACAGAAGTTCAACAACTGCTGCTCAGTCTTATCATTTCATATTAGTGTACACTCATCAAAACAAAGCAATACAGTGCCAGCATTTGATGGCATTGCTCTCTCTTAGAAGTTCAAAGATGTGGAAAAAAAAATTCTAGGTTCCCAAGCAACAGCATGTTAAATGGAATTGTTATTAAAAGCATCCATACAGTGATTGAATATCACAGTGATTTACAAGCCATACAATGAGACATACAAGCTCTCAAGTAGCAAGATCGAACAATAATAGAAACCAATTACTCGTAGCAGCCAAAGAAGTGTGCTGTTTATGAAAACACAGCACAGTATATTATATGGGCCAGATTCACTCTTGCATAAGTGGATTCAACACCAGCTGAAGCTGAGTCCACTTACAAAGGGCTGGATTTGGTCCAAAGTCTGTAAGTACAATATAATGAAAATGTAGGACCTGATTCTTCAAATACTTACTACAGAGCACAGATGCTTACTACCATGAGTAGTCCCATTGTCTTCAGGCCCTGTTTTGGTATGATGGCTTTCAGACAAACTGTATCCCTAAATTTCTTTCAAATATTAGATGATATCAGAGGTAGAATTACAGACAAGGGAAAAGAGAGATGTTTTCACATGAATTAAAGTATCAGTACAAGTGGAGAGTCAATGAAGTGGAGAAATATTAGATAGGTATTTTAGCTAGGAGTAGTGCCAGATGAGTAGGGTCCCTCCCCGCCTCGTCCCCCACTCACTCCTCTCCACCCTCTCCCTCCCATCCGCCGGAGCCCCTAGAGCCCCATCTCACTTGCGGCTGGAGGAGCTCCAGCTGAACCACCCTGGACAGCCGACCGCCCCCAATGCCAGGTCGCCTGCCGGCCCCAGCTGCCTGCTGGCCTCCAGCTGGAGCTGAGCTCCTGCTAGCTTGGGGGACAGGATGGGGCCAGGGCCTGGATTAGGAGAGGTTTAGCCTCCCCTGGCCTATTATATGCACCGCCCATGCATTCCAGCTACTGATGAATCACATGTCCTTCAATGAATACAATCCATGAAGGAATAATCCCTGAATCATGCAGTGGTATTTGTTCCTGCAACTATGTTGCTTTGAAGTACTGCATTGAGCTGGTAAAGATCATAAAAATGCAGACTTCTCTTCACAAGTCGGGGGGGAGGTCAACATAATAAGAGCCAGTGACTCTGAAACTGAGGGGGAAGGGGTTTGATGGGGTCTAACTCCCCTCCCACCCCCTTACCACTGCCAACTGCTGTCAAATGAAGCTCATAAAAGCTATATTTAGAGTTATGCAGGAGCAGACATTAATCTCATCTTTGGTTTCCCAGAATTTGCAAAGTAATTTACTTTAGATGCTGATGCCCACGTCCTCATCATCCTGTCCCTGCTGAAGAAAACACAGAGAGGTTTGTTGCTTGTATATGTCAGATGGTGTCACACAAAGACCGGGAGAAAATATGGAGCAGCAAGAATGAAAACTACTAGTGAAGGAATAATTAAAAACAAAAACATTGCTGCCAGTGCTTTGGGAGGCTCTTGATAGTTGTTCATATTGATTACAAAAACCACATCAGATTTCAGTATGATGAAACACTCGTGGGTTTAACACTGAGTACAATTGTGTACTAGCCCGTGGGGTGAACTGTATGACACAAAAGCCCTTTCCATCCCTGTCAGTTATGATCATATGTTAAACACGATGGGATCAACAAGCAAAATATATGGGAAACTGTAGTGTCATTATGGATTTATTAATTTATTATTATTATTTATACATTATCCAAAACAAACGAGACACTTTATTATACATTTTGAAAGGACATGGCACTTTCCCTAAAAAACTAGATCAGGCAATGCAGCAAGGAAGACAAAAACAAAAGTAGTAGGTGCAAGGCTAGAGGAAGGAAATGTGAAGACTTCATGTCTTAATCATTTGGCAAAAATGATCAGAAGATGATTAGCCCATATCATCCCATCGATTTTTCTTTTTTTAAGCTGAACTCTTCATTGAGTTATGTTATGTAACTAATTTCTAAGCAAAATACAGTGGGGAGTTCTGATTTTTTTTTAAATGACATGAAATGACCCATTATCACTATTTATTATTTGTTCTGCATTATATAAAACATAAAGACATCCCTGCCCTGAAGATCTTACAATGTAAAAGACAGACACAGAAGAGACAAGATGCATGGAAAGTCCAGGAGTGTGATTTAAGTTAGGTGCTTGTTTTGGGAACAACTCCCTTCCCCTGTCCAATGAGGGAAAAAATGGGATACATATTGTCCCTCCCCCTTTATCATAATTTCCATTAATGCTGCAGAAATTGTGTGCACTGGCATCAAAGGGAGAACATTCAAGTATGTTTTGTGTCCACTTTTCCTATTAGTGTAAAAAGAAAAATTGGCAACTGAAGAATGTTTTAAAAACCTTCAAAGTATATCCAGCTGTCTGGGTACAAAAGAAAGGAGGAAGGAGAGAGTTGCTGTTTCCTCACAGACTCTGTCAACATTACATGAAAAATGCTGCAAGAAACCACTGGAATGCAAAGAAAACCTTCTGCTTGCAACATTTTGAGTCTATAATACCTTGCCAACAGTTGTCCCAAGTGTTTTACAAACATTGGTTGTATCAGCTGATAGCAGAAAATAAGTCTTTGGCTACGTCTTCACTACAGGGGGGGGTCGATTTAAGATACGCAAATTCAGCTACGCGAATAGCGTAGCTGAATTCGACGTATCGCAGCCGACTTACCCCGCTGTGAGGACGGCGGCAAAATCGACCTCCGCGGCTTCCCGTCGACGGCTCTTACTCCCACCTTCGCTGGTGGAGTAAGAGCGTCGATTCGGGGATCGATTGTCGCGTCCTGACGGGACGCGATAAATCGATCCCCGAGAGGTCGATTTCTACCCGCCGATTCAGGCGGGTAGTGTAGACCTAGCCTTTAGCTCAGCTGAGGCTGATCTGGTGCACTGTAGAATGATTTCTCCCCAGTGTGGACAGGAAGTTGCAAGCATAGAAACTGTGCAAATGTACTGCCTCAGATTTAAGAATTACCCCCAATCCTATTTCCAACAAGAGCAGCGAGGATTATGGGGAAAGTGCTTCAGAAGTCCCAGAATGCACAGATATAACAGCGACGGCAAGAGAAGGTGTGTGAGAAAAATCACTTTTTGTATGAAAAGGAGAGTTGGATTTTAAAAAATGGGTTTTCACACTAGCAGGTGTTGAATAAATTTCCAAGGGCACTGTGCATGTGCAAAGATGTTTTAACCTACTCAAGCTATTATGATAAGATTTGAAATAGTTTAGACCTTTGTTTTATATAACACTTGCTAAATAAGTGAAAAAAACAGGCCTTTCTGTAAACAAGACTAGTTCTTTGGTCCAGATTTTGTTCTCTAAATAAGCATATTCAACTGTATAACTTACAGATTTTGATGGCTATTTCTTTTCCAGAGATCGTATGTGGTAACAGATGATATTTTCTTATGACACACACAATATGTTTGGAATTCCACTTTGTCATAAATTCCACTTTTAAAAAATAAAGGGAAAATGTTTTCTAAAATCTATATTATACCACAAGATAATGGCTGTGTGCACAAACATACCGATACATGCATAAGTATGCATGTGTAACCTATGCCTGCTTGGTGTGGTGCTCTGTTCCCCTCTAGTGGCACCTAGCTTAGCTAGAGATTGATGAATCTGCTACAGCCTTAGTTACAGGGATGCTGGAACAATTTGTATAGTGGGGGCACTGAGAGCCTGTATATGATGGAAACCACTTCAAGCCAGGGGGTGTGGCATATCCCCTAGTTGCAGCACCTATGCTTACCTAAGAGCCAGTTAGCTTTTTAGCTCATGCAGTAGAGGCTCATACACTAAGCTTCAGAGGTCCTAGGTTCAGTCCTGTCTGTAGATGAACAGGGTCTATTGGTGTTACACATGCATGTGTATGTGTACACACATATACAAACTAGCACCCCTAGCCGGAATAGACTTACATTCATTCTTAATTTTCTGCGCTCTGAATATTCCCATTGAAGGCAGTAAATCTATGCAGGATTGGGGTCATGGACTAGAACCTTGATAAACTGCATACTTCATAATTACTTCCAAAACTGGTGGTTTATCCACTTACTAGGAAATATTTAATAGGAGATTGCTGTAATGAGATCTAGATGTCCACATTTTTATAAGATATTCTACAGTACCTTTACTTAGAGTGTAAGCTCTCCAGGGCAAGGACTGTCTTTCTGTAATGTGTTTGTTCAGTGCCCACCAGAATGGTGCCCGATCCATGATTGGGATCCCTTGGGACTATCACAATATAAATAATTCGTAGTTGTATATTATGAAGTGTTATAAAATCAACAATGTCAAAATAAATATAGAGTACATTTTGCGATGCACTCTTAATTTTTGTTGTTTATTCATTTACACCTCTTAATTTTAAGCGTGTACTTAAGTGCTTGCCTGAATAGGTACTGATTTAGTCACATGCTTAAGTATACCAGGGCCTTTCAGTTAAACCTCAGAGGTGGTGAACTCCTCTTCAGAAGTGCGGAGTGTACTAATCTTCCATGCACATCAGTGGGATTTGAGGGCACACTTCACCTTGCAGGGTCAAGCCATTAATTCCTCATTTGCATAATTCAATCAGTTATTCATAATAGGCAATCCTGTCATTACTTAAAATTGTTGAGGTTATATAATCTGTATATGTGCATAAATATATTCACACACAAGTAGAATCTTGCTGATCTGCACTATTTTATACAGTTAAACTGACACACTGTCTCCAAGATATGTTTTCCATTTCCAATACTAAGCAACTGGGATTTGGCAGGCAGTCTCTTTTTCCACACAAAGCTGTAACACAGTTTGAATATAATAAATAAACAAACCAGAATATATTATCTGAAACCTGTTATGGGCTGCTGCTGCCTGTCTATAAAAAAGAAACATATATGTGAAACTAAACAGTGAGCCAAGAGGAACAAAAAAATGGAGATTGGGGTAGGCAAAAATGCTCAGCCAAGACTATTAAACTAAGAAGCATACAGTGAATTAGGCAAATGCCAGTACCACCATCTGTTCATACATGTGTGCCTGTTTCACATATGTGTAGATACTGTAGGTGCTTTTTTCTTTTTTGGTTTGAGTGTGTGACAGCCTGGTGAAAGCTGGCAGCTCAACTGACTGTTAGAAATAGTTGAGTGTGCAGGCAGCCCTCCCCCCTGATCTTGTCATGCAAAATGTATTCCTTCTTCATCCAAGGCAAGGGGGACACACATTTCACAGCAGCAAAGGAAGAATAAAATGCAAGGAGGAAATTACAAACTGAGGGGGAAGAAGATTAAAGGCTGCTTTTCCTCATCCCCCTCCGCACAGGAAGAGTTCTTTGTTATATTTATAAAATTGATTAGATAAGTGTGGATTTGTGACTATGGATTGGAGAAAGGCTGCTGCTGTCATCATTTTGGTGGATGGGCTATGAATGAAAGCTGAATATCAATGTATTGAGCAAAGGAAGGGTAGAGCCTTTACCATTTACGTGCATGTTTATCAGGGTCAGGGATTAGTTCTGTACGGTTTTTCTCATTCTCTCCTGCTGGTTGCAGCAAGCTGGACGGTTCGGATGACACTGGTGAAGGAATTGATCATTTACTGCCTATACTTTGGATTTTCTTTCTCCTCGGTGGTTCTGGTTATTATGTAAAATAATTTGGGAGAGAATTTCTCCCTATTGCAGAGAGACAGAGGCAGCAGGAAGGAGCTGAGTTTTGCAGCCTTGGGTGTTGTTCGCAGCAACAGCCCGATTTAGTTTTCGGAGGGGTTGGGGAGCTGAGGGGGAGAAGATGAAGAACTCCGATGGGTTTTTTTTTAGAGGTGTGATCAAGGCTCAGTGGATTTAAAGTGGCTCTCTCTCAGAAGAGGTGCCCAGCTGTCCTGGCAGAGATTGATGAGCGGGCGGCTTTTTCACTGTGCCTGCCCTTGCTTCCTCGCGATCGTGCCGTTTCGTGCAAAAAGGGGAGGAAACTGTGCCCATCATGTCTTAATGTTCAGCGGGGCGTGGCGCGCCTCTTCTCCCAGCCCTGTTCTATGGCAGGCGGCAGCGGCGGCGGCAGCCTGCTTCCTTATTTTTAAAGTTGGTATTTTCTGCCTCTCAGAAGTGGGGGCAGGGCACGGCTACCCTGATACCTTCCATCTGTGGCGGCAGCCGTGTTAAGTGCTAGGCAAGCCGCCCCCCACCGCATTATTATCAAGACAAGGCGCGTTTTGCCCCAGCCCTTGGCGTAGTGCTGGCGCTGCAGCAGGGAGCGCGTTGCTGCTCTCGGGGCGGGCGCGTGTCCCCGGCGGCTCGCCGTGCAGCAGGGGGCGGGCCGGGGGCAGGCTGCCATGGGAGAGAGCATGTCCAAGCGACTGAAGCTGCAGCTGGGGGGCGAGGCGGAGATGGAGGAGCGGGCGTTCAGCAACCCCTACCCGGACTACCAGCTCCACGGAGCCGCCGCCGCCACCTCCTCGAGCCCAAGCGAGGCCGCGGAGACCCAGCGGGACCCGGCGCCCTCCCCAGTCGGGGAAGAGCCTGAGTCCCTCCCCTTCGGCCCGGACGGGAAGGTGAGCGAGCGCGCGCGCGCTGGGCCCGGGGGGCCGCCGCCTCCCAGCATTCGAGAACGCTCCGGGCTGCCGTCCAGCGTTCTAGAACCCTGCCGGGCTCTGGAACGTTCAGCCTCCTCCCCCCGCCTTAGGGGGTCCGGCCCGGCGAGGGGGGTGCTCTGCTGGTGCTGCTTGTTGCCCCTGGTGGCCGGGCTGAGGGTGGGTCGGAGGGGGCAGCGCCTGGAGGGAGGGAAGGCGCGTGGCCACATGGGGTGCAACCGGGTGGTTATTGACAAAGGTTAGCGTGGCTCAAACATTTCCCCCTACACGCCACGCCCACCAGCCGTAGCGCTGGGCTCTCATCCGCCTTGCCAGGGCCTCCTCCCACAGCACTAGGTGCTCCCTTCTCTTTCGCTCCATTGCATGCCACCCATGCGCTGCTCTATACCCTGCACTCCCCACAGCCACCCCATTATGCCTCCCACCCGCTCTGCCACACTCACATGGCACCGAGTCCTCTGAGCCCCCACGCAGCACACTGCACCCTTCTGCTCCCTGCACACTGTCATTGATCTGTATTTCACAGTAGTGCTCGTAGCCCCCCCACCCCCATAGGCCATCCCTACAAACCCACAGGTCCTCTCCCTGGCCTTTATACCCCCACCTTACCTGCATTAGTCTGGGACACCCCATTTCCTACTAGGGTGGCCATCACACATCCCCAGAATACTGGACATTCCAATACTTCCAGAAATGGTGTGAACTCATCCCGCTGGCGTGACCCCGCACGTATGTGCATGCAAGATCACGCTGCACAGCGCATGCCATTTTTAAGAGAACATCGCTCTGCCCCCCCCCCTCCCCCACTGATGTGACCTTGTGTGCAGCTCAGACTGGGGGTGGTGGAGTGGTGCATTTTTCAAAATGGTACCCTCTCCCTGTCCAATGCTGGATAAAACCACATTTGCTTTTGTCTCAGTACTGGCCGGGACACAAATCACCCAGAAGGAAGACTTTCAGGTTTCAAACTGGATGAATGACCTGCTTGTTTCTGACCATGCCTTTTACAGCGCTTTGCCTGCCCTCACAGACCCCTCAGGCTATGTCTATGCTTATAGTGGCATGTAGTGTGCATGCACTGCGCCCCATCTAGCATAGATATACATAGCAGTGTAGACAGTGAAGCACTGCTTAGGCGAGTAAAGGTACATCAGAGCCTTAGGATATATCCTACACTGGGCTCTACACAGCCAAGCAGTGTCTGCCCCATCTACACTGCTATTTTCAGCAGTGTAGTGTCCTGCTGCCTCCCCCACTGCTGGATGCTTTCCCTGCCACAGGGAGCTGCCAGTTCTTTTCTACACCACAGGAAAAGGCACTTCCAGAGCTTTTCCCCATTTCCTCCACCATGCCAGAGCCTTTCACTGCCGAGTATAGCTACACACCGCAATGTGGATGCAGCCTGCTTTTCACTGGCATGTAGGTTCATGTACCCTACACGCCACCGCTAGTGTAGACAAGGCCTTGGATTCTAGTTTGAACCCACAAAAATAAGAATACTCAGTTCTTGTCTTCACTGAAGAAAAAAAGTGTGCTCTTAACTTGAGATAGGAACATGCTTTTATATGCAGTGAAGGCAAGGCCTCAGAGTAAGACTGGAAACACTAGCCTTATCTACAACTCTCAATGTATGTACAGTAGAAGCTGTTTTATCCAGCACTTCATCATTCGGAAAGCTTTATAAACCAGCATTTCTGATCTTCATTGAAATTCTGGTTTATAGTCAGGTTGATGCG
This sequence comes from Terrapene triunguis, assembly GCF_002925995.2. Taxonomy (NCBI): domain Eukaryota; kingdom Metazoa; phylum Chordata; order Testudines; family Emydidae; genus Terrapene; species Terrapene triunguis. The sequence goes on along the minus strand of NW_020664530.1, from coordinate 3,803,395 downwards.
GGGCTGTTAGGGGGTTGGGGCGCAGGAGGGGGTTTGGAGCGCAGGCTCTGGGAGGGAGTTTAGGTGCGGGGGGGGCTCAGGGTAGCAGGTTGGGGCACAGAAGGGAGTGTGGGGTGCCGGATCTAGAGGGCGCTCAACTTGGGCAGCTCCCTGCAAGTGGCAACCTGACCTGGCTTCTCTTAGGTGGAGGCACAGCAGGCAGCTCTGTGCGCTGCCCCCACCCTGAGTGCTAGCTCCACAGCTCCCATTGGTTGGGAAACGCAGCCAATGGGAGCTGCGGGGGCAGCGCTTGTGGGGGGAGGCAGTGTGCAGAGATGCCTGCCGTGCCTCCACCTAGGAGCAGCTGGGATAGGTCACCGCTTGTGGGGAGCCGCCCAAGTTGAGCGCCCCCCAGATCTGGCACCCCACACTCCCTCCCATACCCCAGCCCACTGCCCTGAGCCCCCTCCCGCACCCAAACTCCATCCCAGAGCCTGCGCTCCACACCCCCTCCTGCACCCAAAGTCTCTTCCTCTTGTTTAACTGGCATTTTTCACTTACCAGCACCCCCCATTCCCCCAACATGCCGGATAAAACAGCTTTTACTGTATATGTTACAGCTCAGAAATTATCAAACTTTCATTAATAAAGTTATACAGAGAATGGAGGAGAGCGAGAGGAGAGAGCCTCTGTTGGGTCACTTCCCTTCCAAATGCCCAGTTTTCACCACAGTATTCTCGGCTTGCTTACACGGTGACTTACTATGCGGCAAGCCACGGTGTGACTACAGCTCACTAGCTTGCCGTGCAGTAATGTCCTCTATGAGCATTGCTATGGTGCAGTGGGACTTTCACTGTGCTTTGGCAGTGTCCCTGGCTTGCCGCACATTGACAGTGTAGCCAAGCCCTCAGTCTATGCTATTTTTAGAAAAGATGGATTTCTCTGTCTTTGATGGAGTTCACACTTACTCTTTAGATATTGCTGAGCCATTCCTTTCTCTTTTTAATCTATGGCTACTTGCATGTACACATGAAGGACAATTTCTTTTTGTAATTTTTAATTGAGTCTATGAGTCTCTTGCCTTGTGATTACATCAAATGATACACGCTTGCCAAACTGTTTAATCAGGAGAAGATCTCTGTCTAGGGACTGATATGGCCACCATCACATTGGTATCTGAGCACCTCACAGTCTACTATGTCTAAATCCCTCCAGCACCCCAGTGAGATAGGGAAGTACTATTCTCATTTTTACAGAAGAAACTGAAAAGCTGAATGACTGTCCAGGATCACACAGGAAGTCTGTAGTGGGCAAAGAATTGAGCTTTTGAGGGAGTCCCAGGCTCCCACTCTAACCACTGAGTATTTTCTTCTCAATACCACTGGATGGCTCTACCTCTGCCCTTACTGAATTTTAACACTGGTAACAGCTCATGTAGGATGTAAGAGTAATTGCTTGCCATTCTGAGAACTATGCAAAACCTGCTTGGGTGAATAAAGGATAACATGGTGACTTACTTTGAATTTCTGTGATATCAAATAATCATCTTGACACTTCAATGTAGCTTTATTTTAAATAAAGGATAGTGGTAGTGCTCTTATGGCTAGGATTCCCCTTCTTTAAGCAAAAAAAAAAAAAAAAAAAACCCTTTGGCATCACACCACCTGCCAAAACAATTAACTGCTAATTGGCATCTGTGTTGGGCATCTTGTCAGCAATGAGAATGGGCTCACAGATTGGAGTATTCTCTCATCTCTAGTAATAGTCCCTTCAGGTCAGGGTTAAGACAGATTGAAGACCTACTGAGAAGAAGTTTGCACTGTGGCTGCACGTGCAGTATTTGTAGATAAATAGAACTCTCCATTCTTCAGTCTGTCATCTTTTTTTAATCACTAGCACCAAAATTAATTAGGTCCCAGTTCTGCAAACTGCTCCCATATCCCTGCATCCACATGGAGGACCACCTGTAGAGCTGGGTGCACAGAGTGATTTGCAGGATCAGTGCCTTAATGTTAATGGCCAAATTCTGATCCGTCTCTGAGTCTCTATTGGGAGTGGGATTTGTTTGTGTATATTCAAAGGCATAATTTCTTATTTGAAAAGAGAAGGAAAATGTGTCTTGGGGATGTAATGTTATTGAGATTAGAATTAAAACTGGATGTCCCCAGAGACTTTTGTAAATACAGGTATAGCTCAAAAATCTTCATAAAACCTGGGTTATAAATTCTAATTTATTTTATGAATTTTGCAAGTAGGACCACATACTGAATATATTCAATGTGGGGAGGGGGAATTGGTTTATCTAAATATCTTTATTGTGTTAACACAGAAACACTTGGAAAGTTTTCCCTAAGTGGATCATGTGCAGGGTAGGAGATCCATCTTTTCACACCAACCCTACTTTAGATTCTACACATTCTGACCAGGTTTTAGAGAAAATGTGCATTCATAACTGCTTATTCAGTTGGACAGGCTGAGAGCATCACAAAAGTGAGAACAGAACTTGGAAAATGTGATGAATGAAGATTTTTGCTTCTGTTTTGTTTTTAAATAACTACATTTATAAAATGCACGTGGGAAGAAAATATTAACTGTATCGCAGAACATTTCAAATTCTGATTCATTTGAGAATTTTATGAATCCTTAACTCAGTGAAATTCTCCCACTGCAGATCCATGCTTCAGGAATTCCTAGCTCTAGATTTGCACTAGGAATTTGTTTCATTTTGCTAGTCTCACTATAATGGAGCATGCTAAAGTGCAATGCCTGTGTACTTTCATCCTGTCCCACATGGCATTCACTGTTGATAATTGAGGCAGTTGGTAGCTAACTGCGCAGCTTTAGTTGTAAGTATTTTGGGTCACCTGTGTACCTTATTACTTACTACTGTGAGGGAAAATTTAGCAGGCCTTAAACTTTTGTCAAGGCCCTGAGTTTGGTCAAGCTTGCTTACAGCCCTTGAACTAAGATCCTGCTTGTTTCTGTGTACAAGGGACAGAAAGAGTCAGAGTGGAAAAAAATCCCCAAACAGAATAATTTGTAATAGCCCAAGCTTAGGAAATATATAACCGCAATAGCACTGTTAGAAAAGTCAAACCGCAAACGAACCAGACTGTTCTTTTTGCTTTTGACCTGTATTAATTTTGCAATGTATTCCAAATAAGGTAATTAATATGGAAGTTAACGTGTAATTTGTCTGTGGTTTTAAGCTTTAAAAAGCTTGTGTGTTCCTGGACTCAGGGGGGCAGCTCCAATAGCTGTCACCCCCTGCGCGCTTGTAATCAATAAAGGGCCTCAGGCTGATCTGATTGAAAACACAAAGCGTGGATCGATTTTTTTTTTTTTCCCCACATCAATTGGTGCCATGACTCGGATAGACAGCGATCCCGAACACCGGATGACCACGAGCTGTTCCCCACCAGACCCTGGGCCCATTGAAAAAGTAAGAGACCTTCTGAAATCTCTATTTTGGGTTTCTGGTGGAGGACTGCCCGTAGGCTCTGGGATTGGGTGAGTTGCACGTTCTATCCGGACCTTTTGCTGCCAGACAAGCCTGACGCCCTTCTGTTCTGTTCCCCGGGAAGAGCCCTATGTGTGGCTAAATAGGCCTCTGTACTGATTTGTGTGCCAGTGTGAATGTTTGAATGAAAGAAAGAGTCACGGAAAGATGCCCAGAGCTCTCTGCGAAGCTTGTTGGCTTGTGACTGGAGATGTCTCTATGGCAAGCCCTGTCACCCCCACCTAGAAGGGCCGAAACAGAAGGGCCCTGGCCGAAGTAGCCTTGCTCTGCTGGCTTGACCGCCGAGGGGACTGCCTGGGTCTAGGTTTGTGTGACCCTATCCTCCCCACTCTTGGGCAGTCTGATTTCCTCAACCTCTTTCCTCTGATTCCCCTCCCCACCTAAGGGCAGTGCATGAGCCACTGATGGGTCCAGATGCCCCACCAAGAAGGGGGGCTATAGACAGTCGTGGATAAGCCTTCCCTGTGTAAAAGATCCGAGTGAAAGTGATTTGTTAAAATGGGGGCCGGTGAGACCAAAGGAATCACCATCCCGCCAAAAGGGCACACCTGAGTATTGTATGTTTGTATGTATGTAAATTGCAGTCCTTTCACTTGTAAGCTTTTTAAAGAATGGAATCCCCACCAAGCCAGTTGGATGTGTATTTTAGTTGGTATGAAGAAGCAGAAAAATGGCACCGTGAATCTCAAATGAGGAGTCTCAAGGACTCCCAGGAGAAACTTACCACACAATTAAAAGAAATAAAAAGGGAATTGGCAAAGAATTTAAATTCAACTAAGCCGGCAAGAAATATTATGCAACAAAAGCCCCTTATGTTCACCCCTAAGACAGCATCTCCCCGTGCTGAGGAAATATTCCCCTTGCGCCAATTCCCGGGCATTGCCACTTCGGGTCAGGAGACCTGGGTGTCTGTGCATGCACCTTGGTCTCCCATGGATTTGTATAATTTAATTAAAATTTTCCCGAAAATAAGCGAAGACGCTGTTAAATTTCAAGAAGAATTAAAAACTGTCATGCACTGTTATAACCCTACCTGGGCAGACTTAAACCAACTCTTGAAGGGAGTCCTGCCCAGGAAAACATTAAATCGCCTTTATCAGGCAGCCTGGTGGTCCATAGAGGACCCAGGCCACGACCAGGACACAATAAATAGGATTAGAAACAGGCTGTGGGAAGCAGTTCTCACAGTCTGCCCAAAGAAAGCAGATTGGGCCAAAATTAGCACCTGTAAACAAAGTAAAGAAAAGAATCTAAATGAAATTTTAGCAGCTACCCAACACTATCACCGCCACATTGAAACTAAGTTAATGACCCTCCATTTCCAGGACATGCAGGGATCCCGCAAAAGCCATTGCGGGGGAGAGGGGAAAGGCCAAACCAAGGTCCCCACCGTCCACCTCCCCAGGGACCCAGTGATGGCACGTGTCACTATTGCAAACAGATGGGCCATTGGAAAAGGGAATGTCCCTACCACCCTGCCCGCTACACAAGCGGTAGGCGTGGGCAAGATTCTTGTGCCCCACCCCGTCTCTTCACCTCTGACCGTTTCTGTCTGTCCTCTGTCTAACTATCATGTTTTCCTCCTCAGTCCTTGTTCACGGGCTAACCTTTTGGGAAAAAACTTGCTGTGTAAATTAAATTGTATAATCTGCTGTACCCTAGATGATGTGTATCTGGACGTGCCTGGTCCCACTCAATGAGGTCCTGGCAGTTTTGCAGGAGAAGACCGACCCCAGCCCTTCCTCGTTGCAACAGGAACAGCTGGCTAAGGTCTCTCCCTCCTTGTGAGCCGATCATGCCAACCAGGTTGGGTGCATTGGGTCTGCCCAACCTGTTAAGATTTGCCTAAACCCAGCAAGACCCCTTCCTGAGGTGCAGCAGTACCCTCTATCAAAACAGGCCAAAGAAAAATCCAACCTGTTATTACCTCCTGCATTCAGCAAGGAGTCATTATTCCTGCGGTGAGTGAGTGTAACTCCATTTTACAGTGCTGTTAATGCGGCTGTTCTCTCTACCTTTCCCGTTGTCCCTAGCCCTGCTACTATCCTTTCTTACAATGCACCGGTGCTGAGGGGTTGTTACCGCCTCAAGGAAAGATTGTATTAAGTCCCGACATAAAGAATTTAAGGTTATTATTAAATAAGATGCATCTAGATGTAATGTGTGTATGTAAATAAATAAATAAAGGGGGGGTTAGTCAAAAAAGCCCACCCTCCTTGCTAAATTGGTAGTGAAACAATGCCTGTGCCCATGGAAAGAAATAATGCAACAAGGAAAAAAGGATCGGGCCCAGACAAGCAGGCAACCACAGTTTGAGGAAGTTGAAAGAAAGAAAGTGAGAAGTTAACTCTGTAGTTACTGGAAGGAATTAAGCAGTAAAACTTTGTACAAATGTTAAAAGAAAGTGTTATGAAAGGAAGATTCTTGGTTTCTTTGCAGCCATTCTGAAGGAGAAATGTCTGTAAATAATCCAGGCAAGAGGTTATTTAAGTGTAATCATTTAACTATGAACAAGTTAGTTGAAGTTGCTTTTTAAAAAAAATAACAACCCACTCCTGGTGTGTACAATATTTGTTTTATAAATTTAAGATGAATTGGTGGTGTTTTAAGGTTGTAAAACTGAAAAATACTTTTGCCAGACAAAAGAAACTAGTGTTGTTTAATTTTGTTATTTAGCATTTAATCCTTAAGGTGACTTAATGCTTTACAAGATTTAAATTGTTTTAAATAAAGACCAAAGTTGTGGCTGCAGGCGGGCTGTCACCCCCTGCACGCTTATAATCAATAAAGGGCCTCAGGCTAATCTGAGTGAAAACACAACGCGTGGATCGATTCCCCCCCCCCCCCCCACTACAAAGCAGGTGTTCTATTTTTGAAGAATTAAAAGTAGCAAATCTTATTTTGGAAAAAGACTGAGTCAGATTCTATAGTCCCATTAAATGGATTTTAAGCTGCTTTAAAGTCAATGGAGTTACGCTGCTTTTTTCCCCCCCTACTCTGACTGTTTCTGTTTTTTATTAGTAAATTGGTTTTGTCAGAAGATTGTGTGAGTATACTTTTCCTCATGAGATTTTGCTGGGGGTGTGTGTGTGTGTGTGTGTGGGGTGTGTGTGTGTGAGTGTGAGAGAGATTTCCTCCCTCCATCCCCAAATCCTAAAATTATCTCTGACTTTATTGGGCCCTCCTGGAATATCATATGGCTTCAGCATTATATCTAGGACCTCATGTCATTACTTTTGAGGGTGGAGGTAGATATAGGCTTCTATCCTGTAACACAGACAGACCCCACTTTGAACACAGTGGGTCTTTACACAGGTTCAGGGGTCTGCTTATATAGAGTGACTTGCAGGATTACAGTCTAAGGCTTGTAAAAATCAAAATGTATGAAGAAAACCTCGATGTTTTGCCTGATCCCCATCTGCTATAACACAAGTGGAATGGTGAGTAAGAACTATGTGACTCACATAATGACAGCTGCAAATATACGGGGTACTTCAGTTGCCACAGAAGTCACTGTATGATCAAGCAATCCATTTGATTTCATAAGTTGTCAAGTTAGCCACATAAAACTCATCCACTTTGGAGAAGGGCCAGCTCTTCAAATGGTCATGTTAAATGTGAGACAGTTAGGGCTAACTGCTGTATACAAACTTTGTTTTATAAATCTACACATTGGAACTCTGAATTTGGGATGTGAAAACAAAGCTATTTCAAATTATCTGGTTAACTTAATCACTTAAACAGCTAACCCTTTCAAATGTCATAGATTTATAGGTCAGTCATTCACATAGCTGAAGTGTTCTTTTTACATTGGAAGTGATTTGGATTTAAACTAAATATGTAAAAGTTTTAGAAAAGTGATAAACTTAATCTATACTTGTATGGATTGTGGGGGTGGGGAGTTAAGGGGTGTGTGTGTATGTGTGTGTGTGTGTGTATGTGTGTGTGTGTATATATATATATATATATATATTAGGACTGTCAAGCGATTAAAAAAATTAATCACACTGTTAAGCTAATAGAATACCATTTCTTAAAATTTGTTTAGATGTTTTCTACATTTTCAAATATATTGAGTTCAATTACAACACAGAAAACAGCGTACAGTGCTCACTTTATAATTATTTTCGATTACAAATATTTGCACTGTAAAAAAACAAGTCTATTTCAATTCACCTAATACAAGTACTGTAGTGCAATCTCTTTATAATGAAAGTTGAACTTACAACTGTAGAATTATGTACAAAAAAAACTGCATTCAAAAATAAAACAATTTAAAACTTTAGAACCTACAAGTCCACTCAGTCCTACTTCAGCCAATCGCTCAGACAAACAAGTTTGGTTACAATTTGCGGGAGATAATGCTGCCCACGTCTTGTTTACAATGTCACCTGAAAGTGAGAACAGGCATTCGCATGGCACTGTTGTAGCCAGCATTGCAAGATATTTATGTGCCAGGTGCACTAAAGATTCATATGTCCCTTCATGCTTCAGCCACCATTCCAGAGGACATGCTTCCATGCTGATGATGGGTTCTGCTCCATAACGATCTAAACCAGAGCGGACCGACGCATGTTCATTTTCATCATCTGAGTCAGATGCCACCAGCAGAAGGCTGATTTTCTTTTTTGGTGGTTCGGGTTCTGTAGTTTCCGCATGGGAGTGTTGCTCTTTTAAGACTTCTGAAAGCATGCTCCACACCTCATCCCTCTCGGATTTTGGAAGGCATTTCAGATTCTTAAACCTTGGGTCGAGTGCTGTACCTATCCTTAGAAATCTCACATTGGTACCTTCTTTGCATTTTGTGAAATCTGCTGTGAAAGTGTTCTTAAAACGAACGTGTGCTGGGTCATCATCCGAGACTGCTCTAACATGAAATATATGGCAGAATGCAGGTAAAACAGAACAGGATACATACAATTCTCCCCCAAGGAGTTCAGTCACAAATTGAATTAACACATTATTTTTTTAACGAGCGTCATCAGCATGGAAGCATGTCTTCTGGAATGGTGGCCAAAGCATGAAAGGGCATATGAATGTTTAGCATATCTGGCATGTAAATACCTTACAACACTGGCTACAAAAGTGCCATGCGAACCCCTGTTCTCACTTTCAGGTGACATTGTAAATAAGAAGCAGTCAGCAGTAACTCCCGTAAATGTAAACAAACTGAAAAGTGCCAGGATAGACAGCGCTTTATCGCTGGGAGCCGCGCTTCTGGTGATAAAGCTACCACCCCTCGTTTGGGGTGGTTATTTTTTTATCGCCAGGAGAGCTCTCCCCCGGCGATGAAGCGCAACTACACTGCCCACGTCACAGCATTGCCGCGCTGTAACATAGGCAGTGTAGACATACCCTAATTGTAGCTCATGCTTCCTTTGATTAGTAAACCAGTTAGTTTTTAACTAACAGGTCGTCAAATCACTGCCATATAATTATTAGAGACAAAATAATTATTATTATTAATTACAGATCTGTTAGTTTTAAATGCAAAACTTGTTTTGATAAACTGTTTTTCTTGTGTATCCAGCACATGTGTTTTTATAGTAGTTTTATTTAATAAAAAAAAAAAATGCTGGGCTTTGTGCATGTTTAAGTTAATTTGAATTTTCATCCAAACAGAGCCTGGCCCAAACAAAAATAAAATTAATCTTCTAGTAAATAAGAAATACATCATTCACAGTTTTCTAATAAAAATGTACAAACTAAGAATTTGAATGCAGATTAAGCAATGTAATTGCTTGAACAAATAGAGATAGATATAGTGTATAGCCTCCTGGTTAGCAAATAAAAGTACCAAATTTAGTGTGTAATAGCTATATTTGATTGCAAACCAACATGCTTGAAAGATTGAGTCTTATTTATTGGTAACCATTCTTTAACTAAAAGGTACATATGCAAAACTAGATTAAAACTGATTATTTAAATCAAGATTTCCTATTTGCTGACTTAAATCAATCCACCCTGCATAGGACTGGCTTAACATTCAAAGGAATTTACAGATATTATTTCAGCTATCAAAGGATCCAAAAATATTGGAAGTGGAAACCTGTTGGAAGTTACAAGGGGCACAGGGGAAGTGAATCAAAGGGCTATAGAGTCCAAACAAAAAGTCTTCTCTAATTCATAGCAAAATGCATCTGCTGCTACTCCTGGAATTCTGTGCCACTGTGCAATGCAGAATTTGCGCAGAATCAACGTTCCCTGCAGAATTTGTGACTTCCTCCCAGCACTCCTGCCCGCTGTCAGCCCTGGGCAGCTGGGGCTCCCACTGTCAGCGGAGCCCTGGTTACCAGGGCTGTCAGCAGGAGCATGATTATATTGTGGTGTTCTGACAAATAAAATATGCAGAATTTTGCAGAATTTTAAAATACTATGCTCAGAATTCTTAATTTTTTTTTGCGCAGAATTCCCCCAGGAATAATCTGCCTGTAATATTTCAGAGGCAAGGTGGGTGAGGTAATACCTTTTATTGGACCAACTTCTTTTGGTGAGAGAGAGAGAAAAGCTTTCAGGCTTATACCGGGCTCTTCTTCAGTTCTGGGAAATGACTAATAGCCTGGGACCAACATGCAATATTCCATTCATTTACTTTTCATTCATTTCACTTACTTTTGTTGCTAAAGAGACAGTTATTAGAAATTAAACTTGAAGTTTCTACTTTTTTTTAAGCTATAAATGTATCTATTCTTAGATTCACCTATTAACATTTTTGCCTGTATGTTAGTGATAAGGTCTCTGAAGCACATTAAGACCTTGCCTACCTTTGCAGCAGTGTGTAGGGTAAACGTAGCTACATGCCGCAGTGAAAGACTCTGGCAAAGAGAGGCAGCGGGGAAAGGCTCCAGCAGCTCCCCACTGCCTGAGTCTTTCCCCACTTCTGGAACCTTTTCCCTGCTACCTCCCTTCTGACTGAGCCTTTCTCTGTGACAGGGAAAGGCTCTGGCAGTTCCCCCATCAAAGCCTTTCACTGCAGTGTGGAAAAGCTGCCGCATTGGGGAGGTAGTGGGACACTACACTGCAAAAAATAGGAGTGTAGACTGGGGAGGCACTGCTTGGGTGTGTAGAGAGCCATTTAGGGTTCATACATTGAGATTCAGGTGTGTAGGGCACTCTATTCTACTTGTCTAAGATGTGCCTCGCTCTCTGCACTGCTGTTTATACCCATGCTAGCTGGGCATGCACTGTCTGTACTCTGCATGCCACCTGAAGTGTAGATCTACCCTAAGGACGGAGTTCCAGTGCTGGGTGGTATCCATTCTTGTTCTCAGCTCCATCCTGCAATAAAGAAAGAGTACCCTGTTTTTAACTTCGAGTCATCACCATGACTCAGTCCCCTCATGATTCCATGATGAAGTTTAAATAATATTGTGACAGTGCTGAACAAAAGTTATGACTAGTGAGCATTTGCGGTAGCTGCTTTTTAAAAACCACTCTATACCTAAGAGTTGGTTTAGCTGATCTATGTCATTAGATTTAAAAATATCGTAATAAAATGTTGCATGTGTCCTGACAACCCATATACTAGACACTGTACTTAATTAGGATAACTTTTAAGTAGGACTTTAATGATACTTAACTGCAAAGATTGCTGCTTAATGGGGATGCAAAGTTTAAATGGGGACATCTTCATGTGATTTTTTTTTTTTTTTTTTTTTTTTTAGGGGCGTTTAGTTCCTTGGCTGTGTCTCTGTATCCTGCTAGTTCTATTTGTTCCTTTAAATGGTTTTTCAATCCTTCCTTGACTGTCATACATGCAAAAAATCTGTGAAGTGCATCTCTATCATTGCCTGGCTGTTTACTCCTTCAGTGTCAGCTATACTTGCTGGGCTACCATGTTGGGCATCTCACAGCTCTTTCTTTTCCTAGGGCTCAATCCTCCTCCCATTGAAGCTAAATGGAATCTTACCACGGACTTCACTGGAGGCAGGATCAGGCCTCTAGTGTACATGTGTGCGTCTTCCTAACTCTGTATGGGATGGTCCAGTAGTGTGATGGGATTGTAATAAATATTGCTTAATCAGGACAAAAGGCCATTTCCTGGGCTGGCCTGGTTAAACAGTTCTATGATACTACATTCAAGCCCAGTGCTGCTTAATATAGTCAAGCAATGCAGGACATGTATTTGCTCCCTGTGGCTCTTCCAGATAATGTTAACTAAAAACAAAAAAATGTGACTAGAAAGCCCACTCAGGCTTAGAAAAACAACAGTTGTGTTTTTTTCTTCCCTGTCCATAATAACAAGTTAAGGCTTCCAATTCAGGAAAACATATATGCATGTGTTGCAGTCTATCATTATTCAGGAACATACTTAAGCACATGGTTTAAGTCCCCTTTTTGGGACTTACACATGTGCTTAAAGACAAGCCCTTGTACCTGTCCTGAATGAAAACTTAAGTTTTGATTTCAGAATGTTTACTGGTAGTAATTGTTAAAGACAGAGCATGGCTTGATTTCTACCTGCTCTTCATCAGATCCCAGTTTAAACTTACAGAGCTGATAGTCAGAAAAATCTTGTTCTGACTGGTTAAACAAATTCAATTATGTGAATTATTGGTGGTGAAAATTAAATGGACTTCTAAGATGCAACATATTTTGGTCTGTAAGAGAATTTTTTGGCTCTATGCATACTGTGTGTATATGTTCACAGTGTTTCAAAATAGAGTGTAACTTCCAGTTATCTCAACCTCTGTTCTCAAAAACTTGAGGTTATTAAATTTATAATTCCCTCCATTATTTATAAGCTTGAGTAAATGTACAGTAACTCCTCACTTAACGTTGTAGTTATGTTCCTGAAAAATGCGACTTTAAGCGAAACGATGTTAAGCGAATCCAATTTCTCCATAAGAATTAATGTAAATGAGGGGGTTAGGTTCCAGGGAAATTTTTTTCACCAGACAAAAGACATTATTTATATCTCTCACACTCACAAGTTTTAAACAAACAATTTAATACTGGTACACAGTAATGATGATTGTGAAGCTTGGTTGAGGTGGAGGAGTCAGAGGGTGGGATATTTCCCTTACTGCTAAATGATGAACTAGCAATTGGCTGAGCCCTCAAGGGTTAACTCTCACTCTGCAAGGCAGCAGGAATGGAGGGAGATATGCGCATTTCCCCTTTAAGTACACTGCCTTGTTAATTAGATCAGCTTGCTGAGACCGCAGCTGCTGCAAGCTCCCTCCGTCCTGAGCCCTGGTGTGTCCCCCCTGCTCTATGGAAGATGGGGTAAGTGGGGTGCAGGAGCAGGGGGGAGGGGGACACCCTGACATTAGCCCCCCTCTTCCTTCCCTCCCCCCCCCCGCACAGCAAGCAGGAGTCTCGGGGAGCAGCTCCAAGGCAGAGGGCAGGAGCAGCACATGGCAGTGGGGGGAGGGACAGCTGCAATTGCTAGCCTGCTGGGCAGCTGCTGCACAGGGAACTTAGGGGAGCGAGGAGCTGATAGGGGGCTGCTGGTCCACCCTGGTTCCAAGCCCACAGGCTGCTCTTCCTGCAAGCAGTAGACAAAGCAGGCAGCTGCCAAACAACGTTAGAAGGGCGCATTACACAACTTTAAACGAGTATGTTCCCTAATCAACGTTAACCGGGACGACTTTAAGTGAGGAGTTACTGTATTTGGATAATCTAGTTTTTATTGTAATAATACATGCCAACCAAAATATACTATGAGGCAAGTGGCCGTTTTGGATATCCAAGTACCTTAGATTTATTCTTCATACTCTAGCACTTTCTTTAGATGTTGTTGGTGTTTAATACAGTTCTGAAAATCTTGAGAATTTAAGTGAATAGTGGCTTCTTGGTGCCCAACTTGAGGCACTTTAGAGGCCTGATTTACAGAAATTGCTGAGCACCCACTCTCTGAAAATCAGGTCCTTTTAAGGCATCTTGAGTTAGACACCCAAAGCAACTAGACACTTCTGAAAATCCTGGCCTACAACTTTTAAATAAGAAGAAAAGTTATCTTTAAATTGAATTTGCTACCAACCATCCACCCCTCCTTTTGTGAGTCCTTGGTTTTATTTTTAACTTTTTCCCCCCCAAAGGTAAGATGATTTATGAGTGTAAGGACTTGTTCTAAAAATAGCATGTGGAGTTGTTTTTCTTACAGCCGTTGATGTTTACATGAGTTCTAACTATGCTGCTTGCATGAAAATGAATGTTAGATCAATGAAAACAGGATACGGTGTTCTGCAGTCAGTGTTTCAGAACGTTCAATAAGGACCTGCTTTTGCAGAACTGGTGTTTGTTTCCATAGGGATTGGAGTGAGCTGCAGCAGGTTTGTTAGATCTCTCTTAAACTTCATTTGCTGTATGGTGACAATGCCAAATGTCTGTCTCTTTTTCAGAAAAGCAGCTGTAGTCAAAGATGCAAAAATGAATAGTAAGTTTAATAAAAAACAAAAAAAGTCTTTTGCTAAATTCTGAGTCCTGGTACCTCTGTAACTCATCAGAGACGCATCACCTAGCTGGATTCTGCAGGTGCTGAGGCTACTTGTGCTCAGAAGAAGGAGCTCCCTGCCTTCCAAGGCAGCGATGTGGCATGTATGGCCCTGTATAGAGGAGAAGAACGAGGTGTGTTTACCAAATGTGCTAGCTAGTATAACCCTTCTGCCAGTTGGTGTTGGCAGCAACAAAGGCCAGGTTCAGTGTCTGGGGGTTATTTTTAGCATTACAAAACAGAATGGCTCCAGCCCCACCCAGGAACCTGGGAAAACTGAATACAGCATGGGGCACCTCCTGTAAGGCAATATACCCCCATTCGCAAGCACTGAGTTTGTGCATAACAAAAGAAGACTTTTGAGGGGAGAGGGAACTCAGCTTGATTTGGGAAAAAGATTGCAACAGTGACTCAGAAGTATGCAAACAATAAGTAAAACACCCCACAATATCTTGAGCAGTTTCTTTGCTGCAGTTTCCTAACTTGCAGTATGAAAGTCCAAGGTCCGTTTAACTCCCCCTTTCCCTCCTTCACACCCCACTCACAATTTCTTGTCTGAGGTCAGTCAAGCCTGAGTGTCCAGAGGTTCGTTCATGTGGCTTCACCTCCACTCACTGGGTGAGGGACAAATGATGCCGCCACCATCACCACTGCTCTGCTGTATCCTAGTCTGATCCTACAGCACCATGACCACTTAGCTCAGCTAAGTAATCACAGTTCTAGGATTTGCTAGGTAGGGGAGTGACTTTGCTGCTGTTGCATCTCTTATTGCACTGCATTTAGCTGCAATTCCACGCTCTGATGGTCCACCACTTAGGCCTTGGCTACACTTGCAGATGTACAGCGCTGTGAGTTAAACCTGACTTCGTGCAGCTGAGTAGGGAAAGCGCTGCAGTCTGTCCACACTGACAGCTGCCCAGCGCACTGTCGTGGCCACATTTGCGGCAATTGCAGCGCTATTGGGAGCGGTGCATTATGGGCAGCTATCCCACAGAGCACCTTTTCCCATTCTGGCGCCGTGGGTTGTGGGAAGGGGGCGTGGGTGCGGGGGATTCTGGGTCCTGTCCCAATGCCCCGTGCTGCATCGCTTCACATCCCAGAAATCCCTTTGTTTCCGTCCATCTTTGGCGCCATCTTTCAACGGTTTCTGTGCAGCGTGATCTGTCTGCGGGAAATGGAGTCCGAACTGCTGAGGCGTATGCTGACGAGTCTCGCCAGCACGTCACGTTTGGCTGTCGAACTATTCCTTAAGATCCAAAGTGAGGGTGAGGAGTCCGACGATGCTATCGAGCCGCGTAACGCATACGACACGAAATTGTTTGTGGCATTCACGGACATGCTCAGCACCGTGGAATGCCGCTTTTGGGCTCGGGAAACAAGCACCGAGTGGTGGGATCACATCGTCATGGAAGTCTGGGATGACGAGCAGTGGCTGCAGAACTTTCGGATGAGAAAAGCCACTTTCATGGGTCTGTGTGAGGAGCTTGCCCCCACCCTGCGGCGCAAGGACATGAGATTGAGAGCTGCCCTGCCAGTGGAGAAGCGGGTGGCTATTGCAATCTGGAAGCTGGCAACTCCAGACAGCTACCGGTTGGTCGCAAACCAGTTTGGAGTGGGAAAGTCGACCGTTGGAATCGTGTTGATGCAAGTTTGCAAGGCCATTAATCGCATCCTACTCAGAAGAACCGTGACTCTGGGTAACGTGCAGGAAATAGTGGATGGCTTTGCACAAATGGGGTTCCCTAACTGTGGAGGGGCGATAGATGGGACACATATTCCTATTCTGGCACCACCCCACCTAGGATCCGAGTACCTTAATCGGAAGGGGTGTTTCTGTATGGTTGTCCAGGTGCTTGTGGATCACCGTGGGCATTTCATTGACATTAACACAGGCTGTCCAGGAAGGTTTGAAAGCTAGAAGCCTCTGGTAAGTGGCTGAGCCGTAATCAGCCTTTGAGGCCAGGGCAGTAGAGTTTGAACTGATGACGCACGCATCTTTCGGAACACTTGGCTTCCTGATCCTGCCTCCAGTTCTGTTCAGGAAGATGCAGGCCGGGAATGATGACCAGAGTGGCTAGAACAGGCATTGTGGGATACTGCCGAATAATTCTGGAGGCCATTCACAGCGCATTGGGCGGCCACACTGGCGCTGCAGCAGTAGCGCAATATTCACTATTCCTCTCGGGGAGGTGGAGTACATGCAGCGCTGCGACCACGGAGATACAGCGCTGCAAATGCCTTGCCAGTGTGGACGGGGAGTGAGTTCCAGCGCTGGGCAAGCCTTTTACAGCGCTGCAACTCGCAAGTGTAGCCAAGGCCTTAGTGTTTTCAGCTCTTAGTGATTGCTGCAAAGAAACCAGGACTCTTAATTGAGTTTTAATTAGCTCTGTCTGAAAACACTGGAGAGGGAGGGTCAAATGGCAGTTAGGACCTTTAAACAGGATGACCCAGATAGAAACACCTACCCTCCCACCCCACCCTCTGTCCATCACTTGAATTTCGCTCACTGTCCCACGCTGAGCGAATGAAGGTTACATTCACATATAATATGCCATGGATTAGGGCATATTAACTACAGTTCTGCTGCCCTTTAATCATACAATAAGGATAACATTTCATTACCCCTGCATCCAAGGCTTAAGAGAATTTTAACCCAAAACAGGCAAAATTGATTGCCTTGGCAAAGTAGGTCTGCTTCTGAGGCTTTTCCTCCAGTTAAAAACCTCTTGGCAACTATGATTGTGATCAACATTGCTAAGTGGTGTTATGCTAATTAGCACATGTTAGCAAACATGTTAGGTAAACATATCTCCCTTTCCTAGCTAAGACTGCCTCACTCACAGCTCCTCTTCTCCATGCCCAGAGGCAGAGTCCAAGGGTTTATCCAAACACAAACATTTCAAGGTGCTCAAACTGTGTGTAGACAAGCCCTCACTCTGCTCCTCAAGTGTATTGTTAGACATGGAAAGATTAGATTTTTTTGTTTTTGTTTTTTGGTAAACATCAATTTCACTGTAGACATGCAAACTGATTTTAAAAAAAATTGCACCATTAATAATCAAAATTTACAGTTAGGCAAAATAGGAAAAATGCTGTTTGAGAACTGCAGTTTGCTAAGGATATTTACTTTATATATTTTTAACATGTGTTGTTGACAGTTTGTGTTTAACAGTTATAAAGCTTTAATTTTTTGAATCTCCATGTCATTAAATAATTATTGCCCTAAATGCCCAAAGCTTCCTGCAACTGTGAACATGTAAAGTGATTAAAAATTGGAGAAAATATTTAAAAATCAGAATCGATATTCTCCGTCAAAATTTATATTTAAAAAAAAAAAAATCGAATGCTGCCAAGCCTGTGTATTGTCTTCATTTAGACTGCTCACAGGAATGGAGAGCCGCACCGACAGGGTAAACTAAGCAGACCTTTTGTTGAGGTGGTTTTCCCAGTACACGCTCTACTATCAGCAACACAGTTTAGTGCGCACACAGACAGAGCCTGTGTCTCAGGGTCACTTCTGGTGCCTATCTTAAAGGGACAGCGTACCAGTTATCTAACTGTGCATGAATACAGTGCAACAGGGATGCTGGGGGAGGCCGTGAGCATAGGACTGCTGTGAATGAGTGATTTATAACATGACTGTTGTAGCATAGCCTATTGAGACTGAACTTGGCTGACATTTCAAAAATGAAACTAATACGTCCAGGTGAGACGAGGGTCCACTGGGGCAAAGATATTCCCTTCTCTGCTGATTGCTGTGTTGGTATTGCAGAGAGCAGTGCCCCCCCCCCCCCCCCCCTCAAGTCTTCCAGAACTGTTTGGGACCCTACTTCTACTCCTGCAGGAGCTCTGTGGAGGTGAGAAGAGGAGAGTCCAAGAAGGCTGTATGGGGCTGAAGAGGACCTGGGATCTCACTTGTTCAGATAACCATGGGGCCCTGGGCATAAAAGTGTGAAATCCTGACCCCATAGAAGTCAGTGGCAAAACTCCCATTGACATGAGTGAGGCTAGAATTTCACCCAGAGCGTGTATGTTCTCTTTTCTTCCTTACTAGCATTGCTCCCCTCCCATCCCCCCTCTCATTTTTCTACCCTTGTTTGCCGTTTGTCTCTGATCAGGTGCTTATTGGAAGTTCAGTTTTCCGAAGTGATCTTTTGCAGGATAGCCTGGCGCTAGACATATAACGTTTGTGTGTTTAAAAGAAGTCATCAACTTAAAAATCATACTTCTGACTGAAATCTTTTTATGTAAAATGACTGAGTGAGATGAGAAGGAAATACATTTTTCTGTTTGTTTACTTGACAGGATCTTGGGTATAGTCAGTTTCATTGTTTTCCCCTGTATTGTCAGTAAGTTTCTCCTTTGGTTTGTGAGGTTTTACTTTTGTCACACATCAGGGGAGAGAAAAACATAAGAGATGAAATGTGACTGTAAAACCACAAAAGTTTGCAGAGAGCTTGAGGGGCTGATGATCCAAAGGTAGGATGGTCCAGTGGTTAGAGAACTAGCTGGCAACTCTTCCCTGCTCTGTCACGGACTGCCTGTGTAACCTTGGGGAAGTCCATTCAGGGCCAGGTTAACAAAGATATTTAGGTGCCTAAAGATACAGATAGACACCTAGTGGGGTTTTCAGAAGCACCTAGGCACTTGATTTCTCAGTGGGAATTAGGTGCCTAAAAATGCAGATAGGTGCCTAACGGATTTTTCAAAAGCACCTGTGCAGCTAAATACCTTTTAATAATCTTGTCCCTAGTCCCTCTCTGTCTCCATTTGACATCTGTAAAATATAAATAGTACTTCACTTCCACATAGGGGAATTGTTAAGATAAATATACTAAAGATTGAGGTGTTCAAATGCTATCGTGATGGGGCCAAATGAGCACCTAAGATAGCTTCAGGTGCCACACTGTCTGTCTAACTTACTTGCTCTCTTAAATTTACTGGATTTTAAATTGACAGTATTCCTTCAAACCATAAGACTTTCCAGTGGTTGTATTTATGACCTAAGATGTTTCAGGGAAAGGAGAAGTTGACTATTGCGTGATCCAGTCAGGCGGCTGGCTTGACATAAAAATCACAAATGCAAAATCAGCTACGATTGCAATATGAGGGTAATTCAGCAAGTATTGATCTATATTACTGCAACCTCAGATACCATAGCTGGTCATAGAAGTGACACAGTGCTGGATTAGATCTCTTACTCTTGCATTGTTATACCAGATTATTTACAATGGTTTGGGTTTTTTTATAACATTAAAAAAACCCTGAAATTTAATATGCAGGATTTGGTCCTGTACAGAGGAGTAAACTAATGAGATGCCAGTAATATTGTACATAAAGTACAGGAGGGAGCCAGTCCTACCTGTCCTTCAAAGAGTTTCCTGCTGTTTAGTTTGAATTCCATGAAATAACATCAAGCTATCTATTTTCTTTTTCTTTCTTTCTTTTGTTTTTTTTTAAGCAAGAGGGAGACTTTCTTTTTTCCAAGCCATGTGAAATTTTTAGACTCCAGCTCTACAAATATAAGAAACTGAACAAATAATTGTAGTGACTGGTAACCTCCCATTCACTTTTTTTTTTTTTTTTTTTAAAGGACCGTACCTTAACTTTTTAAATAAGATTTGGTGCTGAACTTGACCTTAGATTTACTTTGAAGTCTTCAGGCTAACAAAAGTAGATGTGGAACATGTAGGCATGAAAAGACATACAAGCTATGGTTATCATATATGCCAAAATTCAGTTAAATTGTATGCTGTGTACTGTCTATGAACCCGAGATTCTCATTGACTTCAGAGAGTTTGGATTAGGTCCTGTGTGCATGCACACTATACATTATTTTTATATAATATATACACACACACACACACGTACGTCACCATCAGCAATGGAAAACTGATGAGGTTTATGAATCCATTATGCAGCATTTAATCTGCAAAATTACGTATTTGTTTCCTGGCCTTCTATTGTTTCAGGTTGAAAAGAGCTTTTTCAGTTCCCACATAATTGAAAGAAAAAATCACTGGTCATGGTGGATTTGAATTGTTTGTTCCATAAATAGAGAGAGAGAACAGAGTAGCAGTTAAGAAGATAGCACGGGTTTATTTCACCAGCAGCAGAGGAGGAGTAATACAGAAACTGTATTTCTGAAGAGAGCCATTTCTGCTCTGAGAATTTGTCATTCCCTTGTGCAGCACACTCCAGTGGAAACCGGGAATAAAGTTAATACCTTGCTATTGGAAGTCAGATTCCCCTCCCCCGCTTGTGCATTCCATTGCCAGAAATAGGCATGGTAGGAAGCCAGCATGAAAGGATGAACACGAGCTGGAATAATCGTCATAAAAATGAATATGTTGCTCATGCTATATACAAATAGTATACGTTATTCTCAGCTGTAAAGCTGTCATGAGAATCTGTTTTTTCACATTTTATAAATTAAATGTATATAAAATCCATCTTTTCCCACACTTGCCCATCCCAGTATCTTTCATTAACCAGATCAGTGCAAAAGTGAATGGGCTTAATGCGGCCACAGGGCTAGACCGCATGGATCAGCTTGCAGGAGTGGAGCTTCTGAGTGTTTCTTCACGTTGGGTGGGTCTTTAAAGACAAGTGAGTAAAACAGAGAATAGATTTTTAAGCAGGATTGTTTCTAAACAAATTTAAAATTTTCTGCAGAAAAGCAGCCCAGTTTTAAATTCAGTGACATGCATCAAAATAAATGATTTTGGGATTGAAGGAATGGAATTCTTAAACAAATGTGTTCCTAAAACTTAAGGTAAAATATTATCAAACAAATCATGTACCTGCTCAGTTGTTAAACCTTCAGAGCAATCCTTCCCACTCCTCTCCTCCCCCGCCCCCCCCCAAAAAAAGGAAAATGTAATAAGTATTTGGGCAGGGCTTTGAATAGTACTAGCAACTGATACTCATTCTGTTCTCACTTAGGCTGGTGTAAATCTGGAGTAGCTCCACGGGGTCAATAGTGTTACACTGGTGTAAACCCAGTTTAAGTGAAATCAGAGTAAAGCCCATAGTGCCTTTCATCTTCGCTTCTCAAAGCATTTTATCAAGGTGTGTGGTAGGTATTATCCTCATTTTAGAGCAGGGAAAACTCAGGCATAAAGAGGTTGAATTATTTACCCAGGTGAGAGGGTCCAGAACAGAACCCAGGTGTCCGGACTTCCTAGTCCCTCCTCTAAACAACTTGACCTCCGTTGGAGGGACCTGCCATGCAAGACAGCATGATTTGGTAATGTGACTGGAATATTCTCATTTTTGTTGAAGTTATTTTGTTCTAGGATATTAGAGCTTGAAAGCTTGTCTTTTTCATCAACAGAAGTTGGACCAATAAAAGATATTACCTCACCCACCTTGTCTCTGGAATGTTCTCAGTAATTTAAAGACCATTTAAATTCTCTTATTTTTATTTATTTAATGTCCATTTAACATTCAGTAGATTAATACCCTTGGAGACCGAAGTCCTCCATTCCACTCTGTTTATTCCACAGAAGAGGCATAGCGCATTGCATCAGTACCACCTTTCCTCACTCTTCCCCCAGTATGCCTTGGTCCTTGGAGTGACCACCTCGAGGGGAGAGAGAGAACAGTTTAGTCTCCATATATCATTGTGAAAATGTTGGTTTTAATCCTTGCCCACCCTTTGTGTTGGGTCTGCACTACCGTTGTCTAATTGGAAATGGCTGTGACCACCAAACCTAGATCATTGAACAGCTGTCAGTTGTGAATAGCTTTGGGTGACTACCAGCTTGGGCTGGTGGATTTGAACCCTCATCCTGGAGGTGTACATCTGAATGTCTAATACATTACTGGGGACCTCTAGAAAAGAAAAAATGTGTAAACTATAAACTGTCATACATAGGTCACCTGTTCTGTATCTGTAAAATGGATGCTTGAAATCAACTGAATGTACAAATGCAGTGTGAACAGCGATACTCAGGGTAGTATATTTGGAGTACTTAACTTCATGATTGCACACAGGCCTTTTTTTTTTTTACTAATTTTACTGAAGCCATCCCCCAGTCCTCATTTTTCATGTATTATAGTCGAGCAAAAACCTGTTGACTTAATGAACTAATCTCCTGTTGCAATGGAGAATTGCAAATGGCGTCAGGTGGACATGTTAATATTAACAGCCTCCAACCATCTGTTTTATTTCAGTTGCCAATGAAAAAAACTATGCAATAGGGAGACCGAGAATTGTTAAAAAGGTTAAACATTTTAACAACCAACCAGCTGAGCTAACAACTAGCTGAATTAGTTATGTATCTCTTCTAGATACTGGAGGCTACTAACTTGTCTGTCTACTGGTTTTAGCAACTGTGAAAGCTGTACTAGTTCTCATGTTCTTAGAACTCTCTCCTAATTTGCTAGGATAGTCTGGAGTGAAGAAACTAATCTACCATACTATGCTAGATATTGTGTTCTTTTTAGGGAAGTTAAAATGAAAGCCCCTTCTCAAATTTTTTTTGAGTGACATACTGTCTGAACCATTGCAGTCAAGTACTGATCTACCAGATTGTCTAGTAAGAACATAATAAAAACTTGTCAGTGAAATAAATTGTCCATAAGCAAAGATTGGAAGGATTACCAATTTCTTTTCCCCCCTCCAAAATGGATAATTGTACTTTAAATAATGTAAAGATCCACACCTATGTACTATTTGTAACATTTGTGGGAGGGGGTTAATGTTTCGATGGGGGGGGAAAAAATCGCCAAAAGAATTGTATTATAAAAGTACATTTTTATAGGATGCTTAGTGTTCCCCTTTTGAATGCGGAAACTATGAATAACTTTACTTACAGAAGTAGTCTCCATGGAAGTCAATAGGGCAATACATTATAGATAATTGATTATTCATGAACTGTGGTAGTACTCCATAGTGTATCTTCTCGTATACCATTAGTGACAGAGTAAATCGTGGTGACAATGCAGGATCCCAGGTTATGCAGGGACGCAGAGCTCCCGAATCGTCAGCCCACGGGTGCGGCACACTGTGCCCATGGCTACGAGGCAGGAGTGGCCTTCACCCCAGCATTTGTGATTAGGAAACTTATTGGCTGACTTGATCATCACCCTCGCAGCTTGCTTTCACGTGCACAAGATATGGGTTTGTTATCTCATGTTGTTGTACACTGTACACTCCTTCTATGCGCAAGAATTTAACCACTTAGAAGTGTTGTAAGCAGGGAAGTAGAAAGAATAAAAACCCCAGGAAAAATTCCCTGGGAGGCTTTTTGGCTTTTCGGCTACCACGACCTGGCTTTCTGTCTCCTTTCCTTTCTCGTCGCCACAAGGTTATACTGCATCACATCTGTATGTAGCTTCCCTAATCAAAAATAAAACCAATACATGGACTAAGTGCCTGAAATGTTATAACGCAATTGTAATGAACATACTATACAGTGATTCCTACAGAAGACCCCTTACAGGAAAACTACCACTCTACATGCTTTGCGAACACATGAGCAGCTGTACTCCCCCGAGCAGCTGTATTACATTTAATGATTTGCAGTCTACCTAAAAATAAACTCCAGAAACTGAAAATCCTATCTATTGATCTTGCACTTAGCCATGCTAGTGTAAGCTGAGTTGTCATGGCTGCTTTCACATAACTTCTTTGCTTTTATTAGTTTGTTTCAGCCTTTTCATATTTTATTGAAGTTGCCTTTAACAACACCCCCATACATATGAGAGAGAGAAAATCAAATTTTGTGAGGGTAGGAGTGAAGAGAGACATGAACTGCATCTCCTACAGATTTATCTTTTATGGAATAATCAGGATTTTAGACCAGGAGAGGAGGGTGTTTTTTTTTTTTTTTTTTTTTTTTTTTTTTTTTTTTTTT